>NC_134361.1:17501755-17851755 GCF_048569485.1 Anomaloglossus baeobatrachus
GCCTGGCACAGGAGGGGTTAATATTACCACACAGAGCCTGGCACAGGAGGGGTTAATATTACCACACACAACCTGGCACAGGAGGGGTTAATATTAACACACACACACACACACACACACACACACACACACAGCCTGGCACAGGAGGGGTTAATATTACCTCACACAGCCTGGCACAGGAGGGGTTAATATTACCACACAGAGCCTGGCACAGGAGGGGTTAATATTACCACACACAACCTGGCACAGGAGGGGTTAATATTACCACACACACACACACACACACACACACACACACACACAGCCTGGCACAGGAGGGGTTAATATTACCTCACAGCCCGGCACAGGAGGGGTTAATATTACCACGCACAGCCTGGCACAGGAGGGGTTAATATTACCACACACAACCTGGCACAGGAGGGGTTAATATTACCACACACAGCCTGGTACAGGAGGGGTTAATATTACCACACACAGCCTGGCACAGGAGGGGTTAATATCACCACACAGAGCCTGGCACAGGAGGGGTTAATATTACCACACAGAGCCTGGCACAGGAGGGGTTAATATTACCACACACAGCCTGGTACAGGAGGGGTTAATATTACCACACACAGCCTGGCACAGGAGGGGTTAATATCACCACACAGAGCCTGGCACAGGAGGGGTTAATATTACCACACAGAGCCCGGCACAGGAGGGGTTAATATTACCACACACACACACACACACAGCCCGGCACAGGAGGGGTTAGTGTGGCAGACTCTGGTATTTCACGACTGTGGCTCCGGCAGTGAATGGGTCACCATAGCGTCAGGTCAAGTCATCCTTATGTGGGAAGGGTCAGAGACAGCTGTGACCTGTGATTGGTTACAGTAAGGTCCTAGCGACAACCTTTGACCCAATCAACAACAGTAGGCGGGGCTAGGTCGTTCGAAACCTCTGCGTGAGTGACGGCTGTTAACCCCGCCCATATGGGGGAGGAGCCATGTTTGCGCATACGTAAAATCAATGAGTAATTGATGCATGTAGCACAGAGCCGCTCCCCCCAGTTTATTACTATTGGAATCACCCTACAAAATTCGGGTCCTGAAGAGCTTCAGCGAAATGGAAAGTACCATGACAGAGTGAGGGGTGTGTAATACTGCTTACTGAGCTATGTATCTCATCATATCATGTGTGGTACATTCTTCTGAGTGGCGTATCTAATTCTTCCTCTGTGATACTTCGGTCTGAGCTGGGTATTTAATCCTTCCCATGTGCCATTCTCTGTGTATCTAATCTTAACCTGTGTGATCCTGTCTGCTGAGCCGTATATCTAATCCTATCCTATGTGATACTTCCTTCTGAGCTTGGTATCTAATCCTTCCCGTGTGATGCTGTCTGCTGAGCTGTGTATCTAATCTGTTTGGTGATGTACGGCTCGGCATTGTGCTTGGTGATGTACAGGTCGGCATTGTGCTTGGTGATGTATGGCTCAGAATTGTGCTTGGTGATGTACGGCTCAGCATTGTGCTTGGTGATGTATGGCTCAGCATTGTGCTTGGTGATGTACGGCTCGGCATTGTGCTTGGTGATGTATGGCTCAGCATTGTGCTTGGTGATATATGGCTCGGCATTGTGCTTGGTGATATATGGCTCGGCATTGTGCTTGGTGATGTATGGCTCAGCATTGTGCTTGGTGATGTACGGTTCGGCATTGTGCTTGGTGATGTACGGCTCAGCATTGTGCTTGGTGATGTACGGCTCGGCATTGTGCTTGGTGATGTATGGCTCAGCATTGTGCTTGGTGATGTACGGCTCGGCATTGTGCTTGGTGATGTATGGCTCAGCATTGTGCTTGCTGATGTATGGCTCGGCATTGTGCTTGGTGATGTACGGCTCAGCATTGTGCTTGCTGATGTATGGCTCGGCATTGTGCTTGGTGATGTATGGCTCAGCATTGTGCTTGGTGATGTATGGCTCAGCATTGTGCTTGGTGATGTATGGCTCGGCATTGTGCTTGGTGATGTATGGCTCAGCATTGTGCTTGGTGATGTATGGCTCGGCATTGTGCTTGGTGATGTATGGCTCAGCATTGTGCTTGGTGATGTATGGCTCAGCATTGTGCTTGGTGATGTATGGCTCGGCATTGTGCTTGGTGATGTATGGCTCGGCATTGTGCTTGGTGATGTACAGCTCGGCATTGTGCTTGGTGATGTACGGCTCGGCATTGTGCTTGGTGATGTACGGCTCGGCATTGTGCTTGGTGATGTACGGCTCGGCATTGTGCTTGGTGATGTACGGCTCAGCATTGTGCTTGGTGATGTACGGCTCGGCATTGTGCTTGGTGATGTACGGCTCGGCATTGTGCTTGGTGATGTACGGCTCAGCATTGTGCTTGGTGATGTACGGCTCAGCATTGTGCTTGGTGATGTGCGGCTCGGCATTGTGCTTGGTGATGTACAGCTCGGCATTGTGCTTGGTGATGTATGGCTCTGCATTGTGCTTGGTGATGTACGGCTCGGCATTGTGCTTGGTAATGTACGGCTCGGCATTGTGCTTGGTGATGTACGGCTCAGCATTGTGCTTGGTGTGGAACGGCTCAGCATTGTGCTTGGTGATGTATGGCTCAGCATTGTGCTTGGTGATGTACAGCTCAGCATTGTGCTTGGTGATGTACGGCTCGGCATTGTGCTTGGTGATGTACGGCTCGGCATTGTGCTTGGTGATGTAAAGCTCGGCATTGTGCTTGGTAATGTACGGCTCAGCATTGTGCTTGGTGATGTACGGCTCGGCATTGTGCTTGGTGATGTACGGCTCAGCATTGTGCTTGGTGATGTAAAGCTCGGCATTGTGCTTGGTAATGTACGGCTCAGCATTGTGCTTGGTGATGTACGGCTCGGTATTATGCTTGGTGATGTACGGCTCGGCATTGTGCTTGGTGATGTACGGCTCGGCATTGTGCTTGGTGATGTACGGCTCGGCATTGTGATTGGTGATGTACGGCTCAGCATTGTGCTTGGTGATGTACGGCTCGGCATTGTGCTTGGTGATGTATGGCTCTGCATTGTGCTTGGTGATGTACGGCTCGGCATTGTGCTTGGTGATGTACGGCTCAGCATTGTGCTTGGTGATGTACGGCTCGGCATTGTGCTTGGTGATGTACGGCTCGGCATTGTGCTTGGTGATGTATGGCTCGGCATTGTGCTTGGTGATGTATGGCTCAGCATTGTGCTTGGTGATGTACGGCTCAGCATTGTGCTTGGTGATGTACGGCTCGGCATTGTGCTTGGTGATGTACGGCTCGGCATTGTGCTTGGTGATGTATGGCTCAGCATTGTGCTTGGTGATGTACGGCTCAGCATTGTGCTTGGTGATGTGCGGCTCGGCATTGTGCTTGGTGATGTGCGGCTCGGCATTGTGCTTGGTGATGTACGGCTCGGCATTGTGCTTGGTGATGTACGGTTTGGCATTGTGCTTGGTGATGTACGGCTCGGCATTGTGCTTGGTGATGTACGGCTCAGCATTGTGCTTGGTGATGTATGGCTCGGCATTGTGCTTGGTGATGTATGGCTCGGCATTGTGCTTGGTGATGTATGGCTCAGCATTGTGCTTGGTGATGTATGGCTCGGCATTGTGCTTGGTGATGTATGGCTCGGCATTGTGCTTGGTGATGTACGGCTCGGCATTGTGCTTGGTAATGTACGGCTCGGCATTGTGCTTGGTGATGTACGGCTCAGCATTGTGCTTGGTGATGTACGGCTCAGCATTGTGCTTGGTGATGTATGGCTCAGCATTGTGCTTGGTGATGTACGGCTCAGCATTGTGCTTGGTGATGTACGGCTCGGCATTGTGCTTGGTGATGTACGGCTCGGCATTGTGCTTGGTGATGTACGGCTCGGCATTGTGCTTGGTGATGTAAAGCTCGGCATTGTGCTTGGTGATGTACGGCTCGGCATTGTGCTTGGTGATGTACGGCTCGGCATTGTGCTTGGTGATGTACGGCTCGGCATTGTGCTTGGTGATGTACGGCTCGGCATTGTGCTTGGTGATGTAAAGCTCGGCATTGTGCTTGGTGATGTACGGCTCGGCATTGTGCTTGGTGATGTACGGCTCGGCATTGTGCTTGGTGATGTACGGGTGCAGCTGTTCGGTCATGAAGCCCCGGTGGGCGCAGTTTGTGCTGATGTTAATGATAAACTGTTGTATTGAATGTTACATTACCGTTATCGTGATGAGGCTGCAGATTATACCAGTTTCCCTCTGCTCCGGGGACATGTTGTGACCCTCGGGTGTAGACATTTTGTTGGGCAGATTATTCCCAACCCAAGAAAAATGCAGATCAAAATGTTTAGTTCTGATTCTTAATTCCGGAGCCATCGTTGCAGAATCCCGGCGTCCGTGAATAATTCCATGATTTCACAATTGAGTCTTGAAAGACTTTCCCAAACCGGGCATGTGGAAAAATAAGAGAACAAGCTGTACTTGCTGGCTGTATCCACCATTACTCCACTGGTGGTCAAAACCAGGACCGCCGGAAGCAATGATATCTTTGTCCTGTAGCTACATGTCCCATTGGGCTTGTGATTGTCTTCAGCGGTCAGGTGACTGAAGAACAGGACATGGTTGCGTCCTGCCTTGGTGGAGACCACCGCAGTGCTTCCTAAGGAGGTAGAGCACTTATTGATCTCAAGCCCTTTTGACTAAAGATGGTGCCCAGGACTAAGATATTGCGTCATTGATCAGAGGGGAGTCAACAAGTGGCGCTTTGATTAGTACACAATGTACAGGAGCCAGAACACCCCAGCTCCGCACATTATGCCCATCAGCTCCTGTTATAGTCAATAGGAGCTGAGCTGTGGTCCTGACATGGCCCCATACATCGCGACCTCGGAGCCGCCGCAGGACCTGGTGTGAATAGACCATATGATACTGACGACTTTTCCTAAGGATGGCCAATCAATATCTTAGTCATGGAAACCCCCTTTAAATCTGATTTACTACTAACAAGTGATGCTTAAGTGATCTCGCTGAGAATCTTGACTGTCTTGAAACAATTCCTAAACCAAATCTTGTGGTTATTGGGCAACATCTTAGGAGGAGTTTTGGGCTCGTGCGTCAAGATGCAGCATCTGCTACCTCCCCCCCCCCCCCTTACGGGAAGTGAAAGCGGTTTGGGTTTTTTTAGGCCTTAAAAAATTATATTTTCTGAAATCACTTTCTTATATTGACATATGCACAATATCGAGACGAGATCCCTTTCCTTCTTGTAAGAGATTCACAATAACATGCTGCGCAGATCACAATCTGATATCGATGGCAGAGGTCGTATTTTGGGGAAGGGGAATCTTCTGGCAGAGCAGCTCCATCCCTCCACACACGGAATCCAGAAGTTATTCGTGAAGAAACACCAACCCTTAGGGATCCAGTAACTGAGTTCTTCAGTAGATTAGATCTTCCTGGCCATGTAGACTCCTTAAGGAGTCAAGATCTATCTTATATATTTCCAGCCCTGGGTAGGTAAAATATATCTTTGTACCCTGTTAGCCAGTAGATAGAATTTTTTTTTTTAATTTGAGTCTTCAGTGGTTGATACCTTTTAATGGCTAACTAAAAATACGGTAATAAATAGGAGATTCGAGACTTCTCAGGTGTCTTCATCAGGCTCAGTATAGCAAAAAATCTGAAGAGACCATGTCACGGTTCCGCTGTGCGGAGTATTTTGCATTTGGGATGTTTTTCTCATAGTTCCGCTGTGCGGAGCATTTTACATTAGAAAATGCTCTGCTATGTGTCTTGTGCACTTGCTGATGGGTTGTCTTTCAGCACTAGGGTCCACGCTGGTTTTGGGAGGTGCCTTCCCAGATGTGCCTCGTTCCTGGTGATTGCTCTGTTTCTTTACTGGGCTTACACTGTTCTGTCTGAACTTCACCAGTCGTACTTCCTGTTTGCTCCGTGTGCTCTTGGCTCCTGTCTGGTGTAAGTGTTCTGATCTTGGCTTCTGACCTCAGTCCTCTTCCTGACCACATCTCTGCTCCCTAAACATTATACGCTACCTTCCGGCTTCTGACCTCAGACCTCTTCCTGACCACGTCTCTGTTTGCTCCCTGAACCATATACGTTACCTCCTGGCTTCTGACCTTGGACTTCTTCCTGACCACGTCTCTGTCTGCTCCCTGAACCTTATACGTTACCTTCTGGCTTCTGACCTCGGACCTCTTCCTGACCACGTCTCTGTCTGCTCCCTGAACCTTATACGTTACCTTCTGGCTTCTGACCTCGGACCTCTTCCTGACCACGTCTCTGTCTGCTCCCTGAACCTTATACGTTACCTCCTGGCTTCTGACCTCGGATTTCTTCCTGACCACGTCTCTGTCTGCTCCCTGAACCTTATACGTTACCTTCTGGCTTCTGACCTCGGACTTCTTCCTGACCACGTCTCTGTCTGCTCCCTGAACATTATACGTTACCTCCCGGCTTCTGACCTCGGACCACTTCCTGACCACGTCTCTGCTCCCTGAACATTATACGCTACCTTCCGGCTTCTGACCTCAGACCTCTTCCTGACCACGTCTGTTTGCTCCCTGAACCTTATATATTACCTCCCGACTTCTTACCTCTGACTTCTTCCTGACCACATCTCTGCTCCCTGAACCATATACGTTACCTCCTGGCTTCTGACCTTGGACTTCTTCCTGACCACGTCTCTGTCTGCTCCCTGAACCTTATATGTTACCTTCTGGCTTCTGACCTCGGACCTCTTCCTGACCACGTCTCTGTCTGCTCCCTGAACCTTATACGTTACCTTCTGGCTTCTGACCTCGGACTTCTTCCTGACCAGGTCTCTGTCTGCTCCCTGAACATTATACGTTACCTCCCGGCTTCTGACCTCTGACTTCTTCCTGACCATTCCTATGTCTGCTCCTTGAACCTTATACGTTACCCCCTGGCTTATGATCCCAGTTTGTCTGACTACCCTTCTATTCATACTGCTTGCAGTGTCTAGTATCATATTCCATATTTATACCCAACAGGACATAGAATAGTACAATAAACAAAACAAAGGGGTGAAGCAGAACGATCAGTTATGAGAAGAGGAGGAACAGTTGTGCAGTAAATATTGCAGCAGTTCATAGATAAGGAGGGTGAAAGTTATATTGTCCCGTGATTGAGGTCTGGTCCAGGCTTGTGATGCATCATTGTGTTATACCGATCCTGATGAAGAGACCTTAGAAGTCTCGATAGATGCTGTTTATTAAACGGTATCAACCACTGAAGACTTTCAAATTAAAAAAAATAATTTCAGCCCTGAATAATAAACCCCGAAGGTTCTTAGGAAGATCGAATAGAACAGAGCGCAAGTTATTGTAACACTTTTTTTATTAAACCACGTGGATTATTATTCTGTTTGTCAAAAATGATCGAGTCCATCCCCTGACCTTACATTTCAGGAGGAAACCTCATTTTTAAATTAAGGGTCTCCATTTGGAGGCAGATTTGTCTACAATTTTACCCGGTTGGTGTCATTCTTCATCTGAATGTCGTCATGTACCAAATGTCCGACCACCTATTCCTGCAGATTTCTCTCCTAGAACTTCTCTACATTCTCGACATTATTTTTTATCTCCACTACTTTCGAACCATCTAAGACCACCGACCTGAAATTGTTGACCTAGAGACTTCGCAGTCTTCAGGCTTTGGTGTCTACCAAGACTTATCTTTGAATTTTTCCCTGACAAAAACTTTCTAAGAACATTACCAAGATGTATTCCTAAAATTTCTTCTCGGGCCTTTTTACACCGGGAAAAGGAACATCCAATCCTTCATCTTTAGATTTTGTTAAAGTGGTTGTCCACTACTTGGACAACCCCTTCTTATTCCCTTTATTTGCCCCCATAAAAATAAATAAGCTTACACTCACCTCCGGTGCTGCAGCGAGCCTAAAGCAATGTCATGGGACTAATCAGTGGCGGCTTCCTTCTCCCCGCCTTCGGACGTTTGAGCAGAAAGTCAAAGCAGTGATCAAATGTGTGAAGGCGGGGTGCAGGAAGCCACCGCTGATTGGTCGTGGGGCTCATGTGTCATAACAATGTCATGTGGGCCCTGGGAACGCAACTTCAGACATCACTAGAACGGTGGCCGCATCGGAGGAGAGTATAGGCTTATTTATTTTTACAAGGGTGAGCAAGGGGAATGAGTAGGGGTTGTCCAAGTGTCGCGGGCGGAGGAGGGGACGCTGCGCTCTCCCACTGCTCAGGTCCGGCTGCCGCTGCTGCTGCGGCCGCTGCTGCTGCTCGGTGGTGGCTCGAGCGGTGGGCCGGATCCCGGGGACTCGAGCAGCGCTCCTCGCCCGCGAGTGAAAAGGGGGATGATTGGTTGTGGGGGTTTTGATTATGGATATTTGGATATTGTCCGTGACGCCACCCACGGTTGTGGTGATTTTGGTGACACCACCGCTGCTCTGGACGGGGATCCCGGGAGCGGTGACAGGGAGCAGCTGAGTTGTTAGTTCTCCCCTCCGTGGGCAGGGGGTTTTGTTGTCCCGGGGCCCGGTGATGGGGTAGGGATGGATGATGGCAGGCGGGTTGCGGGGCCTGGTGAGGTGCAGGGTCGCGGGGGCAGCGCTGTGCCGCACGGCACGGTGGTACTCACTCAGCCTGAGACGATGACACAGTTCTCGGTAAAACACACGGCTGGAAAGACGGGTCCCACGGACGACTGCTGTTGCTTTTCCCCGGCAGGTTGACGGTGACTGCCTTTCCCTGCACCTAAGATGTCTGTACGGTTCCAATGGGTTCCCACCGGTAACCCGCTCCCCGGCTTGGATATGGGCCGGAGGAGCCCCTTTTGCCCGCAGGCGCTGGCCCTGAGAAACGGTTGCCTTGGCGGTGGCGGTGTCTCTCTCACTGGGTTGGACTGTTGCCTTCTGTCGGGACTTGACTGTTTGGAAACCCAGGAGGTCCCCTTCACTAACGGATTCGGCAAATTCACGGCGACTCCTAGCCTTGCCGGGGTCCGAAAGGCCCCTGCCAATGGTGCTGGCTTCTCCTTGTGTACCGGTCCGGTACCTCCGGGCCACCGCCCGTCCACGGTCCTTACGGTAAACTCCGATAGGCCACTCCTGCAGACGGTCACCACCGTCTGCCAACCTTGCTGCTCCGTCCGGGCCACACACCCGGACTAACTTCAGATCGCTCAACTACCACTTTGCTCCTCACACTTGCTCCTCCACAACTAATCTGACTGTTGTTCCCTCCTCCAGGACTGTGAACTCCTTGGTCGGTGGAGACCAACCGCCTGGCTCCACCCCCTGGTGTGGACATCAGCCCCTGAAGGAAGGCAACAAGGGTTTTGTGTTCTGGCTTTGATGTGCCTAACCGGGGTGTAGGGTGTGGTGGTGTAATTACCTGTGGCCCCTGGCTTGTCCGGGGCGCCACACAAGTAGTGGACAACCCCTTTAAAGGGAAGAACGGTACTCAAATTGGGTAATACCAGAGCTGAATTTAGAGAACCTCACGGAGGAAGATAATATTTATATGGAATGATCACTTCTGTTTAAAAAAAAAAAAATAGAAGCAAAGCAACAATTACTAATTGGACGGGAAATGCTGTTTGTCTTGCTTATCATCGTCAGGACCAGGATCCTCCATTCTCTTTTGGGGGCCTTGGGTGGAATTAGCAAGAGTTAACCAGCCTCCTGAATCTTCAGATCCTCTTGAGTACCCAATCATTCAGGGCTTTTCTATATTTCTTGGTGTTCTGCTGTAGGACGTAAAAGATACAAAATGTAGCGCCCCTGAAGCCATGAGGGTGCTACAAGGTTCTTCATCCTCACCAGGATGCAGGGCTTACCCCCTAGGATCCTGGGAGACCAGTGCCGGTAACACCAAATCCCAGGTAATCCCAGTTTTCCCCAAAAATCCCCCAGACAATGGTACATAGCTAGGATCAGACCAATGGATGGCCGCTTAGAGGTGGAGCCAGTCCAGTCCACTAGTTGACTAGGGGCGGACTGTGGATAGAGAGGGACAGAGACAGTAGTAGGAGAGGAGTGAAGGTGGACGTGAAGGGATGTGCTGACTCAGGTTAACTGTAACCTGGTACCCAGGAGAGTAGTTGCCGGTGGAGTACGGAGGAGTACTCCCAGAACTACGCACCGACGGGGTACAGGACCCTAGGACAGGAAAGAGCTCCAAGCCGACCTGTTAACACCTGCACAGCGAGGGAACCATCAAGGACCTCGCTGACCCTACAAATCCGAAGACTCAGTAGCAAAGGGAGAACCGGGGACAGGACCAGAGACTCCAACCCCACAGGGTTCACGCTACCGTCAGGCGGACAGAAGTCGACAAACCACCGGACGGGGACCCCCAGTTGCTCTATGTCACGGGGACCCATTTACCAGAGACAGGTGCAGGGGAAGAAAGTACCAGAGTACTGAACTGGCACTTGGACGAAGGGGACCTGGAGGTGAAACCAGCTGGCCTCGGGTAACCTGTTATCACCAACCAGCAGTGAGTAAAAACCAGTTGCACTATACCTCTGTGTGGGCTACCTTCTTCCGACGCCCGTCACATCACCCATCCTCTGAGGCCCGGCCCTGTTTGCGGAGGGCCTACCATCCAGGCTGCAATTACCACCAGCCCCAGTAGTGACAAATGCAGCAGCGGCTCCATAAATATAGCCGCAACACCGCAAGTGGCGTCACGTATCAACATTACTCTAATCCCCTGTAAATACACCCCCATTACAAAAAGGGCCCAGGGCACGGAACCGGGCAACAGCCACCACCGTGACATTCCCAAGATACGTACTGCCCGGAACCGAGTACCCCATATCCCTGGGCGCGACACAATACACTCTTCCTATTAGGTGCAAATTTTGATTCTTTCACGTGTGAGAATATACAAGTCATTATGTATTCTATAGAAACCATCTTGCCTTATAACTGAATAATGTCACAGAGCTCAGGTAACACTGATGGGCGGGGAAGTTTCACATTTCTACACACACCCCTGCGGCTCTTATTGGTGCATAGTAATTTCTTTGTTTGGGATACTATATAAACTGGTCACATGATGTAATAAAACAGAAACTCTTAGTACACCACAAACGTGCGTGCTGTGTTGATTTCTCCAAGCGCTTTTAAAAAAAAATCTTATTAATTGGGAGTGCATAGAAGGAGTGGATTTCACTCACACACGATTGGTCTTTGTGACGTGGAAGAGTTATGTTGGGGGAATAACTTACCATTGATTAGTTTTCACTTGTTTCAGGTGGCTTTACAAACTTCTAATTGATGATGGGTAAATACCTGTTGATTTGTTGCCTATGGGCTTAACGCATCAAACACTTTCCAGGTATTATACTGTCACTGGTGCATCCAACCTATCATGATACCATATACTGAGTCTGTGTGTATATATAAGCCTCCCATGTCCTATACTGTCCATGGAGCTGATGTATCTAAGCCTATTATGTGTGATACTGTCGGCTAAGCCACTATACCTAATCCTATCATATGTAATTGTCGCGGGCGGGGAGGATGCCGCCTCTGCGCGCTCGCTAACGCTCGGGTCCGGCGCTGCTGCGGCTGCTGCTCGGTGGCTCGAGCGGTGGGCCGGATCCGGGGACTCGAGCAGCACTCCTCGCCCGTGAGTGAAAAGGGGTGGTTGGTTTGGGGGATTCAGTCCGTGACGCCACCCACGGGTTGTGGTGAAGATGGGCACCACTGCTGCTGGTGACGGGGATCCCAGGAGTGATGGTGGGGAGCAGCTGGGATGTTGTTTTCCCCCTCCGTGGGTAGGGGTCGGTGGTCCCGGGGCCCGGTGGTGTGACGGGGAGGCAGGGTTGGTGAGGTGCAGGGTTGCAGGGACAGCGCGGCGCGGTGCCGGATGGCACGGGTGTACTTACTCAACAAGAGATGCACAAAGTCCTCGGTGAACCAAACGGCTGGATGGACGGGTCCCGCAGCCGGCTGCAGTGTCTCTCCCCGGACAGGTGATGGCGGCTGTCTTTCCCTGCACCTTTGTGTACTGATTTGACTACGATGGATCCCCAACTGTAGTCCGCTCCCCGGTGTATGGATACCTGAGGAGCCCGTTTGCCTGCAGGTGCTGGCCCTTGGGTCTCTAGCCTTAGGCGGTAGCTGTATACCCTCACGGTGCGGACGGTTGCCTTCTAACGGGTCTTTTGCTGTTAGGAAACCCCTGGGGTTCCTGTCACACTCGGATTTGACTGTTGACGGCGGCTCCAAGCCTAGTCGGGGTCCAATGGCCCTGCCTGTGTGTACTGGCTTCACTTCGCTCCCCGGTCGGTACCGGCGGGCCAACGCCCGACCCCGGTCCTACGGTTCCGCGTTGATTCACCGTCTGCCAACCTTGTTGTCAGTGCCTGGGCCACAAACCCAGACACTCCTCACTTCGACCTCCTCAACTCAACTCCTCAACTGTTCTGTCTGTTTTTCCCGCTTCCAGGCCTGTGAACTCCTCGGTGGGTGGGGGCAACCGCTTGGCTCCGCCCCACCTGGTGTGGACATCAGACACTGGAGGGAGGCAACAAGGATTTTATGTTTGGCTAATGTTACTGTCTGGTGGGGGTGGGGGTGTGTGAGTGTTACCTGTGACGACCTGGCTAGTCCAGGGCGCCACATAATACAGCCTGATGGAGCTAATATATCCAATCCCATTATCTGATCCTGTCTGCCAAGTCACTGTATCTAAGCCTTTATGTGTGATGTTCCCTGCTGAGCTACTGCATCTAACGGTAAGTATCCTAAATCATGAGAACATGGAAGAGATGAAGGATGCGGATTAGGAGCTATAGTAAAATGGAGCCGATGAGGGATGTAGATGAGTTATAAATCATTAATGTTACTTATGTCTTCATGTAAATATCATCAAAACTGATCCCTAAACATCTGACATCAGGTTTTACATATATTCTCCATAACGTTGTGTGATTCTTAGAAAGATTCACTAGTAAAGGATGTTAAGTAGTAAACTGGAAAAGGAGAAGGAAAAAAAGAAAAGCAAGAAAAAGAAATAAAAAAAATAGGAAAAAAAATAAAAAAGTGGAAAGAATGCAAAAAAAAAGGAATAATGAGAAGGAAGGGAGAACAGGAAATAACACTAAAAGAAGGAGGACAGGAAAAAAGTGAAAGAAGCAAAGAGAGAAGGAGGGAAGAATAGAAAAAGAGGAGGCAGGAGATAAAAAAAAAGAATGAAAGATAGAAAACAAGAATAAGGAAGAAAAGAAAATGGAATGAAGTAAAGTGAAATAAGAGAGAAATGGGAAAGAAAATAGAATGAAGGAAATTGAAAAAAAGAATGAAAAGTCATAAAGAATGAAGCAAACAGAAAAAAAAGAACCAGGAAAAAAGGAATGAAGGAAAAAAGAACATAAAGAAAAAAAGGAAGTGAATAAAGGAACAAGGAAAAAAAGATGTATAGGCAGGAAGGAAAGAGAAAAGAAAAGAATACAGAAAGAAGCATAATATTCATTTATTTATTTTACATTGCAAGCATTATCATATTTTGCAGCGCTTTACAGTACATACATTATCATCACTGTCCCCATTGGGGCTCGCAAACTACAGTATATCACTATAGTCTTTGGAGTGTGGGAGGAAACCGGAGGAAACCCACAAGAACACGGGGAGAACATGCAAACTCCTGGCAGATGTTGTCCTTGGCGGAATTTGAACTCTGGATCCCAAGACTGCAGTGCTAACCACGGAGCTACCGTACAATGCTAACCACTGAGCCACCATAGAAAAGAAAGTGGACAAAGCAAAAACAGTTAAAAAAAAAAAAAAGCAAAGAAGAATTAGAAATGGAAATGAAAATCAGGAAAAAGGAATGAGAAATAACAAACACAGCAGAATTGGATGGTAGAAAAGAGCAGAAGTATGAATAAGTTGAAAAATGAAAATATAAGCAGCAAAAGGATAAAGGATCAGGTAAAGAAGAGAACAGAAGAAAGGGAAAATTGTCAGCAAGAGAAAGGAAGAATTGGGAATGAAGGAAAGAAATGAAGAGGGAAAAATGCAGAGAGGACAAAGAAAGGATAAAAAGAGGAAAAGAGCAAAATAAAAAGAAAAAAGGGGAAACAAGTAATGGGAAGGGGCAAATGTGAAAGAAGAAAAGATACAAAAGGAAAGATACAACGAAAACAACAGAAAAGGAAGAAAGTTCAAGGAAAAACAGAAGAATGAAGGCTGAATAGTATAGGTAGAAAAAGTGTGAAGACAAAAGGAAAGTGATAAAATAAAGTGGATGGAAGAACAAAAAAAAAGCAAAGTCAAGAAAGAATGGGGTGAGGGAAGATTGAATGGAGTTGAGGAAAGGAAAATGGAAAAAGAAGATGAAGTTGCAACAAAAAAAAACAAAAAACAGGGAACAAACAGGAAAAGGAGGAAGAACAGGGAAAGAAGACAATGGGAAAGAAACAAAAGCGTGGAAAAAATAAAGAAGGAACAATAGATTTAGAAAAAGAAACTGATGGAAAGATGAAGCCAAAGTAAGCAAAGGGAATAAAGAACAGGGGAAAACAAGTAAGAAGGTGAAAATTAGCAAAGGGGGAAAGTAACAGGAGGGAAGAACAAGTAACAAAGCACAAGGAAAACAAACAGAAAATCAGAAGAATAGAAGACA
Organism: Anomaloglossus baeobatrachus; assembly: GCF_048569485.1. Taxonomy (NCBI): domain Eukaryota; kingdom Metazoa; phylum Chordata; class Amphibia; order Anura; family Aromobatidae; genus Anomaloglossus; species Anomaloglossus baeobatrachus. The sequence goes on from NC_134361.1 coordinate 17,516,392, forward strand.
AATAGGAAAGAAAAAACATTAAAGAAGAGCAGAGAAAGAAGGAAAGAAAGGCAGAAATAGGAGAAAAGGATAAAGAAGAGAAGACAAGAACAAAGGACAGAAGAAAGAAGAACAAAACGAAAGGAAAGAAAAGAAGCCAAAGAGAAAAGTAACTGAAATCAGACAGAAGGATAAAAAGACAAGGAAAAATACAGTGAAAGGAGGAAAATAACCAGGGAATGTAGTCAGAAAGGAACAAAGGGAAGGAATAAGAGGAAAGAAGTAACGGAATAGTGTGAAGAACAGAGAGGGAAGGAAAGAAGAAAAAGGGAAATAGACATGAAGAAGGAAAGGAAAAAGCAGCAAAGCGAATGAAGGAAACTCAACGAAGCCTGAGGGTGTGCAACAAGGAAGAATAAAAAATACATGACAGACTAAAGAAGAAGAAAACAAGCCGAAGGGAAGAAAAACAGAGCAAAACTCCAGGTAAGTAGCCGCGGTGAGGACGGCGACGCTGACTGCCTCTGGATGTGACTGGAGCGATGAAGAAGTGACCTCTGCAAACTGTGAAGTTCCATGAAATGTCCAGACAGGGGCAGCAGATCCACGGGAGTGCAGGCGTCAGGCTGCGGAGCCACGGTCAGTGCCTCGGTGATGTCACAGCAGTGTCACCAATGCAAAGTACATTATTACATTATTATTACAGCCGTAGCCAGAGCAGAATTATAAGCACCTTCCTCAGGCACAAAGTATCATCATTATTTGTCTTTCCTCTGGGGTATTCTGTGCTGCAAGTCTTTATTATAATACATGATGTTATATACCTTATATACAGCACCAGCTCCTCATCTATTACTGCTGACAACCGGCCTGTATACCTGTGTGAGGGGTTGTCAGCCCCGCCCCCTGGTGATGACATCACTGATATAATGACATATGATCAGATATGAGACCACACCCCTTCTACACAGCCCCACCCCCTGGTGATGACATCACTGATATAATGACATATGATCAGATATGAGACCACACCCCTTATATACAGCCCCGCCCCCTGGTGATGACATCACTAATATAATTATGGGGAGATAAGGTATGCACACCAGTGACTATGGAAGGGGAATACATGGAATAGCAGAAACTGCTGTGTGAATACTGACTTGAAAAATCCAATAGCTATGTGTAAGAGTGAAAATGTGAAAAATGGAACCTGCATTACTGCCATGAATATATGAATAAAGAGAAATTTAGCTACTGAATTGATCAATGCAATAGAGCCCCAACACTACGCCAAAGTATTTCTCTACGTTGGGGTCCCTAGCTTGTGTGTGTCCTCTCATGCAGTTAAAAAACTTACCATGTTACACACACAAGCTAGGGACCCCAACGTAGAGAAATACTTTGGCGTAGTGTTGGGGTCTATTGCATTGATCAATTCAGTAGCTACATTTCTCTTGATTCATATGTTCATGGCAGTAATGCAGATTCCATTTTTCACATTTCATTCTTACAAATAGCTATTGAATTTTTCATGTCAGTATTCACACAGCAGTTTCTGCTATTACATGTATTCCCTTTCCATAGTCACTGGTGTGCATACCTTATCTCCCCATAGTGATGTTTTTTAGGTTTTTGCACCCAGTTCAGACATAGAATGGAGTTCCAAACGTTATCACTAATATAATGACATATGATCAGACATGAGACCACACCCCTTATACTACAGCACCGCTCCCTGGTGATGACATCACTAATATAATGACATGTGATCAGACATGAGACCACACCCCTTATATGCAACCTCCCCCGTCTGCTCATAGTGATTATTGGATCTGGTTCTGCCTGTCTGTTATTGACCCAGACCCTAGACCACGAATATATAAGCACCTTTACACCACAGAATTAGACACACACTACTAAGGGATCTGTGGATGACGCTCTATTATGGGGATCTGTGGATGACGCTCTATTATGGGGATCTGTGGATGACGCTCTATTATGGGGATCTGTGGATGATGCTCTATTATGGGGATCTGTGGATGACACTCTGTTATGGGGAATCTGTGGAGGATGATCTGTTATGGGGGATCTGTGGATGACGCTCTGTTATGGGGGATCTATGGATGACGCTCTATTATGGGGATCTGTGGATGACGCTCTATTATGGGGATCTGTGGATGACACTCTATTATGGGGATCTGTGGATGACACTCTATTATGGGGATCTGTGGATGACACTCTATTATGGGGATCTGTGGATGACGCTCTGTTATGGGGAATCTGTGGAGGATGATCTGTTATGGGGGATCTGTGGATGACGCTCTGTTATGGGGGATCTGTGGATGATGCTCTATTATGGGGATCTGTGGATGACACACTGTTATGGGAGATCTGTGGATGACACACTGTTATAGGAGATCTGTGGATGACGCGCTGTTATGGGAGATCTGTGGATGACACACTGTTATAGGAGATCTGTGGATGACGCGCTGTTATGGGGGATCTGTGGATTACACACTGTTATGGGAGATCTGTGGATGACGCGCTGTTATGGGGGATCTGTGGATGACACACTGTTATAGGAGATCTGTGGATGACGCGCTGTTATGGGACATCTGTGGATGACGCTCTATTATGGGGGATTTGTGGATGACGCGCTGTTATGGGGGAATCTGTGGATGATGCTCTATTATGGGGGATCTGTGGATGACGCGCTGTTATGGGGTATCTGTGGATGACGCTCTGTTATGGGGGATCTGTGGATGATGCTCTGTTGTGGGGGATCTGTGGATGACACTCTGTTATCGGGGACTTGTGGATGACACTCTGTTATGGGGGATCTGTGGGTGATTCTCTGTTATGAGGGATCTGTGGGTGATTCCCTGTTATGGGGGATCTGTGGGTGATTCCCTGTTATGGGGGATCTGTGGATGATTCTCTGTTATGGAGGATCTGTGGATGATGCACTGTTTTGGGGGATCTATGGATGACGCTCTCTTATGAGGGATCTGTGGATGATGCTCTGTTATGGGGGATCTGTGGATGACGCTCTGTTTTGGGGGATCTCTAGCTGACACTCTGTTTTGGTGGATCTATTGATGACGCCCTGTTATGGGGGATCTGTGGGTGATTCTCTGTTATCGGGGACTTGTGGATGATTCTCTGTTATGGGGGATCTGTGGGTGATTCTCTGTTATGGGGGATCTGTGAGTGATTCCCTGTTATGGGGGATCTGTGGATGACGCTCTGTTATGGGGGATCTGTGGGTGATTCCCTGTTATGGGGGATCTGTGGATGATGCTCTGTTATGGGGGATCTGTGGATGATGCTCTGTTTTGGGGGATCTGTGGATGACCCTCTGTTATGGGGGGAATCTGTGGATGACATTCTGTTATGATGGATCCACCGATGTGGAAGACAGTGGTTTTCGGACCCACTTTTGATTTCCTAATGTTGGCGAGTGTATTGTCAGGATTCCTTGTGACGTCTAATATCGCCCTCACGTTTGCTGTCGCGCTATATACTGTATATGCCCGTTCTATAATATGTGTACGTAGTGAATTGCTGGCGGTGGAGGAGGTAACTTTCTGTGATTTCTCGGCGTGTGCGGTGGGTGGATGATTTTTGCTCTATAATTACCCATCGCCCCTCAAACAATTACAGCTAAACATATGTTACCCTAATTAGATTTCTTGAGTGGGATCCGTGTGCGAGGAGCGATGTTCTCAGCAGACGGTCCTTTGTGGACTCCAGGTAACGAGCCCGTTCTCTCCGATGCTCAGATTAATGGCCCCTAGGGAATTTGGGGGCTTACGGGGTTGGGACTATCACAGTTGGAGTTTTGAGTTAAAGCGGTATTCTCAGAATTAAAAATTATCCCCCATACATAGGATAGAGGAAAATAGATTGATTTCTGGGGGTCCGGCGGCTGGGACTCTTAGGACACCTGGGAGCGGTCTTCAGCAGAGCCCCATCTGTATGGGGTGGAGGTCAATCAAATACATCTCTGCCCCATTGAGACGCAGCTCTATGGATCCCCAACATTTAGTAAGTTATTCGCTAAACTTTTTAGAATACTCATTTTAAGGAACTTTTCATATGAACTATCACTCAAAATCATTGCCAGGGGGTAACACGTCCAACAATCAAATGAACAATATATTACTTGTTTGATTGGGCGTCTGTGTATCGGGATGGACATGTGATGTTGAATATTGCATGAAGATGAGCACATAATCCAGGTTATTGCATGTAAATGTGCATTTGACCAATTTATGCCATGTTGATGGCCACAGAGTAAAAACTCTCCAGATCCTTCTCAAATTATTATTTACCATCATTTGGCTCGATATCGAACCATGGTGATTTGATGGATGAACACGCTGTAGAAAGATTAGTCTTTTCCGCCTAGATAGATCCACCAGGGTCTCCTCTGCCTAGATAGGTCCACCAGGGTCTCCTCCGCCTAGATAGGTCCACCAGGGTCTGCTCCGCCTAGATAGGACCGCCAGGGTCTTCTCCGCCTAAATAGGTCTACCATGGTATTCTCCGCCTAGATAGGTCCACCAAAGTCTTCTCCGCCTAGATAGGTCCACCAGGGTCTTCTCCGCCTAGATAGGCCCACCAGGGTCTTCTCCACCTAGATAGGTCCACCAAGCTCTCCTCCGCCTAGATAGGACCACCAGGGTCTTCTCCGCCTAGATAGGTGAAACAGGGTCTCTTTTACCTAGATAGGACCACCAGGGTCTTCTTTGCCTAGCTCGGTCCACCAGGGTCTTCTCCGCCCAGATAGGTCCACCAGGGTCTTCTCCGTCTAGATAGGTGAAACAGGGTCTCCTCCGCCTAGATAGGACCGCCAGGGTCTTCTCCGCCTAGCTCAGTCCGCTAGGGTCTTCTCCGCCTAGATAGGTCCACCAGGGTCTTCTCCACCTAGATAGGTCCACCAGGGTCTTCTTCGCCTAGATAGTTCCGCCAGGATCTTCTCCACCTAGATTGGTCTACCAGGGTCTTCTCCTCCTAGATAGGACCGCCAAGGTCTTCTCCACCTAAATAGGTCACCAGGGTCTTCTCTGCCTAGATAGGACCGCCAAAGTCTTCTCCACCTAAATGTGTCCACCAGGGTCTTCTCCGCCTAGATAGGACCGCCAAGGTCTTCTCCACCTAAATGTGTCCACCATAGTATTCTCCGCCTAGATAGGTGCACCAGGGTCTTCTCCACCTAGATAGGTCCACCAGGGTCTTCTCTGCCTAGATAGGTCCACCACAGTCTTCTCTGCCTAGATAGGTCCACCACAGTCTTCTCCGCCTAGATAGGTCCACCACAGTCTTCTCCACCTAGATAGGTCCACCACAGTCTTCTCCACCTAGATAGGTCCACCAGGGTCTTCTCCGCCTAGATAGGTCCACCAGGGTCTTCTCCGCCTAGATAGGTCCACCAGGGTCTTCTCCGCCTAGATAGGTCCACCAGGATCTTCTCCGCCTAGATAGGTCCACCAGGGTCTTCTCCGCCTAGATAGGTCCACCAGGGTCTTCTCCGCCTAGATAGGTCCACCAGGGTCTTCTCCGCCTAGATAGGTCCACCAGGGTCTTGTCCGCCTAGAGAGGTCCGCCAGGGTCTTGTCCGCCTAGATATGTCCGCCGGGGTCTTCTTCGCCTAGATAGCTCCGCTAGGATCTTCTCCGCCTAGATTGGTCCACCAGGGTCTTCTCCGCTGTTTTCTTGATTGTATCAAGCCATCGGGTTGCTGGTCTTCCTCCTCACCTTCTTTCTTCTATTCTTCCGACCATGATGTCCTTCTCCAGTGATTGCACTTTTCGTATGATGCATCTGTCGGTGGTACATGTCCAATAGTCGAGCATTTGTGTGCATGTTTTTGCCCTTTTTTTGCCTGTCGACTGGCGCTCATAATTTTTCTTTGTTTTGTTTCCCCGTGTTATCTTAGCGTGTCCCGGTGACATGGCGTGCAACGGCTGAGGTCGCGGTATTGTCCTGTAGAGTTCACAGCTGTCAGCGCTGGAAGATTTAGTATTATTATAAACAGACGGTGTTCAGCCGCTGACCCGGCTTCCCCTGGGAGGGGATCGCGCTTCTCTAGAGGAAACTTCCATTAGGTTGGATGCAGATATGATTTTGCTCCTTTTCGAAGGGGATATTATAGTTTGGGAAGTTTAGAAATAAACATATACACAAAAGCCGAACAATGGGGTTACGAGTTCACAGATTTATCTGCTAAGATTAAGCTGTATAGCAATGCTCCTCAAATAAACCATGGCGAACAAGATTTGTCAGCTGCTCTTAGACTCTACAGGAGGCCATACATGTGAAATGAAAGATGGCCAAACATGCTGATTGTTGCGGGACTGGTTGACCATCTAATGTAGATACCATGTTTGGCCTGAGTCGGGAAAGTAAAGTATTGGACATGTTGAGCTTAAGTCGCATCTGCTGGATCTAGAGCAGGGTGCACAACATGCTTTGGTCCAAGGGCTAAATTGTCATACTGAACAAATCTAAAGGGCCGCAAACATTTTTAAAGGGTTACTTACATAAATATATTACCAGAACCATTGTCAGTACATTAATACATCAGAACCAAGTTTTAAGTATTTTAGAGGGATTTGGAGAGTTTCTGCTCCAAAAAAAAAAATCAGTGTGAACACACCCAACCTACACTGAGTTTTTGGAGCAAAAACCCAACCAAATCTTCCTCATAATCTCAAAACTATGTTTTAAGGATTTTCAGTTTTAACATGTAGCACGTTATGGATTGCAACATGATCAGAACCACTGTTAATATATAAATCCATAAATCTAGTGCCTGCACCAGAATTAATACATGAATACAGTACCAGAACCACCATCAGTACATGAATACAGCTCCAAAACCAGTCAGTACATGAATACAGCACCAGAACAGCTTTCAGTACAATGCAGCATCAGAACCACAGTCAGTACATGAATACATCACCAGAACCACCATCAGTACAGGATACATCAGCAAGCTTAGTACAGAGATCAATTGCAATTTCAGGTCAGCCCCATATGCACTTATATCACATGAGCCTGGAAAATCCTGTATGTTCTTAACAATTGTAAGGAGATACTGGGAGTTGTTACCAGTCCTCTTTAGATTGCGGACCATACAGGAACCACAGTACTGATGAGATGCATGCAGGATCACAAATAAACATTTACATCCTGGTACCTCATAGAGTTACCAAGATGTAAATGTTCATTAAGTGAAGTCCTTCTCATCCCTTTTGTCTCCAACCCTTTTGTCATAATACAGATGCCATGATGAGATTTCATTCCCAGAGCTCATCTCTCTAGACTTGACGCTTCTTCTTCAGCACCACTTCCTGGCACGGTACCTTAAAAATAAAATAACTGTTTTACTGCCCAATTAATAAAAATATCCCCCATGCTTCGCCCTAAATAAATATCTGCCTCTCACTGTGCTTCCTGCACAAAATAACCCCCACACACTGCCCCGATGTATAATACCCCCAAGACATACTGCACCTCTCCATAATATACCACCACACTGCCCCTTTCTATAATTTTCCTGCCACACTGCCCCTCTTTATAATATACCCCCACACTGCCCCTCTCTATAATACACCCCCACACTACCCCTCTCTATAAAATACCCCCACACTGCACTTCTCTATAATGTGTCCCCACACTGTCCTTTCTAATGTTCTCCCGATCACTGAGTATAATTGGGTGTCTTCAGTACAAAGATGATACTGGAAACCAAGTCTGTGTATGTTTTTTCAATAGGGGAAAGAGGCAGTGTATAGATAGAAGACTAGGGGACCTAGGACTGAAACATACGGAACCCCTAACAGTAAGGGTAAGAGGAGGTGATCTAGGAATGAACCCTGAGGGACCATGACAGAGGAAAAAGAGGGAATCTAGGACTGAACACTGAGGCACCCCAAAAGTAAGGGGAGAGGAAGTAATCTAGGAATGAACCTTGAGGGTCCCTGACAGTAAGAGGAAGAAGAAGGAATCTTGGACTGAAACCTGAGGAACCCCAACAGTAAGGGGAAGAGAGGGTGATTTAGGAATAAACCTTGAGGGAACCAGACAGTAAGAGGAAGAAGATAGAATCTAGGACTGAAACCTGAGGAACCCCGACAGTAAGGGAAAGAGGAGATCCAGGACTAAAACCTGAGGATCCATGACAGTTAGGAGTAGAGGAGGGGATCTAGGAGTGAACCCTGAGGAACCCAACAGTAAAAAGAGGGAACCTAGGACTGTATTCTGAGAAATGCTGACAGTAGGGAGAAGAGGAGAGGATTTAGTAATGAACCCTGGTGAACTACCAACAGTAAAGGGAAGAAAAGGGGACGTAAGACTGAACCCTGAGGAACTCCCAACAGTAAGGAGAAGAGGAGAGCACCTAGGACGGAACCCTAAGGAGCCCTTACAGTAATAAGAGGAGGGGACCTAGGACTGAACCCTGAGGGGCCCTGACAGTAAGAAGTACTATACTACTACTTTTCCCCAATAGTAAGGTGAAGAGGAGGAAAAGAAGAGTCAGCAAATGATACAGTGAAGGAGCTGTCAGAGAGAACAGTGTCTTTGAGCCCAATAGAGCGGAGCACAGTGAGGAGGAGCTGGTGATCCAGTGTCAGATGCAGCAGAGATCCAGGAGAATCAGCAGGGAGCAGTGACCATTGGATTTTGCTGTTAATAGGTCATTAGAGACTTTAGTAAAGAGCAGTTTCAGTAGAATGTAAGGAGCGGAAACCGTAGAAGAGAATGATCTGAGAGATAGTGGATTAGACGGGAGTGCACCAAGCGTTCCAGAAGTTTAGAGATAAAGGGGAGATTAGAGACAGGTCTGTAGTTAGCAGAGCAGTTCTGGTCCAGGGAAGGTTTTTAGGAATGGGTTTATGGCGACATGTTTAAAGGAGAAGGGAGAGAGGTTAAATATTTTAGTTACGGTAGGTAGGTGGAAGCCGGGGAGACACACTCAAGAAGGTCATAGGGTCACTGGTGCAGATAGTAGGGCGAGAAGAAGCGAGGAGCTGGGTAACCTCTTATTCTATGACCAGTTCACAGAGAGAAAGTGACCTAGATGAGGTGCAGGAGGGAAGATCCATGATATCGGGGGATTACCAGACAATTTTCTATTGGATATAGTTAATTTTCTTTTGAGTTACTGGTCACATCATCAGCATTGAGGGAGAGAAAAGTGTCAGAGAGTCGAATATTATTGTCTGATAGTGAGATGACGAGGGCAGAGAAGTCGCTTGTTCGGTGAGATGAAGGGAAGGTTTATATGTTTTAGGCATGAACTTATAATGGATGAACTCTTATGCCAATGCGATTCTCTCCAAAAATGTTCAGTGCTGCAGGAGAACAAATGCTAGCGGTACAAGCCTGGTGTGGGCGGCCTGCTTCATCCAGGGCAGTCCTGAGGTTCTTACTATTACGGCCGCTAAATAAAGACTCGGGACAGAGGAGATCGGAGACACTGATGACTGGAAATCCTCTACTAGTTGTTGGGTGTTTATGGCATGAACATTTCTATTTGTGCAGTATATAGCAATGTCCTGGAAAGAGAGACAAATATTAATAAAAAAGGAAGGAAGGTTATGGTCAGAGAACGTCAGAGGAAAGGTATTAAAGTCAGAAACGGAAGTGTCGTCAGAAATATGTGTGCAACATCCAACCTATTTTCCCCCGGATATTATATCAAGCTTTATTGTGTCTGGGGGCAACATCCGAGCTCTGTGACCCTGGTGTATAACATATAGCCCATTGCCCCCGGTGTATAACATCCAGCCCTATTGACCCCCAGAGTATAGAATACTGGCCTATTACCCCAGTGTGTAACATCTGACCTCATTGACCCCAGAGTATAACATACAGGCCCATTGCCCCCAGTGTATAACATCTGACCTCATTGACCCCAGAGTATAACATACAGGCCCATTGCCCCCGGTGTATAACATCTGACCTCATTGACCCCAGAGTATAACATACAGGCCCATTGCCCCGGTGTATAACATCTGACCTCATTGACCCCTGAGTATAACATACAGGCCCATTGCCCCCAGTGTATAACATCTGACCTCATTGACCCCAGAGTATAACATACAGGCCCATTGCCCCCAGTGTATAACATCTGACCTCATTGACCCCTGAGTATAACATACAGGCCCATTTCCCCCGTGTATAACATCTGACCTCATTGACCCCAGAGTATAACATACAGGCCCATTGCCCCCAGTGTATAGCATCTGACCTCATTGACCCCAGAGTATAACATACAGGCCCATTGCCCCCAGTGTATAACATCTGACCTCATTGACCCCTGAGTATAATATACAGGCCCATTGCCCCCGGTGTATAACATCTGACCTCATTGACCCCTGAGTATAATATACAGGCCCATTGCCCCCGGTGTATAACATCTGACCTCATTGACCCCAGAATATAACATACAGGCCCATTGCCCCCGGTGTATAACATCTGACCTCATTGACCCCAGAGTATAACATACAGGCCCATTGCCCCCAGTGTATAGCATCTGACCTCATTGACCCCAGAGTATAACATACAGGCCCATTGCCCCCGGTGTATAACATATAATCTCATTGACCCCAGAATATAACATACAGGCCCATTGCCCCCAGTGTATAACATCTGACCTCATTGACCCCTGAGTATAATATACAGGCCCATTGCCCCCAGTGTATAACATCTGACCTCATTGACCCCAGAATATAACATACAGGCCCATTGCCCCCCAGTGTATAACATCTGACCTCATTGACCCCTGAGTATAACATACAGGCCCATTGCCCCCGGTGTATAACATCTGACCTCATTGACCCCTGAGTATAACATACAGGCCCATTGCCCTTGGTGTATTACATGAAGCTCCATTGCCCCCGGTGTATAATATCCGACACTCTTTCCTCATGTAAATCATCCTGTCTCGTTGCCCCAGCGTATAACATCTGGTCTCATCGTCTTCTGTGTATAACCTCAGCCCCACGACTTCCCGGTGTATAACATCTGCCCCTGCCATGCCATTTGCTTTACTAACGTGATATTATGGTGGGTGCGGCAGAGGTCACTGATACCAGTGCGAGACTGTAATAGGAGCCACCGGGGTAACAAGTCCGTTCATGATATTTCTTCCTCCATCAACTGTGAATGATATTTTTAAGAAATGGAAGGAACCGAAACAACTCAGCTACGAAGAGGAGACCCCGTAATATTACAGAGCTGGGAGCCGAATACATCAGCCTAAACACTGCGCCCCAGCTGGAAGCTTCATGGCTGAGCTCCTGCAGCAGCATCACCAAGCACAATGCTGAACCGTACATCACCAAGCACAATGCCGAGCTGTACATCACCAAGCACAATGCCGAGCCGTATATCACCAAGCACAATGCCGAGCTGTACATCACCAAGCACAATGCCGAGCTGTACATCACCAAGCACAATGCCGAGCCGTACATCACCAAGCACAATGCCGAGCCCTACATCACCAAGCACAATGCCGAGCCGTACATCACCAAGCACAATGCCGAGCTGTACATCACCAAGCACAATGCCGAGCCATACATCACCAAGCACAATGCCGAGCTGTACATCACCAAGCACAATGCCGAGCCGTACATCACCAAGCACAATGCTGAGCCGTACATCACCAAGCACAATGCCGAACCGTACATCACCAAGCACAATGCCGAGCCGTACATCACCAGGCACAATGCCGAGCCGTACATCACCAAGCACAATGCCGAGTCGTACATCACCAAGCACAATGCCGAGCCGTACATCACCAAGCATAATGCCGAGCTGTACATCACCAAGCACAATGCCGAGCCGTACATCACCAAGCACAATGCCGAACCGTACATCACCAAGCACAATGCCGAGCTGTACATCACCAAGCACAATGCCGAGCCGTACATCACCAAGCACAATGCCGAGCCCTACATCACCAAGCACAATGCCGAGCCGTACATCACCAAGCACAATGCCGAGCCGTACATCACCAAGCACAATGCCGAGCCGTACATCACCAAGCACAATGCCGAACCGTACATCACCAAGCACAATGCCGAGCCGTACATCACCAAGCACAATGCCGAGCCGTACATCACCAAGCACAATGCTGAGCCGTACATCACCAAGCACAATGCCGAGCCGTACATCACCAGGCACAATGCCGAGCCGTACATCACCAAGCACAATGCCGAGCCGTACATCACCAAGCACAATGCCGAGCCGTACATCACCAGGCACAATGCCGAGTCGTACATCACCAAGCACAATGCCGAGCCATACATCACCAAGCACAATGCCAAGCCGTACATCACCAAGTACAATACCGAGCCGCACATCACCAAGCACAATGCCGAGCCGTACATCACCAAGCACAATGCCGAGCCGTACATCACCAAGCACAATGCCGAGCCGTACATCACCAAGTACAATGCCAAGCGTTGGATGAAGTGGTGTAAAGCCGCCACCACCGGGCTCTGGAGGAGAAGTCTGTGCAGTGATGGATCGCACTTCTCTATCTTGCATTTGATGGCCCTTTTCTGTTCCCCATGACTGTGCCCAGTGCACATGGCCATACAGACATGGTTGGGGTAATTTGGTGAAGGAACACTACGGCCACATCCCATCCAGCACCACTAATGGAGACCGTGAGCCCGGCCTCCCCCCAACATTAATCTCCAACCTCACAAATGCTCGTCTAGATGAAGGTGCAAAACTTTCCAAAGATGCCTCCAAAATCTTGTAGACATCCTTCCCAGAAGAGCGGGAGCCATTATATCTGCAGACGACACCTCCATTGTAATGTCTATGGATTAAGGGGGGCCAGAAGATCTGCTGCAGGGGGCACATACTTTTCTCCATGCAGTGCACCTATATATACCCTACACACATTATTTACCATATATATATATATATATATATATAAAATCAGGCCTGTTGGGCGCTGCCCCGTGTCTTCGGTACAGGGTGGGATAATGGATGTCCTATTACTTCTTGGCAATAAAACAAGCGACTGTGAGCGACAGGGAAGACATCGGTCACCGTCCCCTGATAATATCCAAGGCCAGACCTCCTGTTCTATATATACCTGCTGTATACTTAATGACCGACCTGACACAGACCGCTTCCCGCGCTCATCCCCACCCTGTCGCCTGCCAATTTCACTACATAAACAAGAAACAAGCACTTTCCGGAGAAAAACCATCAACAGCTCCGGCGCTGCAGGAGTGGATATTAATACTAATTATATCGCCAGCCAACACCACCGCCCCCCCCTTGCCCCCCTACAGGCAGGAAATGGTTTATTCCAGGAATCAGGTCTGGGAACTTCTTAGTTAACCCTTAAATCACTGGAAGGGTCTCTCCTAGGACGGTCGGTGCCCAGTGCAGACGTTTCGATGGATGTTCTCCAACATGGAGATCATGGTGTCCAACTTTGCATCTAATGATCGTTGATGGGTTTGCATTGTGACCTATGGTCCAGAAATGTGACACGGCCAATGAGGAGAAGCCGACCCTGTTGGAATTATGGAATTAGGCGTCATACACATCTTTGCTCTATAGGCTTCAATATAAGAGCTCCAACCCTTTCTGACCATTGGGGGAGCCTCCAGCAGCGTAACTTGACGTACACGGACCCCAATGCATAATCTCCAACAGGGCCGCCAACTATTGGAGGCTTTTCATACTCCAGAGCCTATATGTGATGGCAACACCGACACCCATTATACTTACAACCCTGGGGGCTACTACCGGACCCCCAGCCAATCCTCAGAATCAGATAATAGTGCCACATGGTTGACTTATGACCGCAGCCCTTTCACCGTACTCCTGGTCTTCGAATTTTCTGTAACTTGCAACACTTCATATCTTCACTGCATCCTCTCCAATCTCTGGATCAATGGTGGTCCCAGTAGACAGAAACAGGGGCTAATATGGAGTTAATTCCCGTTGTGGCTGTGACAGCCCCCGGCATTTCACCAGATTTTGGAGTGTCTTCTTCCTTTGTGCGCTCAACACTAATGTTGGAAGATAATTTCTGGCTCCTATAAGTGGGGTCAAGGCCCTGTGCAGACATATTTTTCCTCGAAAAAATCAAGATCCCTGGTCTTTTTGAGACTTGTAATGCGCAGAAAAAGGCCTTCTCCGAATGTTTTTATATTGTGTAACCCTCCTCTCGGAATAGGGTCTGAATCCTAAAATGCCCTCCACCACATTTCCAAGTAGGCATTATACATACCACTAGCATTTTGCAGGCATTCTCCAAAATCAGTTTCCACCATGGTCAGACTGCCAGATTGATAAGCGTGAGTCATCACTCCAGAGAACATGGACGTGCACCACCGGGTACTTGGCATGGGGCTTGGTGATCTCAGGCATGTGTGCAGTGGCTCCACTATGGACGCCCAATATGTTATGCTCGCAGAGCACAATTATTTTACTTATGTCCCTTGCAGGCGCAGTTTGGAACTCCGCAGTGACTGATCTAATGGACGATAAGTTGAATTTTACCTACCACGCGTTTCAGTCGCTAGTGACCCCTCTTTTTTGCATGGTCTACTGCATTGTGGTTAAACTGCTATGATTCTATGAAACTTCCGCTGTATGGTAATATTACCTTAGATATCTATCAGATTAGGTATTTCACAAACTGTCTTTGGGGTAAAGATAATGTAGTGCCCCACGGGGCAGGTGGTTAACCTACTCGTTTGCTGGGCAGTCGCGGGTCGGGTCAGGTGTTGTCATGGGGTGGCCTTGCCGGTTCCCTTGCCCTGAGGTGCATAGTTAATGGTGGGGGAAGTGGGGTATTGGGGAAAGTTTGTTGTGACGCCACTTGTTAAATGTGGCCAGGAGTAGCCGCCGCTGTAGAATTCCTCGCCGGGGCAAGTGTTATGGCAGCCGGGATAGTGTCGCTCCCCACAGGCGGAGTGGGCCCCGGGTGGATGAAGAGGGTTTTAATGGCCGTTGGCACCTAAGCGCTGGGCAGCGACGCCGCTAAGGATGAACCAACACAGTCTCTGCGGGTTCAAGTTGTCGTTTACTCACAAGTTCAGCTGTCAGCCCGGTCACATTGGTCACTGCCGTTATAGGCTCAGGTCAATCCCAGGTAGGTAAGGAGGGTTAGGAGTTTGAAGAAAGAGAAGGAGAGAGAGTCCTATTTCTAGGGTGTCCTCCTCAGTGGTTAGGTACCCCGACTGAGCTCCGCTCCAAGCCCCGGGCCTAGTGAAGTCCAAGAATACCAGAGGTGTCTTGTCAGAACTATGGTCTTGACGGGTCTGTTTGTGTGAGTGTGTTGCGCCTATTTCTACCCCAAGTGGAACCCGCCAAAATAATACCCAATGACAGCCCCAAAATTGGAATGACTCAGCAGTGCTTCCCATACTACAATGTCTGTCTATGAAGATTGCATGGTTATATTCCCTTGGGCATCACGAATATGGTTGAAAAACTATTATAAGCCTATCCTAATGAGGAGAAGAAGAAGGCCAAGAAAAATGGAAAGTTGGATGTAAGCCAAGTGCGCAATTGGACTAGGCTGGAGAGGTGCTTGCCAAGCAGGAAGGCAATGGTAAGAAGAATGGAGATAGCGGAAGAGAGACCATTCATGTCCAGTCCTGCAAGAGCCAAGATGGGGAAACTTAGTGAAGAGGAGTCTGGGGCAATTCAGAGACACCAAGAGTGGTCAATCATGTGTGGTTCTTGGAAAGCATGGCGTCTACATGTGAAAATGGAGATAAAGCCAGTGCTCGAAAAGCTCCACTGTGAGTTGAGAAGGGCGAGAAACATCAATCCCCTAGAGAACAAGAAGAAAGGAGAGGTCACCAGAGGAATCCACCTGCATGCGCCCAGGACAACTGATGATTATGTCTAATGTACAGACCTGATGTGTTCCATACAGTGGCAAACTGTATTCAGAAGTCACAATGGCGCCTTGGAGTGGCCACAGTATAGGAAAGTAGAGCAGATTACAATCACATCTACACTGAGGTATTGTTACGCGGGGGACCCGGGGAAGCGTGCCAAGATGGTATAGAGACAGCTTCCGCCGGTCAAGGTCCACTGTGCGGTGTAGGGGACCGCTGCTACGGTTAAAGAGTGAGCGGGTTGCTGCTGACGATCGACTGCTACATCACAGGCGATCTGCATACACCGGCTCGCCCTAACCCATGAGGGTTGTATGGAATGGGACTCACAGCTCGGTGTACTTGTTGCACGGAGAAGCACAATGGTGCCCACGCACGTGTGCTTTAACAATAAGGTGAGTCCCGAGGAGCTCACCGAGGGTGGGAACACCGCCTACCAACAGGGTACTGCCTGGGCAGTAAGGGCAAAGCCCTCAAGTAGCCAAAATGTCTGAACAGTGGCGTAGCAGCACGCTGCCAGTCATCTAACAATAGAGAACGGTCGCACGCCGCCATATTGGCAAGCGGAGCTTTTAAGAAGGCGCAGCTCCATCCAAAGGCGGGCACGAGGCGGTGACGACGGACTTGGCCCAATCAGGGTCCACGACGTCCCAGCCCGGCCAGTCAGCGTTCACCACGTCATCAGCCTCACTGATGTCAAAGCAATCGGCTTGCGGCGCGTCATCAAGCCGTGTGACGTCAGTGGGCGAATCAAAACATGCCACGTGGTGCACATGCGCACCTTCCCGCCTCTGGGACATAGAAGCGGGATCCGCGGTTTCACGATGTGCAGGGATAACGGAACTCTTGCTGCTTCCCTGAGCAGCTATCCTCTGCACATTGCGTAGTCTCTTAGACCTTCGGCGCTGCTGAGCAGGAGGGCTCGTGGTAGGCAAGGAATAGGAGACCACATCATTCCTTGCAACACGGGAGCCACGAGGTGTAACAGGTATAGCCACATTTTCCAGCCCAGCATAAGACTAAAGGTTGGAAATCTATGGAGAATGTCTGGCACATTCCCGTAACATGGTGGATAGTAAGATGTAACAGAGCCTATGTGTGTGTTGCAGAGTGACATCATCATCCTTATATATGTGCCTACAGAGTGACATCAACACTATGTATGTGTATCTGCAGAGTGACATCACCCCTATGTATGTGTATCTGCTGAGTGACATCACCCCTATGTATGTGTATCTGCAGAGTGACATCACCCGTATGTATGTGTATCTGCTGAATGACATCACCCCTATGTATGTGTATCTGCAGAGTGACATCATCCCTGTGTATCTGCAGAGTGACATCATCCCTGTGTGTATCTGCAGAGTGACATCATCCCTGTGTGTATCTGCAGAGTGACATCATCCCTGTGTGTGTATCTGCAGAGTGACATCACCCCTATGTATGTGTATCTGCAGAGTGACATCATCCCTATGTGTGTGTATCTGCAGAATGACATCACCCGTCCCTTATGTATGTGTATCTGTAGAGTGACATCACCCCTATGTATGTGTATCTGCTGAGTGACATCACCCCTATGTATGTGTATCTGCAGAGTGACATCATCCCTATGTGTATGTGTATCTGCAGAGTGACATCATCCCTATGTGTGTGTGTATCTGCAGAGTGACATCACCCCTATGTATGTGTATCTGCAGAGTGACATCATCCCTATGTGTGTGTGTATCTGCAGAATGACATCACCCGTCCCCTATGTATGTGTATCTGCAGAGTGACATCATCCCTGTGTGTGTATCTGCAGAGTGACATCATCCCTGTGTGTGTATCTGCAGAGTGACATCATCCCTGTGTGTATCTGCAGAGTGACATCATCCCTGTGTGTATCTGCAGAGTGACATCATCCCTGTGTGTGTATCTGCAGAGTGACATCATCCCTGTGTGTATCTGCAGAGTGACATCATCCCTGTGTGTGTATCTGCAGAGTGACATCATCCCTGTATGTGTATCTGCAGAGTGACATCATCCCTGTGTATGTATCTGCAGAGTGACATCATCCCTGTGTATGTATCTACAGAGTGACATCATCCCTGTATGTGTATCTGCAGAGTGACATCATCCCTGTGTGTGTATCTGCAGAGTGACATCATCCCTGTGTGTGTATCTGCAGAGTGACATCATTCCTGTGTGTATCTGCAGTGACATCATCCCTGTGTGTATCTGCAGAGTGACATCATCCCTGTGTGTATCTGCAGAGTGACATCATCCCTGTGTGTGTATCTGCAGAGTGACATCATCCCTGTATGTGTATCTGCAGAGTGACATCATCCCTGTGTATGTATCTGCAGAGTGACATCATCCCTGTGTATGTATCTACAGAGTGACATCATCCCTGTATGTGTATCTGCAGAGTGACATCATCCCTGTGTGTGTATCTGCAGAGTGACATCATCCCTGTGTGTGTATCTGCAGAGTGACATCATCCCTGTGTGTATCTGTAGAGTGACATCATCCCTGTGTGTGTATCTGTAGAGTGACATCATCCCTATGTGACATTATCCTTGCGCGTGTGTCTGTAATGTGAGATCAGTAGTCCACCGTTATTTAACCCTTTATATCTGTCTGTTTCCCGCTTTGATGGCCTCTTTGTGTCCATTGTCCCTTTCATCCATTCCAGAATATTATGAAGCAGAGTGCAGCAATCTGCGTGCGGCGCCAGCTGAGGCGAGTGTGCGCTGATGGCGTCCATTCCTCCGCAGTAATGTAACGTCTCTCAGGAATATGATACATTTCCAGGATTGTTAGACGTCTCTGCGCTTTGATGATCACAATGAGACACGCGGAGGTGACGGCGGCACGATGACACCCACACAGCTATATATACATATATACACCAGCCTATATTTAGCCTTTCCACCTAATAAAGAACGCTGTGTTCTATGATCTGGCCGTGTCGCCGTCTCCACCTACATCACTGTAGTGTGTAATAATAGTGATCGCTGCTCCACATCTACAGCGCATAGGAAAATAAAGAGGAAACGCACAGAAGAGCGGCGCTGCACTGCCGAAGTGTACAGCAATGTGAATCTGTATTATGTAACGAGCACAAAGGCCTAGAGAAGAAAAAACAACAAATATTTAAGACATCGTGCACCACAAGGCTGAACCCGACCACCACTGAGCAACACACAGAAGAACAAGCGGTTCAGTGCTCAGAGACACGGCCGAGGTGAGGAGGCTGAACCCAACCACCACTGAGCAACACACAGAAGAACAAGCGGTTCAGTGCTCAGAGACACGGCCGAGGTGAGGAGGCTGAGCCTGACTACCACTGAGCAACACACAGAAGAACAAGCGGTTCAGTGCTCAGAGACACGGCCGAGGTGAGGAGGCTGAACCCAACCACCACTGAGCAACACACAGAAGAACAAGCGGTTCAGTGCTCAGAGACACGGCCGAGGTGAGGAGGCTGAGCCTGACTACCACTGAGCAACACACAGAAGAACAAGCGGTTCAGTGCTCAGAGACACGGCCGAGGTGAGGAGGCTGAACCCAACCACCACTGAGCAACACACAGAAGAACAAGCGGTTCAGTGATCAGACACACGGCCGAGGTGAGGAGGCTGAGCCCGATCACCACTGAACAAGACACAGAAGTACAAGGTGTTCAGTGCTCAGAGACATAACCGAGGTGAGGAGGCTGAGCCCGACCACCACTGAGCAAGATACAGAAGTACAAGGTGTTCAGTGCTCAGAGACACGGCCGAGGTGAGGAGGCTGAGCCCGATCACCACTGAACAAGACACAGAAGTACAAGGTGTTCAGTGCTCAGAGACATAACCGAGGTGAGGAGGATGAGCCCGACCACCACTGAGCAAAACACAGAAGTACAAGGTGTTGAGTGTTCAGAGACACGGCCGAGGTGAGGAGGCAAAACCTGACCACCAGTGGGAAAGACAGAATTACAAAATATTCGGTATTCAGGGACACGGCGGAGTGAGGAGTGTGAGCCTGATCACCACTGAGAAAGACACAGAAGTACAAGGTGTTCAGTGCTCAGAGACACGACCGAGGTGAGGAGGCTGAGCCCGATCACCACTGAGCAAGACACATAAGTACAAGGAGTTCAGTGCTCAGAGACACAGCTTCTCTCCAGCTGCGCCAGCTTTCTGAAATACAGACGATCCGATTAATACCTAGCCCACACATTTTTAAGCTTTCTTTCTTTTTACACCGGCTGATCACCTCAACTCACTAACCTCACTCTCCTCTGTTCCCTCCTTCCAAATACTCTGCTCCCTCCGGTTCCTCTGTCTCCACATCCTCCATGCACCCAACAGCACCGGGCACCTGCACCTAGATCCCGGCTGATGACGGATCCTGCAGCTTATCTGAAATGCCTTATTAACTATCTAATGATGGCGGACCGTTCATGACGAGGGAGAGACCTGTCACTTACCGGCAGCGGGCGGGGAGGCGCTGCTGGGGACCCGCCTGTCTGATTAGTCGCCCCTACAGCTCAGTCCACAATGGATAGTAAAGTATGTTTCTCTATAACGCCGCAGCATTTCGGGGTCAAACATACCAGACTGGAGCCATACAGCCAGCGTCTGATGCTCGCTGCTTGTGGACCGGGCACCATATGTCAGATGTCAGGTTCTCTTTAATCGTTTGCATTGACCGACTGCACTGTAATTGTTCAATAATAAAATGAATGATCAATAATAATAATTGTGCACAGAGTGTAGTGTATAAATTTAGTGATGTCCCACCTATCACTGCAGCAGGTGACACCAGTGGTCCCCAGTGGTGTCACTAAAGTCCTATGGGTCCCAGGGCACTATATGTTGCTCAGATGCGTGGGCCCCGGCAGTGTTCGGGAGCTAGGTCTAGATTTTCCCCCGGAGTTCATAACAATATTTCCTGCTTCTCCTTCACACGTTTCTTGGATTACTTCTGTTTTCTTATTCTGATGGGGTTAAATCCGTGCACATGGCCACCGTCCTATCGGCCGCCATCTACACAGGATGCGATGGTGACCTCTGCCGCCTGTTCCCTCCTGTATCCTGTTTATTTTGCTGTATCCCCTCATTGACACTTCCCTGTCACTTTGAGAAGAACATTCCAAGACCCATAAAAGTTTGTCATAAACCACTTCCAAGACCCCTCCTTGACCTGCTGATGAGTAAGAGCCCTCCTGAAGTATCTGGTTATTCTACAAGTAAAATATATCTTTGTACCGTGTTAGCCAGTAGAGATAAAAAAATTGTTTAAAAGAACAGAGAGTCCTCAGTGGTTGATACCTTTTAATGGCTAACTGAAAAGATGGTAATAATTGCAAGCTTTCGAGACTACTCAGGTCTCTTCATCAGGCATGGTATAACACAAAATCTGAAGAGTCACGTATTTATACACAACAGGACTTAGAATAGTGCAGTAAAAAAAAAAAAAAAAAAAAAAAAAAAAAAGAACAAGTTATATGAAACAGAACTATCTCTATGGCAGGGGGACAAGCTGTTCTAGCCATAAATACTGATGCAGTTCAGTGTGAAAGTTTTATTGTCCTCTGATTAGGGTCTGGTCCGGGCTGTGACACGCTCGGATGGTCAGAGGAGCACATCTTTTAACTGATGTAAAAAGACATGAATCCATGAGACACATTCATTCCTTCTCTGAATGTGTCAAAGGTCATCATAAGTTTGTACTCCCATAGTCTCCTGTCTCTCTGGGACTTGAAGTTTCCTTTCAATACCAGCAATTTCATGTCCATGATGCTGTGGTCTGGGTTACAAAAATGTTTGGCCACAGGTAGATCCATCCTTTTTTCTCTAATTGTGTGGCGGTGAGAATTCATCCTTGTCCTGAGCTGTTGTCCTGTCTCCCCTACATACAGACCCCCAGTTGGACATTTGGTACATATAATTAAGTACACCACATTGGTTGTGGTGCAGCTGAACGTACCTGGGATCTTGTAGTCCTGATGTGATCTGGGAATCTTTATCTTGTCCGTTGTCAATATTAATGGACAGGTCTTGCATTTTTTCTGGTTGCAGGGAAATGTTCCTGTTGGTGTTGGAGAGGACAGGGAGCTTCTGACAATGATGCTTCTTAGATTTGGGGGCTGTCTAAAACACAGAAGTGGGGGGTCTGGAAAAATAGATTTTAACCGGGCATCTTTTTGCAGTAATGGTTGTAGTTTCCGTGCAGCTCCTCTAAACACCTCCAGATGTGGATTGTAGGTGACTACAAGAGGGACCCGGTTGTTCTCTTCTTTGGTTTTATAATGTAGAAGATAGTTTCTTGATATTCTGGTGGCTCTTATAATCTGGTTTTCAATTGTTCTTGGGTGGTAGCCTTGATTCAAAAAGGTTTTTCTGAGGCCCTCAAGGTGATTGTCTCTATCTGTACTGTTGGAACATATCCGATTGTACCTGATAGCCTGGCTGTATACAATAGAGTTTTTTATGTGTTTTGGATGAAAACTGTCCCATTTCAGGTATGTTGGACGGTCAATTGGCTTCTTGTACAGGGATGTCTGTATTTCATTGTTCCGTAGTTTAATGATGGTGTCCAAGAAGTTGATTTCCGTGCAGGAGTAGTTGAGTGTTAGGTTGATGGTGGGATGAAACTGATTAAATTGTTCATGGAAGGTCTTCAGCTGCTCCTCAGACTCTGTCCAGATGATTAGAATATCATCAATGTAACGGTAGTAGGCCAGAGGCCTGATAGGACAAGAGGATAAAAAGTCACTCTCAAGCTTGGCCATGAAAAGATTTGCATATTGTGGTGCCATTTTGCTTCCCATTGCAGTCCCAGTCTCCTGTAGATATATGTCATTGTCAAATTCAAAGTAATTATGGGTGAGGATAAATTTTGTAAGCTTCACCACAGAATTGGCATCAGTTCCTGTATTTTCCATGAAAATTTTGCAAGCATTTAATCCATCCTGGTGTGGAATATTCGAGTACAAGGATTCCACATCCATGGTGGCAAGGATGGTTCCCTCTGGAAGAGGACCTATTGCTGATAGTTTTTTCAATAGGTCAGTAGTGTCCTGGATGTAGCTGGTTGTATCCCTTACCAAGGGTTTAAGGATACCCTCTACCCATCCAGAGACTTGTTCAGTGAGGGTGCCCACACATGAAATGATGGGTCTTCCTGGGTTTCCAGATTTGTGAATTTTGGGAAGCATGTAGAATGTGCCTATTCTTGGACTCACCGGTATCAGTTCATCAGTTCTTATGGATATGTCAGGCAGACAAGAGGCCAACTTGTTAAGTTCCTTGTAATAGTCCTGTGTAGGGTCAGACTCCAATTTCTTATAGTAGCGTGTGTCCATCAGTTGTCTGTGTGCTTCCTTCATGTAGTCTGATTTGTTCATCATGACGATTGCACCCCCCTTGTCTGCAGGTTTAATGATGATTTCTTTGTTGGTTTTCAAAGATTTTATGGCCCTTCTCTCCTGGGCACTGATGTTGGATGGTTGCCTCCTGTGTGTGTCTAGGAAAGTGGATTTTACCAAATGTCTGGTTATTCTAGGGACTCTTGGAGGCTCCAGAGGGACATAATCCTGGAAAGGAAACCATTGTAATCTATGGACCAGAAGATAAAACAGGGAAGCCGCTATAGGGGGCGCAGAGGTGGTATCTGCCCCAGACCCTGATGAGGTCCCAGTCTTCATACTAGACAACAATGGAAGCTGGTGACCTGCCCATCATTCTGGGGTCCAGGAGTGTCCATGTTCCTGCCCGCTATGGGGAACCTCTGATGTGGTCACTTCTTGGCTTTTATTGCATAAATAAAATACAGAGGAAAATGAGCATCTATTAATTCAGAATATCTAATAATCCAGCATCACTTCTATACTACCGGCCATTGGACATTTGGTGGGATGTGTCTTGAGAGAAATGACGAGGACAATACGGACTGTTAAATTAATCTTTATTACATTGACTATTTAGAATATATACTACATATACATAGATAACATCTTATTACTCTCCAAGAGAAGCCTCCGTGCCACCACCTGATACCCCGCTCAAGAATGGTGGAGTGTCCCTCAAGGCCATGACTCTACTGGAGTGCAGGGAAGAGAACTGGGCTCTCGCCATTGCCCATAATGTCAATCGGACATAGTAAGACATCTCACGTCCATCACTCTTGTAGCTTCAGCTTTTATCCATGATATTGGCCAAACATGTCTGTGGCCATCTAGAGTTGCGTGTTCTCTTCTCCGTTACCTAAACCACCACCAGCAGGGCTTGAAATGTTTATTCCCCGACGGCTCAGCCGATTGAAAGTCCTGCGGCCAAACTGGGAGACTCGAGAGAGATTGATATTTACGCAGCGGGTGTCTCGTGTGAAGCTAATGTCAGTGAAGAAGCCCGGAGCTCCCCGACACAAAGGGAACGCATCTGCACCTTCTAAGTCATGGAGGACGCCCAAGATCTGCTGTCTGGAGCTTGGATCCCAAAGGCCACGAACATCAAGTAGAGAAGACAGATGACGTTTCCTGATAGAAGAACAGTCATCAATGGAGACAATATAAGAATCGTGGGTGAGACGGACAAAAGTGAGACAAGATACAGAGAAACACAATGAGTAATGACGCGCTCAGGACCGTGCACTCACCTGAAATCCGGGAAGTCAGACACCAGCATCCCAACTTCCATCTGGATGGACGCAGTATCCTCTAGCACAAGAATCTCAGTGAGACGGGGTATGACCTGGTCCAGGGTGGTTTCTGGAGATTCCTATAGAGAGAGAGGAGACGTGATCCTATATTGGGTTTGACCACCGGCATGTTGACTTCAACTCAGGATCTTCAGAAAACGTCACTTACCAACCTGCTGAAGATATGTCCCAGCTGCTTGGACTCTTCCCTCAGCTTGGAGGCCACTTTCCTCCTGGTCTTTGATGTGGTGCAGGACATTTTGCCTTGTATGAGAGGACGAACCAGCTCCAGTAAGATTCTGCGATGGAGCTCCGATATGGCGGCCTGCAGAGAAATACATCATCAACCTCCACGACCCATCTAGGAGCCATAGAATTGGCCGTGCTGAGGACACGTACCTGGTAAGGGCCTGGGCTTAGTTTGCGGAGGGCAGCTGTTCGCTCTCCCAGGATGGACACAATCCCATCACATGCATCTGAATTGCTCAGCCAGCGTCGGCCCAGGAGCTTCTTGGAAAATGGCTGTTGTGAGAATAGATAGACCCTCAATCGGGATGATAATTGCCCCATGCATCCTGCTAAGAGCGCGTGCATGCAGAGCCCACTTGGATTTTAAAGCCTAGTTAAAAAAAAGGTGTCCACATCCCAGCCCAAGGTAAGATGCCAGCGTCATGCCCGTGGTACTAGGAGGATGCGGTCACCGAGCATACAACCCAAATCTGATGTGAGCCAAGACAACCACGTTACAGGACCATACCTTTATGTCAAGCAGGATCAGGTCGGACATGGCCCTCGTGGCCAGAGCGGTAATCCGGATCAGAGATCCCTCAGCCTGACTCTTCACATCTGCTCCATCTCCTTTTGCGATCTGCGCCATGCGGCCGGCGAATTCCCTGAGAATGAAGTGTAACAACTAAGATGCTGCAGGATTTTATTTATTTTTACTAAACAATAAATGAATGATTGATAAAAAAATGGAGTTTATAGAAAATATGTATTAAATGCAAAGGATTCCCATGAGCTGGGAGAGAGCATGGTGGCTCAGTGGTTAGCACTGTACGGTGGCTCAGTGGTTGGCACTGTACAGCGGCTCAATGGTTAGCACTGTACGGTGGATCAGTGATTAGCACTGTACGGTGGCTCAGTGGGCAGCACTGTACGGTGGATCTGTAGTTAGCACTATATGGTAGCTCAGTGGGTAGCACTGTAGGGTAGCTCAGTGGGTGGCACTGTATAGCGGATCAGTGGTTAGCACTGTACGGTGTCTCAGTGGTTAGCAGTGTACAGTGGCTGAGTGGTTAGCACTGTATGGTGGATCAGTGGGTAGCATTGTATGGTACCTCACTGGTTACCACTGCACGGTGGCTCAGTGGTTGGCACTGTACAGCGGCTCAGTGGTTAGCACTGTACGGTGGAACAGTGGTTAGCACTGTACGGTGGCTCAGTGGTAGCACTGTACGGTGGATCTGTAGTTAGCACTGTATGTTGGATCTGTAGTTAGCACTATATGGTGGCTCAGTGGGTAGCACTGTAGGGTAGCTCAGTGGGTAGCACTGTACAGTGGCTCAGTGGTTAGCACTGTATGGTGGCTCAGTGGTTAGCACTGTATAGTAGATCTGTGGTTAGCACTGTATGGTGGCTCAGTGGTTAGCAATACTGCTTTGCATCATGGGGTTCTAGGTTTAAATCCCACCACGGACAACATCTATAAGAAGTTTGTATGTTCTCCCCGTGTTTGGGTGGGTTTCCGCCCCACATTTCAAAAATATACTGTTGGGGAATTTATAGTGTGAGCCCCAATGGGGACAGAGATGCTGAAGTCTGTAAAACGCTATTGAATTAATGGCGCTATTTAAATGAATGAATAATAAGTTACTGGCTGTAATTTGCCCCTATTATCATTAGCTGGTGCTGTGCTGTACATTGTCTATATCAGTGATATTATATATTAGTTGCATTGCTTCTGCCGTCAGTAGGTGGCGCTGTACATTGTCTATATCAGTGATATTATATATTAGTTGCATTGCTTCTGCCGTCAGTAGGTGGCGCTGTGCATTCTCTATATCTGTGGGTTACAGATTGGCTGTCATCTGCTCATGCGACCATTAGGTGGCGCTGTGCTGTATGTTGCCTATATCGTCCATATAACCAGGTCGCGGTCATGGTGGATCTTTTCTGGGCTTTTTTCCCTATTCGAGGAATATATTTACACGCTAGAAACAGACAGATTGAAGGTCACTCACTGGAATAGGGGGCAGCAGTTGACGATACTGATGATCCGGTAGATGAAGGCCTCGGCCGTCTCTGTCAGTCCTTCCTGCTCCAAATAAAATCTCTCCACGGACTTGTGGAATCTGGTGAAAGGGAGAAGAAGTGAAGGGAAGACCACGTGGACTGTGAGCCCCCGGAGCAGCGATCCGCTCTGTACCCGCCTGTCCTTCATGTAGTTCATGTGTAGTGTACCGCTGTTAGGTATATATTTCTCATGTACAGCTCTAATTATTTGAAGGTATAAAAATAATGATTGTTAATGACCTGTGACCTCCCATCATGACCTGTGACCTCCTATCATGACCTAAGATGCAGAGCTCATGTTCTGCTTCTTGGCCTTACAGTGGCTGCCCCCCAAAATGTGTCTGTCCAATGTAAAATACCTGCACAAGAAATCGGAGAAGCAGCAAAGGCAGGTGAGAGCCAACATCACCCCGAAACCTTCACTGATCAACGGCGCCCGGTCAATGTGCGGCTTCATGATCTATTAGGAAGAGGAACATCGGTGAGAGATCAGATAGAGAATGGTGGTTGAGAATGGATAAAATAAAATGGTCAGAGAACAAATAATGGACCAAGAGGTCGGAGAACACATAATGGACCGAGAGGTCAGAGAACAAATAATGGACCAAGAGGTCGGAGAACACATAATGGACCAAGAGGTCGGAGAACTGATAATGGACCAAGATGTCGGAGAACAGATAATGGACCGAGAGGTGGGAAAACAGGTAATGGACCGAGAGGTGGGAGAACAGGTAATGGACCAAGAGGTGGGAGAACAGGTAATGGACCAAGAGGTGGGAGAACAGGTAATGGACCAAGAGGTGGGAGAACAGGTAATGGACCGAGAGGTAGGAGAACAGGTAATGGGCCAAGAGGTGGGAGAACAGGTAATGGACCAAGAGGTCAGAGAACAGATAATGGACCGAGAGATCGGAGAACAGATAATGGACTGAGGGGTGGGAGAATAGGTAATGGACCGAGAGGTGGGAGAACAGGTAATGGACCGAGAGGTGGGAGAACAGGTAATGGACCGAGAGGTAGGAGAACAGGTAATGGACCAAGAGGTGGGAGAATAGGTAATGGACCAAGAGGTCGGAGAACAGATAATGAACCAAGAGGTGGGAGAACAGATAATGGACTAAGAGGTGGGAGAATAGGTAATGGACCGAGAGATGGAAGAACAGGTAATGGACCAAGAGATAGGAGAACAGGTGATGGACCGAGAGATCGGAGAACAGATAATGGACCAAGAGGTGGGAGAACAGGTAATGGACCAAGAAGTGGGAGAACAGGTAATGGACCAAGAAGTGAGAGAACAGGTAATGGACCGAGAGGTGGAAGAACAGGTAATGGACCAAGAAGTGGGAGAACAGGTAATGGACCGAGAGGTGGGAGAACAGGTAATGGACCAAGAGGTGGGAGAACAGATAATGGACCAAGAGGTGGGAGAACAGATAATGCACCAAGAGGTCAGAGAACAGATAATGGACCAAGAGGTCAGAGAACAGATAATGGACCAAGAGATCGGAGAACAGATAATGGAAGAAGAGGTGGGAGAACACATAATCGACCGAGAGGTCGGAGAACCGATAATGGACCAAGAGGTAGGAGAACAGATAATGGACCAAGAGGTAGGAGAACAGGTAATGGACCAAGAGGTCGGAGAACAGATAATGGACCAAGAGGTAGGAGAACAGATAATGGACCAAGAGGTAGGAGAACAGATAATGGACCAAGAGGTCGGAGAACAGATAATAGACCAAGAGGTCGGAGAACAGGTAATGCACCAAGAGGTCAGAGAACAGATAATGGACCAAGAGGTCAGAGAACAGATAATGGACCAAGAGATCGGAGAACAGATAATGGAACAAGAGGTGGGAGAACACATAATCGACCGAGAGGTCGGAGAACCGATAATGGACCAAGAGGTAGGAGAACAGATAATGGACCAAGAGGTCGGAGAACAGGTAATGGACCAAGAGGTCGGAGAACAGATAATGGACCAAGAGGTCGGAGAACAGATAATGGACCAAGAGGTAGGAGAACAGATAATGGACCAAGAGGTCGGAGAACAGATAATAGACCAAGAGGTCGGAGAACAGGTAATGGACCAAAAGGTCAGAGAACAGATAATGCACCAAGAGGTCAGAGAACAGATAATGGACCAAGAGAACAGATAATGGACCAAGAGGTGGGAGAACAGATAATGGACCAAGAGGTAGGAGAACAGATAATTGCCCAAGAGGTCAGAGAACAGATAATGGACCAAGAGGTAGGAGAACAGATAATGGACCAAGAGGTCAGAGAACAGATAATGGACCAAGAGGTGGGAGAACAGGTAATGGACCGAGAGGTGGGAAAACAGATAATTGACCAAGAGATGAGAGAACAGATAATGGACCAAGAGGTAGGAGAACAGATAATGGACCAAGAGGTAGGAGAACAGATAATTGCCCAAGAGGTAGGAGAACAGATAATTGCCCAAGAGGTCAGAGAACAGATAATGGACCAAGAGGTAGGAGAACATATAATTGACTGAGAGGTCAGAGAAGAGATAATGGACCGAGAGGTTGGAGAACAGAAAATGGACTGAGCCTTTGGACAACAGATCATGGCTTGAGATGGGAAATGGATAATGGGTACAGTTCGGAGTAAAGATACTCAATAGCAGATGGAAAACAGATTTTGGACATCTGTCAGAGATCATACAATACACAGTGGTCATGGACTGGAGAATGAACAGAACTGGGAGACTAGAGTATCAGAGAAGGAGGCTTCACCTGTATGACCCTCCCGCTGAAGCCTGACAGGAGATCCTCATTCCTCATCGTCTGGGTCCAGCGATCTTGCTCCACCTTCAGTTCTTCATCCAGTCTGTGGGAGACGCGCTGCTGTATGAGGCTGGTGTACTGCTGCTCCAGCGTGGTCCGGGTGTCACTGGTCAGCAGGGGACCCAACTCGTATGGGTTGATGAGTGGGGAGATCTCTGGTCTGGACAGGATATCCCTGCATAGAGAGGTCACGGTCATCCTTATATCCTGCATGTTCCCGTCACCCCTCCCGGCCCCCGGCATCGCTGCCCCTCACCTGCAGTACACGTTACTGTTCCAGTCTAGAATGAAGTAAATGTCATTGGTCTCCAGATCACGTTGGGCTGCCGCACTGAGCCACTCCGATACTACTCGATGGTAGGCAGATAAGTAGATCCGGAACACCTCAAAGTCTTTGGGATATGAGCAAACCTGTGGAAAGAAGACTGTGGTCATCTTCCAGACACATCAGACACCTCATGTCCATTAGAAGTGGTGAGGAGCCGCAGGCAACCAGTTCCTAGCAGTCCAGACAGCGCTCCTCGCCCCTACACAGAGCCAACCTAAAAGAAGTCGGACTAAAAGCCATAAACAATGTAGAAGCAGCCAGCAACGCCATAATGGAGGCAGAGGTGGGATAGTCTCATATCACTGCTAATTTATAGGGCACAATGAAATGTGGAGAAGTACAATTATTGGTGTAGACAGATACAATCATCCATGTAGACAGGAACAATCATCGGTGTAGACAGGTACAATCATAGATGTAGACAGGTACAATCATCCATGTAGACAGGTGCAATCATCTGTGTAGACAGGTACAATCATCGGTGTAGACAGGTACAATCATCCATGTAGACAGGTACAATCCTTGGTGTAGACAGGTACAATCATCCATGCAGACAGGTACAATCATTGATGTAGACAGATACAATCATCCATGTAGACAGGTGCAATCATCTGTGTAGACAGGTACAATCATCGGTGTAGACAGGTACAATCATCCATGTAGACAGGTACAATCATCCATGTAGACAGGTACAATCCTTGGTGTAGACAGGTACAATCATCCATGCAGACAGGTGCAATCATCCATGTAGACAGGTACAATCATCCATGAAGATAGGAACAATCATCCATATAGACATGTACAATCATCTGTGTAGATTGGTACAATCATCCATGTAGACATGTACAATCATCTGTGTAGACAGGTGCAATCATCTGTGTAGACAGGTGCAATCATCTGTGTAGATATGTACGATCATCTGTGTAGACAGGTGCAATCATCCATGTAGACTGGTGGAATCATCCATGTAGACAGGTACAATCATCCATGTAGACAGGTACAATCATCCGTGTAGGTACAAGCATCCATGTAGACAGGTACAATCATCCATATAGACAGGTACAATCATCCGTGTAGACAGGTACAAGCATCCATATAGACAGGTACAAGCATCCATGTAGACAGGTACAATCATCCATATAGACAGGTACAATCATCCGTGTAGACAGGTACAAGCATCCATATAGACAGGTACAATCATCCATGTAGACAGGTACAATCATCCGTGTAGACAGGTACAAGCATCCATATAGACAGGTACAATCATCCATGTAGACAGGTACAATCATCCACGTAGACAGGTACAATCATCCACATAGACAGGTACAATCATCCGTGTAGACAGGTACAAGCATCCATGTAGACAGGTACAATCATCCATGTAGATAGGAACAATCATCTGTGTAGACAGGTAGAATCATACATTTAGACAGATACATTCAACCATGTAGATAGATACAAACATACAATCATCCATATAGACAGATACAATCATCTTG
The DNA here is from genome assembly GCF_048569485.1 of Anomaloglossus baeobatrachus. NCBI lineage: Eukaryota > Metazoa > Chordata > Amphibia > Anura > Aromobatidae > Anomaloglossus > Anomaloglossus baeobatrachus. The sequence continues at coordinate 17,547,875 of NC_134361.1, forward strand.
GTGACAAGTATAATTATCCATGTAGACAGATTCTTTCATCCACTCGGACAGATTTATTGTGGGGAAAGCTCCATTTGTTTTTGCCGTCAGATGGCTTCATACACGGACACCTTATTCCCCTAGACGGACATGTCCATCTCCCTGGCCAGGTATGTTCATACACTCAGACACGTTTGCCCATGTGGTCAGGAACATTGATACTCGTGGACATTGCTTTATCTGGTCAGGAACGTGTGTCCATGTGCATGAAGATACTCATATGTGCAGACAGATACGTTCATTTACATGGGCAGGCTCCTTATATCCACCTGGACCAGTACACTCATCCACCTACCAAATAGTTCTTCACGGAGGTCAGGTCTTCCACCACGATCCTCTTGACCCTGTCAGCTTGAGATGGCAGAGAGCCCATCTTGCCCTCCAGGTTGCTCTTTAGCCTCTGCTTCACGCTCCTCTGGATGGCCTCCACCCAATAAGCCCTCATGTTCTTGTTGCCAGAAGGGTTTTCGCGAGCCTCCTCTTGCTGGATGACCCCAATGACCTCGTTGAGTTTCAGATGTTTCCCTTTGTTGTTGAGGGACTCTTCCACCACTGCCCACATCTCCTTCATCAGAGCCTCATACAGCAGAGTCACGTCTTTGGCCTGGCGGCCCGGACTCTTCAGACTCACCGGACTCAGCTCTGCGTCACATTCAGCCTCCAGTTCTATAATATGCTGGTCGGCCGATCGCAGCTCCCGGCGCTGGACGAGCTGTAGGATCTCCAGCACTGGATCAAGGGAAGAGTAAGATTACTTAGCACTATCAGGGGGTGAGTGAAGGCTCTTGTAAAGATTGAATATAGGAATTTGGACATGCATTACTGCTAAGAAAATAAATATAAAACTTAAGACTCTTGGCTTATTAAAAAAAGGCCAGTTTTATGTGAGCCCAGCAGCCAGCATCTAGGTGTATCTTTCTTGCTGTATCCCTACATAATGCCTTTAACGAGACTGAACAGCCTATAATTTTATGAGTGAGCAGGAACCTGCTGACAGAACATTAAAAATCACCTTAAGCTGGTGGGAAGGAGCGCTCAGTCAGAAGGCATGACCCTATAATCCAAAATGAGAAAACTGATGGCACTTCCTGACAGACAAATGTGAATAGGTGCAAACTGAACATGAAATACACTCTACAAATATACAGCTGCACTCTTGAGACACTAAGGTATACAGACATTGAATATAAGAATCTGGACATGCATTACTGCTAGGAAAATACATTTAAAAATAGAGGGACTTGGCTTATAAAAAAGGCCAGTTTTATGTGAGCGCAGCAGCCAGCATCAAGGCGTATCTCTTATGCTGAATGCCTCTACCAGGGCTGAACAGCCTACAACTTTATGGGCAGACAGGAACCCGCTAATAGGAAATTAAATATTGCTTTTAGCCGGTGGGAAGGAGTGCTCAGTCAGAAGACATGACCCTATAATCTAAAATCAGAAAACTGATGGCACTTCCTAACAGACAAATGTGAATAGGTGCAAACTGAACATGAAAAATACTCTATCAAATATACAGCTGCACTCTGAGAAACTAAGGTATACAAGTTCAAAGCCCAACTTTGATGTGCTCATTGGTCATAAATCCGCAGAGAGGATGTGAATGTACAAGATCACCGGACCTGCTCTCTGGTTCTGAAGCTTCCTTGTTCTGGCAGCTAATAGAATACGTCAAATAGACCAGCAGAAGTGGGGGTCTCGGACCCCGGGACCTTCAGGACCTGATACTTACCACTTCTGTGTCAGGGTACGATTACATGGACCGACTATGTCCGATCAAGAGAGGTGAGTAACAAAAGTCCTGTATCTCCCTAATTCTCCATCCACGTCATCCCGAGCTGCATGACCTGTGTCCCCATGACTAATAATGTGGGCCTTATCACAGGGGTCACTATGGGGCCACATCACAGGGGTCACTATGGGGCCTTATCACAGGGGTCACTATGGGGACTCACCAGAGAGCGGCTCGCGAGGTTTCTCAGCTTCTCGGATGACCTCATTGTGTTCAGGAACCACTTCCACCATAGACTCCCTCTGTGACCGGTTCCCCGAGCTTCCTCCACTGCTACCAAGCCATAGAAAGGAGAGGCGCTTGACTCCCCCACCAGGACCACCGCCCTCTTCATCTCCAGCATCCTTTTTGCGACCAAGAGACAAGATACTGACATCCTCCGATTTCCTTCTCCCTCGCCTTTTCTCGGGTGCTCCTCTAACCCCTAATAGACCTTTCCCTCCTTTCCAAAAAGGTGAAAGTCCAGCAATTTTCTCAAGTGTTCCTCGACGCTTTGCATCTGATCCTAAGGTTTCCCTCTTCCCCTCCACCTCATAATCAAGGAAAGGGTTGCCCCCCTCAGGGGCCGGCCGGTCCAGGGGTCTGTCCTCATCAAACGGATTGGGTGCGGTGACTGGCATGGCCTCAGTTCTGGAAATAAGAAAAAACATTTTCAATGAGTTTCAATTTTTGATCTCCAACTCCATAAAGTGATGAATAACAGGAAAAGTGATGTCCAGGTTATACCGGCTGTACATATATAATTATATACAGGAGATGCTCATGTTATACCAGCTGTACATATATAATTATATACAGGAGATGCCCAGGTTATACCGGCTGTACATATATAATTATATACAGGAGATGCCCAGGTTATACCAGCTGTACATATATAATTATATACAGGAGATGCTCAGGTTATACCGGCTGTACATATATAATTATATACAGGAGATGCCCAGGTTATACCGGCTGTACATATATAATTATATACAGGAGATGTCCAGGTTATACCAGCTGTACATATATAATTATATACAGGAGATGCCCAGGTTATACCAGCTGTACATATATAATTATATACAGGAGATGCCCAGGTTATACCAGCTGTACATATATAATTATATACAGGAGATGCCCAGGTTATACCAGCTGTACATATATAATTATATACAGGAGATGCCCAGGTTATACCAGCTGGACATATATAATTATATACAGAAGATACCCAGGTTATACCATCTGTACATATATAATTATATACAGAAGATACCCAGGTTATACCAGCTGTACATATATAATTATATACAAGACAGGAGATGCTCAGGTTATACCATCTGTACATATATAATTATATATGAGACAGGAGATGCCCAAGTTATACCAGCTGTACATATATAATTATATACAGGAGATGCCCAGGTTATACCGGCTGTACATATATAATTATATACAGGAGATGCCCAGATTATACCGGCTGTACATATATAATTATATACAGGAGATGCCCAGGTTATACCGGCTGTACATATATAATTATATACAGGAGATTCCCAGATTATACCGGCTGTACATATATAATTATATACAGGAGATGCCCAGGTTATACCAGCTGTACATATATAATTATATACAGGAGATGCCCAGGTTATACCGGCTGTACATATATAATTATATACAGGAGATGCCCAGGTTATACCGGCTGTACATATATAATTATATACAGAAGATACCCAGGTTATACCATCTGTACATATATAATTATATACAGAAGATACCCAGGTTATACCAGCTGTACATATATAATTATATACAAGACAGGAGATGCCCAGGTTATACCATCTGTACATATATAATTATATACAAGACAGGAGATGCCCAGGTTATACCATCTGTACATATATACGGTAATTATATACAAGACAGAAGATGCCCAGGTTATACTGGCTGTACATATATAATTATATACAGGAGATGCCCAGATTATACCAGCTGTACATATATAATTATATACAGGAGATGCCCAGGTTATACCAGCTGGACATATATAATTATATACAGAAGATACCCAGGTTATACCATCTGTACATATATAATTATATACAGAAGATACCCAGGTTATACCAGCTGTACATATATAATTATATACAAGACAGGAGATGCCCAGGTTATACCATCTGTACATATATAATTATATATGAGACAGGAGATGCCCAGGTTATACCAGCTGTACATATATAATTATATACAGGAGATGCCCAGGTTATACCGGCTGTACATATATAATTATATACAGGAGATGCCCAGGTTATACCGGCTGTACATATATAATTATATACAGAAGATACCCAGGTTATACCATCTGTACATATATAATTATATACAGAAGATACCCAGGTTATACCAGCTGTACATATATAATTATATACAAGACAGGAGATGCCCAGGTTATACCATCTGTACATATATAATTATATACAAGACAGGAGATGCCCAGGTTATACCATCTGTACATATATACGGTAATTATATACAAGACAGAAGATGCCCAGGTTATACTGGCTGTACATATATAATTATATACAGAAGATACCCAGGTTATACCATCTGTACATATATAATTATATATAAGACAGGAGATGCCCAGGTTATACCAGCTGTACATATATAATTATATACAGGAGATGCCCAGGTTATACCGGCTGTACATATATAATTATATACAGGAGATGCCCAGGTTATACCAGCTGTACATATATAATTATATACAGGAGATGCCCAGGTTATACCAGCTGTACATATATAATTATATACAGGAGATGCCCAGGTTATACCGGCTGTACATATATAATTATATGCAGGAGATGCCCAGATTATACCGGCTGTACATATATAATTATATACAGGAGATGCCTAGGTTATACCAGCTGTACATATATAATTATATACAGGAGATGCCCAGGTTATACCAGCTGTACATATATAATTATATACAGGAGATGCCCAGGTTATACCGGCTGTACATATATAATTATATACAGGAGATGCCCAGGTTATACCGGCTGTACATATATAATTATATACAGGGGATGCCCAGGTTATACAGCCTGTACATATATAATTATATACAGGAGATGCCCAGGTTACACCAGCTGTACATATATAATTATATACAGGAGATGGCCAGGTTATACAGCCTTTACATATATAATTATATACAGGAGATGGCCAGGTTATACCAGCTGTACATATATAATTATATACAGGGGATGCCCAGGTTATACAGCCTGTAGATATATAATTATATACAGGAGATGCCCAGGTTATACCAGCTGTACATATATAATTATATACAGGAGATGCCCAGGTTATACCGGCTGTACATATATAATTATATACAGGAGATGCCTAGGTTTTACCAGCTGTACATATATAATTATATACAGGAGATGCCCAGGTTATACCAGCTGTACATATATAATTATATACAGGAGATGCCCAGGTTATACCGGCTGTACATATATAATTATATACAGGAGATGCCCAGGTTATACCGGCTGTACATATATAATTATATACAGGGGATGCCCAGGTTATACAGCCTGTACATATATAATTATATACAGGAGATGCCCAGGTTACACCAGCTGTACATATATAATTATATACAGGAGATGCCCAGGTTATACCGGCTGTACATATATAATTATATACAGGAGATGCCCAGGTTATACCGGCTGTACATATATAATTATATACAGGAGATGGCCAGGTTATACCAGCTGTACATATATAATTATATACAGGGGATGCCCAGGTTATACAGCCTGTAGATATATAATTATATACAGGAGATGCCCAGGTTATACCGGCTGTACATATATAATTATATACAGGAGATGTCCAGGTTATACCGGCTGTACATATATAATTATATACAGGAGATACCCAGGTTATACCATCTGTACATATATAATTATATACAGGAGATGCCCAGGTTATACCATCTGTACATATATAATTATATACAGGAGATGCCCAGGTTATATCAGCTGACTTAGATGTAATATATCAGTAAAGCTTGTGATTGTATTATACCCGGCGATATGCCAAACCTTATGCCCTCATATCCAGAATACTACATCCTGGATCAAACAGTTCATTATACCGTGTATGATATACAGTATATACTCTATATGTATTTATCCCTCAGTTATACTCTGTATTACACCCTGTATTGCACCTTATATATTCAGTTTTTTGTGTAGTACCCATCATTATAACATGAATGGTTCCTTGCAATATACCTTGTATTATACTGTATATTATACCCTTATTATACCCTGTATTGTTCCATGTGTTATACCCTTATAATATCCTGATTATACCCTGTATTGTACCTTTCTACATCTGCATTCTACTCTTTATTATGCCCTGTATTATATCCATATTATGTGTGCATTGTGCCCTGCGATGCACTTTATATTACACCTTATATCAGTATTCTATCGGGCCGTACACCCAGCCTTATATTCTGTATTTTACCCTGTTTTATACTCTATATTATATTTTGTATTTTATTATTCTATCTTTTACCATTGCTTTTTTTCTGGCCATATACCCAGCATTATACCCTGTATTATACCTAGCATTATACCCTGTGTTATACCCCATATTATACCCAGCGTTATACCCCGTATTATACCCAAAATTACACCGTGTATTATACCCCGTATAATACCCAGCATTATACCCCGTATTATACCCAGCATTATACCCCGTATTATACCCAGCATTACACCCCGTATTATATCTGTCCTCATAGTCCGGCAGAGTCATATATGACTTTTCATACGTCGCCGCCTCCGTTGAGCAGTTTCTGGAGGTATAAGTCACCATTTCTGCAGATATTTATTGCTCTGAGCCGCAGGGTTATTTTTCGTGCTCCTTTGTGTGATGTTATCTCTCGCGGCCTCCATTGTGTTTGTAGATCGCCTTCCTCACCGCGTTCTACAAGACAACACAAAGGTCTGGAGAACCGTAAGGCCACAACGCCTGAGATATGAAGCCAAGTCCTGGCCGGCGTCACACACGGAACATGTCGCAGAGCTGACGACGGAGCCATGCATACTCCACCACAACATACATGGACGCTCACTCACCCAGCTGACACCGGCCCGCCGACGTCCTGACCTGATCCTACTGCATCTCTCGGCTGTTCCTGCGTGTGTTCAAGTGTGTGGGATATAAATGGAGACAGGAAATCTCCCTTCCCATCCCATCCCATTCCTGTCACCTCTTTCCCCTCCCAATCTACAGGAAACCTTGGCCAGTCTCAAGGAAATGCCAAGGTCTCTTGACCTGGTGGCCGCCATCTTTAAATACAACGCGGAGGAAATGAGAGGAATTTGAAGCCATGAAAAACACATTTAGAAATGAAAACACAGAAAGTGATTGTTTTCCGTTCCCGATGAGAATTCATTGCACATCGGGCCCTGGGTCTCCATGTGTCTTATCTTTCGTGTGCATCCTGGTGCCATCCAACACGCTTGTTGGTTTGGTCATTATGTTCAGGTCACCTCTGTGTCCTACAGGATGAGGAGAAATCAGGTTCTGATGAAGAGGGGCCTGTGTGGCTGCCAGCCCTTGCCGAGCTTTCCTGACCCCCGTCCTACATCCATACACATTAATATGGAGTCGGCCTCTCGACAGATATAACGGTTCCCGCTCTTCTGGGAAGTATTTCTACAAGATTTTGGAGGGGTCTATGATAATTTTTGCCCCTTCATCCAGAAGATCATTTGTGAGGTGACCCTGATGTTGGGGGGAGGCCGGGCTCACAATCTCCATTATAGGATGGGGCTGGGGTCCAGGCTCTTTGTGGCTGTCATCTTCTTCCCTCGCCATGTCTGTATGGAGCTTGTGCACTGGGCACAGTCATGGGGAATAGAAAAGGGTCTTTCCCAAACTGTTCCCACAAAGCTGAAGCTACAATTGTCCATAATGTCTTGTGCTGAAGATTAAAATTTCACTTCACTGGAACTAAAAGGCTGCGGCCGACCCCTGATAATAGCCCCGAGCATTATCCTCCTCCATCATCTGTACAGCGGGCACAATGCAGTTATGCCGCCCTGGCAAAACCAGGGTGTCACAGAGGTCTGCATACATCCGTTATGGTGCAGAGCTCACTCTCCCTTGGGGAGTTTCCCACACCAATACACACCAGCCAATCAGCCCCCACTCGCCCCCTCCTCAAGAAAACAAGAGGGGGAGAGAGGAGCGTGGAGAGAGCAGAGTGTAGTTTCAGTCAGTCTGCAGGAGGAGAGAGGCCTGGAAGCAGCCCCTGTGTGGGGCTAGGAGAAGTGGCAGTGAGGGCCTCAGGAATAGGCCAGCCGCTTCCTGTGTACGGAGCAGACACAGACACCGACACCAGGCAGGAGAAAAACACCCGAATTACACATACGGGTGTGGGACCCGTCCTCACAGCAGCCGTGGGCACCAGTTACCAGCAACTTGGTTAATTCTTGGACTCGTGTCAGTTATTGCCTTATACTGTGAGTACTCCTGCACCACCCGGTCCAAGCTGTGGACTGCACCCGTTACTCCCCAATCCATCACACCGGGGTCCCGGGACATCAACACCCTACCCGTGGAGGGAAAATCACCACCTTGCTGCCCATTACCATCCCCGGGATCCTGTGACCGGCAGCGGCGGTGCTCCATTACTTCACCGCACACCACGGGTGGCGTCACGGACAATTCCCCTGTACATAATCCCCTTTTTGCTGTGGAGCCTGGGATCACAGACCGGGTCACGCCACCGTACACCTACAAAAGTGACCCCCTTGGCCCGGATCTGAGTACCCCCTATCTCTGGGCGACACACAGTCAGGGGGTAACCTCGTCCATTTCATAAAACCAGACTCTTCCATGAGATGCAAATAGAAAAGTGTGATCCGTCACTGCACAAAACACGTCTCCTCCACCGCTCCATCCATGGCGATGTACGGCTCGGCATTGTGGTGCTTGGTGATGTGTTTGGTGGCTGCAACTGCTCGGCCATGAAGCTCATGGCGGGTGCAGTGTTTGTGCGGATGTTACCAGAGGAGGTCTGGACTCTGCAGTTATGGGGTCAGCAGAGCGGTGGTGACTTTTCTGCCCTCTTCTCCTCAGCACTCGGCTCCCCGCTCTGCAACATTATGGGGTCTCCACTTTGTGGCTGAGTTGCTGCTGTCATGGATGTACTTGTTACCCCGGTAGCTCCTATTACAGGATGCACTGATATCAGTGAGCTCTGCACCTCCAGCAGCTCTGTCACATGGTTGTAAAGGCAGGTGGCATATGGGGGGCTGGAGGTTATACACTGGGCGCAAGGGGGCCGGAGGTTATACCCTGGGGCAAAGGGCCAAATGTATACACCTGTGGTTAACCATGGGGGTAGATGGATCCCTAAACACTTCCCTTGCATCTACAACAATTGTCAATAGCAGGAGGTGGCAATTACAGAGATGGTATAGGACCTCCCGGGGCCACCCTATGGAGGTGGTGTCTGGGTGCAGTTGTTAGAGTGCCTGTGATGTTTGTACAAATACAAGCAACCAGACACAGGGGGGTGAACTTGCAAACATAACACTTTATTGAAGTTTAATAGCATACAATCTGTCTCTGAAAGGCAAAGTGGCGTCAATTCACTGTATACAGTACGCTTAGTATTTTGCCTATGAAAGTAGGTGTCTTCTCATGAAACAAGCAAGTTTGGGCCTTTCAGGGTGGCTGGAGCACAGTTCCCCTCAGTTTGGGCCTCTCAGGGCAGCTGGAGTACAGTTCCCCTCAGTTTGGGCCTCTCAGGGCGGCTGGAGCACAGTTCCCCTCAGTTTGGGCCTCTCAGGGCAGCTGGAGTACAGTTCCCCTCAGTTTGGGCCTCTCAGGGTGGCTGGAGCACAGTTCCCCTCAGTTTGGCCCTCTCAGGGTGGCTGGAGCACAGTTCTTCTCAGTTTGGGCCTCTCAGGGCGGCTGGAGTACAGTTCTCAGTTTGGGCCTCTCAGGACGGCTGGAGCACAGTTCTCAGTTTGGGCCTCTCAGGGTGGCTGGAGCACAGTTCTCCTCAGTTTGGGCCTCTCAGGGTGGCTGGAGCACTGTTCTCCTCAGTTTGGGCCTCTCAGGGTGGCTGGAGCACAGTTCTTCTCAGTTTGGGCCTCTCAGGGCGGCTGGAGCACAGTTCTCCTCAGTTTGGGCCTCTCAGGACGGCTGGAGCACAGTTCTCCTCAGTTTGGGCCTCTCAGTGCCGCTGGAGTACAGTTCTCCTCAGTTTGGGCATCTGAGGGCAGATGGAGTACAGTTCTCCTCAGTTTGGGCATCTGAGGGCAGATGGAGTACAGTTCTCCTTAGTTTGGGCATCTGAGCGCGGATGGAGTACAGTTCTCCTCAGTTTGGGCATCTCAAGGTGGCTGGAGCACAGTTCTGCTCAGTTAAGGCCTCTCAGTGCCGCTGGAGTACAGTTCTCCTCAGTTGAGGCCTCTCAGTGCGGCTGGAGTACAGTTCTCAGTTTGGGCCTCTCAGGGCAGCTGGAGTACAGTTCTCCTCAGTTTGGGCCTCTCAAGGTGGCTGGAGCACAGTTCTCCTCAGTTGAGGCCTCTCAAGGCAGCTGGAGTACAGTTCTCCTCAGTTGAGGCCTCTCAGTGCGGCTGGAGTACAGTTCTCAGTTTGGGCCTCTCAGGGCAGCTGGAGTACAGTTCTCCTCAGTTTGGGCCTCTCAAGGTGGCTGGAGCACAGTTCTCCTCAGTTGAGGCCTCTCAGTGCGTCTGGAGTACAGTTCTCCTCAGTTTGGGCATCTCGGGGCAGCTGGAGTACAGTTCTCCTCAGTTTGGGCATCTCGGGGCAGCTGGAGTACAGTTCTCCTCAGTTTGGGCCTCTCAAGGTGGCTGGAGCACAGTTCTCCTCAGTTGAGGCCTCTCAGTGCGGCTGGAGTACAGTTCTCCTCAGTTTGGGCATCTCAGTGCGGCTGGAGTACAGTTCTCCTCAGTTGAGGCCTCTCAGTGCGGCTGGAGTACAGTTCTCCTCAGTTGAGGCCTCTCAGTGCGGCTGGAGTACAGTTCTCCTCAGTTTGGGCATCTCAGTGCGGCTGGAGTACAGTTCTCCTCAGTTCGGGCCTCTGAGTGCGGCTGGAGTACAATTCTCCTCAGTTTGGGCCTCTCAGTGCGGCTGGAGTACAGTTCTCCTCAGTTGAGGCCTCTCAGTGCGGCTGGAGTACAGTTCTCCTCAGTTGAGGCCTCTTAGTGTGGCTGGAGTACAGTTCTCAGTTTGGGCCTCTCAGGGCAGCTGGAGTACAATTCTCCTCAGTTTGAGGCCTCTCAGGGCAGCTGGGGTACAGTTCTCCACAGTTTGGGGCCTCTCAGGGCGGCTTGGGTACAGTTCTTCTCACTCGCTGTAGGAAGTAATATTCTGCCCAGTCCAGGTAATGCTTCACTGATGGAGGGCCCTTCACAGGTCGGCTCCCCATGGCCACACACTAGTGATATGGTCCTACTCACGATTTTGGCACTACCATTCCCTATTGCAGGGGTAGGGCAGACAGTTTGTGGCATAGAAGTCAGGTAACACTGGTTCTGCCTGGAAGCACACAGAAGACCAGTATGGAGGAGAGCACGTGTTCAGCCTTACCTCTCCTGGCTGGAGGAACTTTACTCCTTTGTGGAGGTAATTATATGAAGAAAAATGTCCCCTTAGCATGGTCTTGGATAGAGATTCTGGAAGCTTCTTCTCTCATGACTAGACTTGTTTGATCCAGTTTACTGGCTGTGTCAGCACTGAGGCTTCTCCCAGCTGTTTGTATGGCAGCTTGTTGTGAGGAAAATGAACACCTAACTTTCATATGTATACATTGACCAGTAGATGGCAGCAAAATACATTTAACAATCCCCAGTGTACGCACAGCATAACACAATGCATAACATACTGCCTGACTCACAGGGTTCAAAGTAATCCTGGCACACTGTAACAGATCTACTGTCACATGACAACTGTGTAACTCAGCAGCAGTAGAACGGGTATCGGGAAACCACACACCTGTGCGGCAAGGGAAGGTGTACACCAGCAACAATGGGACTGAAGGAAAAGGATGAATCAGTGATTAAGATGTGCAGCCTAATACCTTTCCCCATATATTGTATATTATTAACATTATATAACTTATTAAAAAATGTGTGTATGTTACATATTTACTTTCATAGAAATTTAGGAAGGTTTAAACGTATAAATATATCTTATGTTCTACTGACAGAAGTGAATAAGAAGCGATCAGGCCCCTGACCCCGAGCTACTGTCAGTCATGTGACGACCATCCGACCTGGCCAGCCGAATCCTACAGTGGATGATCTGCCTGATGTCACCAGCCTCCGTGATACCAGTGGATGATCTGCCAGATGTCACCAGCCTCCGTGATACCAGTGGATGATCTGCCTGATGTCACCAGCCTCCGTGATACCAGTGGATGATCTGCCCGATGTCACCAGCCTCCATGATACCAGTGGATGATCTGCCTGATGTCACCAGCCTCCGTGATACCAGTGGATGATCTGCCCGATGTCACCAGCCTCCGTGATACCAGTGAATGATCTGCCCGATGTCACCAGCCTCCGTGATACCAGTGGATGATCTGCCCGATGTCACCAGCCTCCGTGATACCAGTGAATGATCTGCCCGATGTCACCAGCCTCCGTGATACCAGTGGATGATCTGCCCGATGTCACCAGCCTCCGTGATACCAGTGAATGATCTGCCCGATGTCACCAGCCTCCGTGATACCAGTGGATGATCTACCCGATGTCACCAGCCTCCGTGATACCAGTGGATGATCTGCCAGATGTCACCAGCCTCCGTGATACCAGTGAATGATCTGCCCGATGTCACCAGCCTCCGTGATACCAGTGGATGATCTGCCCGATGTCACCAGCCTCCGTGATACCAGTGGATGATCTGCCCGATGTCACCAGCCTCCGTGATACCAGTGAATGATCTGCCAGATGTCACCAGCCTCCGTGATACCAGTGGATGATCTGCCAGATGTTACCAGCCTCCGTGATACCAGTGGATGATCTGCCAGATGTCACCAGCCTCCGTGATACCAGTGGATGATCTGCCCGATGTCACCAGCCTCCGTGATACCAGTGGATGATCTGCCCGATGTCACCAGCCTCCGTGATACCAGTGGATGATCTGCCCGATGTCACCAGCCTCCGTGATACCAGTGAATGATCTGCCAGATGTCACCAGCCTCCGTGATACCAGTGGATGATCTGCCCGATGTCACCAGCCTCCGTGATACCAGTGAATGATCTACCCGATGTCACCAGCCTCCGTGATACCAGTGGATGATCTGCCAGATGTCACCAGCCTCCGTGATACCAGTGAATGATCTGCCCGATGTCACCAGCCTCCGTGATACCAGTGGATGATCTGCCCGATGTCACCAGCCTCCGTGATACCAGTGGATGATCTGCCCGATGTCACCAGCCTCCGTGATACCAGTGAATGATCTGCCAGATGTCACCAGCCTCCGTGATACCAGTGGATGATCTGCCAGATGTTACCAGCCTCTGTGATACCAGTGAATGATCTGCCCGATGTCACCAGCCTCCGTGATACCAGTGGATGATCTGCCAGATGTCACCAGCCTCCGTGATACCAGTGGATGATCTGCCAGATGTTACCAGCCTCCGTGATACCAGTGAATGATCTGGCCGATGTCACCAGCCTCCGTGATACCAGTGACTGGGTCTCTACTCTGATCAATTACGGCCGTATGAACACAGAGTAAAATGTTCAAATGAAGGAAATGAGCGCGAAGTGACTGAACACAAAGGCCAAAAATGTCAGTAATTATTATGCTTTTCAACAGAGTTGGTGATTTATCCACAAAGTTGATTCGTCTTCTGCATTAATGATGATTTACTTCCAGTGTTGGTGCATTATCTGCAGCGTTGGTGTGCTATCTGCAGTGTCAGTACATTATCTGCAGTGTCGGTACATTATGTGCAGTGTCGGTGTGTTATCTGCAGTGTCGGTGTGCTATCTGCAGTGTCAGTACATTATCTGCAGTGTCAGTACATTATCTGCAGTGTCGGTATGTTATCTGCAGTTTCAGTACATTATCTGCAGTGTCGGTGTGTTATCTGCAGTGTCAGTACATTATCTGCAGTGTCAGTACATTATCTGCAGTGTTGGTGCATTATCTGCAGTGTTGGTGTGTTATCTGCAGTGTTGGTGTGTTATCTGCAGTGTCGGTGTGTTATCTGCAGTGTCGGTGTGTTATCTGCAGTGTTGGTGCATTATCTGCAGTGTTGGTGTGTTATCTGCAGTGTTGGTGCATTAGCTGCAGTGTCGGTGTGTTATCTGCAGTGTCGGTGCATTATCTGCAGTGTCGGTGTGTTATCTGCAGTGTCAGTGTATTATCTGCAGTGTCGGTGCATTATCTGCAGTGTCGGTGTGTTATCTGCAGTGTCGGTGTGTTATCTGCAGTGTTGGTGTGTTATCTGCAGTGTTGGTGCATTAGCTGCAGTGTCGGTGTGTTATCTGCAGTGTCGGTGCATTATCTGCAGTGTCGGTGTGTTATCTGCAGTGTCGGTGTATTATCTGCAGTGTCGGTGCATTATCTGCAGTGTCGGTGTGTTATCTGCAGTGTCGGTGTGTTATCTGCAGTGTCGGTGTGTTATCTGCAGTGTCGGTGTATTATCTGCAGTGTCGGTGCATTATCTGCAGTGTCGGGGCATTATCTGCAGTGTCGATGTGTTATCTGCAGTGTCGGTGTGTTATCTGCAGTGTCGGTGTGTTATCTGCAGTGTCGGTGTATTATCTGCAGTGTCGGTGCATTATCTGCAGTGTCGGGGCATTATCTGCAGTGTCGGTGTGTTATCTGCAGTGTCAGTGTGTTATCTGCAGTGTCGGTGTGTTATCTGCAGTGTCGGTGTGTTATCTGCAGTGTCGGTGTGTTATCTGCAGTGTCGGTGTGTTATCTGCACTGCTGCTGTGTAAGATAAGAGAAGGTTCCCTGGTATTTGATGTGATCTAGTTCTGCTGTAATTATTTGCAGCTTTTGTCTCCGCAGCAGCAGATCTCATCTCCACTGATAAGCAGTGTCTGCAGCATTAATGGCCGCTCTCAGACTTTATTACAAGGTCATCACTGGAAGACCAAATTCTTCAGATGTTTCTTCCGACAAAGAGGAGCCACGACACCAGGAGTCGGTGCACAGAAGGCCCCGCGCCAGGTCATGGTCCACATGTCATTCTGCAATGTCCTGAAAAACAGCAGCACGACCCGGGGCCACCACAGCTCCGCTGCTATTGCTGGATGTGTCACCAACAAGTGGCCCCAGCACCAAGATGTATCCGGACAAAGGGAGAAATACTAAAGCTGTGTCCAGGTACGAGGATCCTCAGTGATTCTCTCCGCTGCTCCACACATTTACCACAATATCTTACAGATGGTTTCATTACTTGAATTAAATTATCTACGGTTGAGACAAGATCGTGCATTCATCTGCACAAAAACATGTCACATACTGACACTGTTAATACCAACGCCTGGCGTTGTCATCCACTATTCCCCAGATCTGGTCTTTTGAGGCCAGCGTCCTGCTCTCATCCACCATTCCCCAGATTTGGTCTTCTATGGCCAGCGTCATACTGTCATCCACCACTCCCCCAGATTTGGTCTTCTGTGGCCAGGGTCCTGCTGTCATCCACTATTCCCCAGGCCTGGTCTTGTGAGGCCGGCATCTTGCTCTCTTCCAAAAATCTCATGTCTAGTTTTCTGTGGTCAGCATCCTCCTCTCCAAGTCTGGTCTTCTGTGGCTGGCATCTTTTTCTCATCTCCACTACCCTGGTCTTGTCTCCTGTGGCCAGAGTCCTGCTGTCATCCACCATTCCCTAGGTCTTGTCTCCTGTGGCCAGAGTCCTGCTGTCATCCACCATTCCCTAGGTCTGGTCTTCTATTGCCAGGATCCTGCTGTCATCCACCATTCCCTAGGTCTGGTCTTCTTTTGCCAGGATCCTGCTGTCATCCACCATTACCCACATGTAGTGTTCTGTGCCTAGTGTTCTACTGTCATCCACCATTTCCTGATCTGCTTTTCTGCGGTCAGGATTCTGCAGTCATCCACAATTCCCCAGGTTTGGTCTTCTGTGGCCAGTATCACGATGTCATCCACCATTCCTCAGATCTGGTCTTTTGTGGCCGGCATCTTGCTCTCATACACCAAATCCCAGATCTAGTCTTCTGTAGTCAGCGCCTTGATATCACCTTTTACTCCCCAAGTTTGGTCTTCTGTGGTTGGTGTCCTTATGTCATCCACCACATCACAGGTCTGGTCTTTTGTGGCCGATGTCCCAATGTCATTCGCTACATCCCAGGTCTGGACTTCTTTGGCTGGTGTCCTGTTGTCATCTTCCATTCCCTAGGTCTGATTTTCCTTGGCCTGGATCTGGCCAGCTAGTTTTGGTTTGTCACCTGCCCAACTTCCCAATCACACTCATTCTCCAGCCAAAGCCCAGTCTACCAAGGCGTCTGAAGAACTCTTCCCACATCCCCAAGTGCCTGAGCCATAAGACCCCTTAGGTACCAGTAAGACACTTGGTGCTTTTCCGATCTACATTCTGTAGCAAAGACCTGGTTTGCCTTCTTATCTCTTCTACCAAACCTACTGTCCATCTACCATGTTATCCAAATACAGTTTATATATAGAACTAAATATATATATATATATATATATATATATATATATATGTGCCGCCCCCGCATCAGCAGCCGGGCTGCTCGGATCCGCGGTGGCTCGAGGGGTCTCCGGATCCGGGGGGGGGTCGTGCGGCCACTCAAATAAAGGGGGTATTTACAGGGGATAGTGTAGTTAAAGTTCGTGATGCCACCCGTGGTGTGTGGTAAGGTGGAGTACCACCGCTGCAGCTGGGAGTACCCAGGGGCGATGGAGTGGGAAGCCAGTTGTTTAACCCCTCCACGGGTAGTGGGAATGCCCCGGGACTCGGTGATGGTGTTGGGGAGTGTCGTTGGGGGTGAAGGGGTCACTTGTGTACTCACTCAGTCCATAAAGCTGACACCGACAACTTGGTAAACCAAAGTTCTGGACACCGCTGCCGCTGAGGGGAGCACGTTTGGGTCCCGTCCCCGATGGTGTTGCCTGATGATCTGTGACCTTCCTCCTGGCACTAAGTTCACTTCTTAGTTGGCCCCGGTAGCATGAAACTAGTCGGGTCCCGCTCCCCAGTATGGCTAATTGAGGGAGCTTGCTCTCAAGGTTCACGCTTGGAATTTTCGGAACTGTTTTTGTGGAAAGTCCTATCCCCCTCGTTGCGCTAGTACCCCGATTTTGGAGCAGGTGGAGAGCGGATCTTGAAGGCTCCGTTCTCGTTGGGTAAATTGTCAGGTTGCCTGAAGCTACTCCCTGACCTAGGGTCCACGTACCCCGTCGTGCCCTAGTCCCAGCCCGGTGATGGCACAAGGCCGCCAGCAGTCCTCCTCGACAGTTCCGTGCCCCATGTCACGATCCCATGTGATCGGGGGCCAGGTCCTATCAGGCCCAGACCAACGTCTGCCACCTAGTAGTTCCAAGGAGCCCAGCTCCTTACCTCCTCTCTCCTTCACTTCCAACACTTCACTCTCCCTTTCTCTGACTCACTCCTGACCTCCCCTTAACCAACCCCCCAAGTGGGCGACCCTGTTCCACTCAGGCCGTCCACTGGTGGGTCTGGTGCAGAGTGGACCGATGAGGCTGGAGGGAAACAGAAAAGTTGGGAGAAGACAGAGGAGTTTGGAGGGTAACAGAAAGCTTGGGAGGGGACGGAGGCTTCTGGCAGTGGCTTTCTCTGCCCCAATCTCTCTGGAGCAGATTCTTTCGATGCTGTGATATTTGTCAGATGTAGTCCTGTCGATCACAGACTTGAATTTGCCTTTAGATATAACTGTCCATGTTCTTCATTTTGTCCCCATCTACAAATAAATGTGCTTTTTTTGTCTGTGCGCACAGGACATGTAGAGTTTGTCGCCCCCTGCAGGTTCCTTTGGTGACTGCTCTTCAGTAATAAAATATTGCCATTATTAATGTAATGATAGATTGAAGAGGCACAAACTATGAGAAATGTGTAATCTGCAAACATGTCATGAAATGCTGGGTGTTGTAGTCCTTGTATCCTGATCTAATAGTGTTGCTATTCCGGGATCCGGTGCCTTGTAGGACCTGCTGCCATATCTGGTGATGGCACTAGATGGCGGTACAGTACCAGCTGTAACAGCAGCTCCGGCTTGTCCTCAGACACCCTATTGGCCTCATGAGTATAAGGCTATGTGCACACGTTGCGTACAAGCCCTGCAGAAATTTCTGCAGCGATCTGAAGAGCACATGTGCGCTTTAGATCGCTGCAGAAATGTCCGTAGTGAGCGCTGATTCCATGCGCTCTGCCTGCAGCTCCTCCCATAGACAGAGCAGGAGCTGCCGGCAAAGCGCAGGAAAGAAGTGACATGTCACTTCTTTTTGCGCAGCGCTTCGGCAGTAGCCGAAGCGCTGCGCTCTTAAACGCCACGTGCGCACGGCCCCTGCACAATCTCCATAGACTGTGCAGGGGCCGCAGGACGCATGCAGTTACGCTGCGCTACAAAGCGCAGCGTAACTGCATGTTTTTACGCGACGTGCGCACATAGCCTAAGGGTCTGAGCCCCCCCATTAGAAAGTGGAGAACTGGGGACTTTCAGTGACATTTTTGCCAAGGTGAAATGTCGGTTTCTTGCAATTGTCAGGAATAATAAACGTATAACAAGTAACAGCATGGTGCCTCAGTGGTTAGCACTGTATGGTGCCTCAGTGGTTAACACTGTATGGTGCCTCAGTGGTTAGCACTGTATGGTGGCTCAGTGGTCAGCACTGTATGGTGGCTCAGTGGTTAGCACTGTATGGTGGCTCAGTGGTCAGCACTGTATTGTGGCTCAGTGGTTAGCACTGTATGGTGGTTCAGTGGTTAGCACTGTATGGTGGCTCAGTGGTTAGCTCTGCAGCACTGGGGTCCTGAGTTCAAATCCCACCAAGGACAACATCTGCAAGGAGTTTGTATGTTCTCCCCGTGTTTTGTGGGTTTCCTCCGGGTTCTCCAGTTTCCTCCCACACTCCAAATGCATACAGATAGGGAATTTAGATTGTGAGCTCTAATGGGGACAGTGTTCCTGATGTGTGTAAAGCTCTGCAGAACATGTTAGCGCTATATAAAATAAAGATATATTTCAACAGTGTAAGTAATAATGACTGCAGGGCCGGGCTGTACCGGGAGACACTTCCATTAGTCTCAGTCCAAACAGATAAAAGGACCAGTAAATGGTGCAACTCACAACTGACCGTGCCCCCTACTATTAAGGGGGATTATACAGAGCTGTGACCCCCTACCCAAACCCATGTCCCAACACAAAGGCCGGATGCACACAAGACTCTCCCCTCCCCTGAAGACACCGACCATAATGTTTTATGGTAGACAATGTTGTAGCAGAGCTGGGGCTGCACAGTAATCGGCGCCATCTAGTGGCCAATAGGTTATAGTGTCTAAATGAATACTAAGTTTATGGCCAATGTGTGTTTTAGAGATGTTGTGTAAAGTATAAGGGTAATAATAAGAATATTGTAGACAAGGTTTAGTGCAACGTAGGGACAAGTGAGCAGGAGGGGGTTAAGTGGTAGTAAATAGAATCTGCTGGTTAGGATGCCAGAGCCGGGTACCACAGCAAGTGCACCAGGGGTTAAAGAAGAGGTTTAGGGAGTAGTTTGGGTAACAAGTCCCTGGGACAGGGAAAAGTTAGAGGAGAAGAAGATGTGATGTGTGCCGGGGTCGGACCGGTCCCCCTATGAGCAGGTCCCTGTTGTCGGTGGGACTGCTGGGCGAATATAAGGGTACATGGGACTCTAGGTAACAGTCAGGGACCGGTCTGCTGGGACAGAGCGCAGCCCTATATAGAAAGAGGGAACAAGAGAAAGGAAGAGAGGAAGGACTGGAAAATGTACAGGTGTGTTTAGAAAAAGAAAACAGCAGAAGGGGAAAATGGGCCCAGCCCCAGGATCCAAGCAGTAAAATAAAAACATCTTCAATTCAACATGTTTAAAAAATAATAGAGATAAGAATCCATGACATAAAGAAAATGGGCACGAAACGACGCGTTCCTCATACTTTTCTGTTTATACATGCATACACATTCATAAATATACACTCATCTACAAAGCCTCCTCACATATTGCATTATTATTCATTTTTTACATATATATATATATATATCACCATTATCCTTCATACACACTCATCATTTTTTCATCATTATTTGTATTATCACTATTATTATTTTTCGCATTATCTCCTTACATTAGTGTCATTTTCTCTCATTTTTTTCTTATTTGCAATATCACTTTGTATCATCATTTTTTGTACAGATATATTTTTTTATATATTTTTTTTTCAATCTCTTCCATTTTCATTATTTAGCTTCAGTGAGCTTATTATCCTATATTTCCTTGAATTTTTCCTGATTTTTTTTTTTCTTGGTGTTTTTTTTGTCTTTTTTTTTGGGATTTGAACTTCCCTGGATTTTTTGTTTGCAAACCTCTCCCTGTTTTAATTGATGCTTATTTGTTGTGCCCTCCCCCTCCTTCCACCTCATGCGGAACACACCTCTGTTCATTAGTCTACAGACTTTTGGACTATAATATGCGCACGCTGCATATTTGCCGCGGATTTTGCCACGGATTTGCTGCAGAAAATATGTCTAACATTGCTACAGTCATTCCCCAGCAAATCCTATGGGTTTTAAAAAATGCTGTGCGCACACTGCGTGTTTTTATAGATGCGGAATTAATGTGCATGTCACTTCTTTTCCGCAGGTCCCTGCGGCTTTTGCCATAGATAATGGTAAAAATCCGCGGGAACCAACTGGCGGAATATCCGCGGAAAATCCGCACAAAATGCGCGGCAAACTGCGGTAAAACCACATGCGGATTTCGTTGCGGTTTTTTACCACCTAAAGACCATCGCTTTTTGAGCATGTACTTACTTATGATTAAGGGCTCTTGTTTTTAATATGTAAAGTCCGAAACGCGTCAAGTTTCGTGCCCATTTTCTGTATGTTATGGATTCTTATCCCCACTATTTTTTAAACATGATGAATTAAAGATTTTTTTATTTTACTACTTGGACACTGGTGCTGGGCCCATTTTTCCCTTCTGCTGTTCTCTACCTCGGACGGGCCTGTCGGAGGGACCGCATGCCCCCACAAGGCCTGGAATACACGATCAGGTGAGCTGAAAACCCTCTCTTTTTAGAAAAAGAAACCCTGATTTTGACGTCTCTTTGCTTGAAGCTGACCCCAGAGAAGAAAAGGAGCCGAAGTATCCCCAGTGACAAGTAAGTGGACGAACCCCAGACCCCCATGAGGCCGACAACCTGCCTGTAACAGGCGCAGGGGGTGGCACCAGACACGACACAGCCATGACTACAGCGCCCCCTGTGCCCCTGTTACACACAGACCGGCCGCGGGTCTCCTGACACTAACTCCATAGCTCCATAGGCATGTACGAGACTGAGTTTGGGTCCGTGCATCTACGGACTGAGGATCGGTGAACGAGCTCGGCAACATATCACACCGTATGAATGGGACGTGCTGCCGACAATGATCGCTCTGTCCCCATAGGTAATTCAGTGCCCCGCTCTCAGACTCTCTTAGGCCAAAAACACACTTCCACATAAAAAACGTACGTGTGACACGGTCCGTTTTTCAGGTCTGTGTTCTGTGGTCTGTTTTTCTTGGGCGTTTCTCCGGTACGTATGACATTTGTGTGATGGTGTACGCTATCCGTGTGTGCGTGTGGAATGTCAGTGTATGTGTACGTGAAATGTCCGTGTGAAATGTCCGTGTGTAATGTCTGTGTGTGTTGCACAATGTCGTTGCTACATACCCGCTGACAGCAGACAGAGTTGCACAATGAGAATGAACTCGGGTGAAGTTCACCCGACTTCATCCTCATACCGCGGCTCTGTCTGGTTGTCGCATACTGATTAGCGGTCACCCGTGAAGGACTCACCGGTGACCGCTAATCCCCTGAGTGACTGAAGTGAGCAGCACGCTTAGCGCTGCCGTCACTCAGGCTACCCACGGCTAGCTGGATCCTTCACCCGAGACCGCAACTCACCTGTGACTTCATCGCTGTCACTCGGGCGACTTGCTGTCACAGTTGGAGGATCCAGCGATGGCCGCGAGTAACCTCAGTGACAGCTCAGCTGATCGCAATACTCTACTCACCTCAGTTGCTGCGTGGAGCTGTCAGGAGCGGCGGTGTTCTTCTGCAGCTCCTGTCACCTTCATGTAGCAGAGCTGGAAGCGACGCGGGACCTCCGTGTATTACGCCGGACATGGATGGGTATTTGTGGCATAATAAATTGGTGAACGAGGGAATTTGTTATTGTTTTTTATTTCAAATAAAGGATTTTTTCACTGTGTGTTTATTTACTTTAACTTGCAGGTTAATCATTGGGGGTGTCTCAGACACCTGCAATGATAAATCTAGGACTTAATGGCAGCTATGGGCTGCTGCCATTAACTCCTTATTACCCCGATTGCCAACGCACCAGGGCAAATTGGGAAGAGCCGGGTAGAGTCCCAGAACTGTCGCATCTATTGTATGCGGCAAGTCCGGGTGGCTGCTGGCTGATATTGTTAGGCTGGGGGGCTCCCCATAACATGGGACTCCCCATCCTGAGAATACCAGCCTTCAGCCGTATGGCTTTATCTTGGCTGGTATCAAAATTGGGGGGGACCGCACGCCGTTTTTTTAATTAATTAGTTATTTCACTGCACAGTATAGACCCGCCCACCGGCTGCTGTGATTGGGTGCAGTGAGACAGCTGTCACTCAGCGTGGGGGCGTGTCTCACTGCAACCAATCATAGGCACCTGTGGGCGGGGGAAGCAGTGAATACGAGATTGATTAATGAGCGGCCGGCATTTTCAAATTAATTGAAGCCGCGTATTTTCGGCACAGCTGTTCCTTGCCGCGCTGGTGATCGGGGATTGGTAAGTATGAAGAAAAAGACCGAGCGCCAATGTAAGTATGACTGAGAACAGCAGAAAAAAAGGTAAGTATACTGACTTTAATAAAAAAAATAAATAAAAAAATAGATCGTTCGTTTAAAAACGCACACGGACGAAACGTGCAGAACACGGACATGCTCCGTGTGCCAACCGTGTAGGCATGGACCCATTGACTTTAGCGGGTGCCTGCATGCTGACCGCCAAAAACGGACATGTTGTCCATGAGGGAAAACGCACACACGTACTTATCACACGGACACACGTTCCGTGTGATTTTACGCGTGTGTGCCATCACCCATAGAATAACATTGGTCTCCATGTCTCTGGTACGTGCAAATACGTACCAAACACGTACAGCAGGCACGGATGTGTGTTGCAGGCCTTAAATGGACCTATAAGCTGCATTTACTTTACAGGTTGTGCCTGGTTTGTTTTGGGTTTTTTTGCTTCAATCACTGCAAAAACAAATCGTATTATTAAGATTTTCTAAAGTTGCCTCAAAAAAACTTTGTGTTTCTACTGTAATTGTGGCTTAAAAAAATGCACCACGGTCACAAGTGTGAACGCAGCCTCAGTGCATGAAATGTCAATTGGACCCTATCGATATCACCGCTGGGTGTTAAATACAACGTGACTCTAAGCTTGTGTCCTATCTCACCTCAGTCGAAATCACAACCTGCTTCTGAAATCCGAAACCAGAAGTGTTTAAGTGTTTTTTGACAATTGTCACCTGCTGTCGGCTGTTTCACCGGTAACTGGATTATTCCAGCACGGCCGTAAACATTCCGAACTGAGAAACGCTTACTGGAAAAAATGTGTAACAAAGAAATGTTACAGTCAAGGTAACATCTGAAGGTGACGGGTCAGAGCCGAGAGCAGCACAAACGTCAGCTTCCAGAGAATCCTCCGTTATATCACCACCAATATGTGCTGCGACAATGCTATTAGGGGCGGACATGTCACCGGTGCAGCCTGTGCAGCCTCAGAGGGGACCAGGAGGTCAGGGGGCCACATCTACATCCAAACCAGGAGGAATTGTGCATTATCAGGCGCTATTAGACTGCAAAGGACTGAGGCTCTTTCCCTCAGCACCCAGCTTTCCCTTGCTCTGCTATACATCTTCCCCTCGGGATCCAGCTTTCCCATGTTCTTCTATACATCTTTCCCTCAGCACCCAGCTTTCCCATGCTCTGATATCCGTCAGCACCCAGCTTTTCTATATTCTGATATCCATCTTGTCTTCAGCACCCAGCTTTCCCATGCTCTGCTATACATCTTTCCCTCAGCACTCAGCTTTCCCATGCTCGGATATCCTTCAGCACCCAGCTTTTCTATATTCTGATATCCATCTTTCCCTGAGCACCCAGCTTTCCCATGCTCTCCAATACATCTTTAACGCAGCTCTGTGATCCCCCTTGATAAAGCGAGCACTTAGACACGTGAAACGCGCGTTGGGTGGTCCTGACAGTCCACTCCCTGCAGGTTTACCTTTAAAGAGCTGATTTGTATAACTTTTAATGTTTCAATTGATCGATTCTTTATTGTGTTAATTAATACTTCGAAACAATTGACTTACCAGCTCAATTTACTTATGCACTTTGCCCTGCAGGGGGCTGACTGCTCTTTCTATTATATAGGCAATTTAGCCTTTGTGTGTACACCTTATCTATAGATGTCTGCTAACACTTTGAATTTATATGTCTTGTTTTGTTTTGTATGTCTGCATAGTATGTCCATATTTTCTATGCTATTTTTATTGTGATATATTTGTGTCAATTTTTTAAGCTTGTTATCAATAAAATCTACTTTTATTTTCCCAAGTCTGCCTATTTTCTACTTGTTTAATAATCTTTAACTCAGCACCCAGCTTTCCCATGCTCTGATATCCTTCTGCACCCAGCTTTCCTATATTCTGATATCCATCTTGTCTTCAGCACCCAGCTTTCCTATGCTCTGCTATACATCTTTATCTCAGTACTCAACTTTCCCAGGTTTTACTATACATCTTTCCCTCAACACCCAGCTTTCCCATGCTCTGATATCAAGGGTAAGCTGGTGGTGAGGGAAAGATGTATAGCAGAGCATTGGAAAGCTGGGTGCTGAGGACAAAATGGATATCAGAACATGGAAAGCTGGGTGCTCAGGGAAAGAGGGATATTAGAGTATGGGAAAGCTGGGTGCTGAGGGAAAGAGGGATATTAGAGTATGGGAAAGCTGGGTGCTGAGGGAAAGAGGGATATTAGAGTATGGGAAAGCTGGGTGCTGAGGGAAAGAGCCAAGTGTCAGCGTAATTATCCTGTAACCATTGAGGGGCGGAGACGCATGGATCCCAGGTGCAAAATTTGCATCGGAGCCCATCAAACTCTAGTTAGGCCACTGGGGGACAATAGGGTAATGTGTTATACTTCTATTAGAGGACGATGTGGCACTATTATTTAGGGATTTTGTTGCACTGTTATTCAGAGTTTATATGGTTAGATCCATTTTTCTTCTGACCTTGAGCGGTATCACTCCGAGGCTGTAGTGGTTATGGGGGAAGGAGGATATATACAGCCCCGAAGGACAATGTGTAGGGAGTACCATCTGTCTGAACAGACTCCTATTCTGTCCGGTCACCCCCGCCTCATACGTCTCATTACTAGCAATAGGTGACCATGATTATATCATCAGATACTAGCAGTTCTCCATATACAACCTGTCAGACGGGCCATGGACCTCCCAGTCTCAGGATGTCCACCTGCACTATGGACCTGTCGCACCAGTACCATGGGAGAGAGTTCACTCAGTTCTGCTCCATTAGCGCCCTGATCTGCACAGCAGTTCCCAGTCGCAGCCCCCCACCCTCCCCATGAGCAGCACTTACGGTTTCCAGGCTGGTCACTGGCGGTGGCTGCCGGGGAATGATAATGCTGCAGCTCGGGACAGGCTATAAAAGTTAAATATTTATCAGTAAGTCACAGAATTTGCAGAGCAGGAAGTCGCCGGAACCTGTTCCCTCTCACTGGAACGTCATTACAATGCACTTAGACATTTGTATGTGAGGGACGAGGACTGCTGCATGGAGAGGGTTTGCTTCACTTGCGGTTATGTGGGGGAGCCACGTCTTTAAGGAGAGCTGTGAGATGGAATGCCCCTTTAAGTATGACAGCTGGCCACTGTGTGAACGTGCGCTTACGTATTGCACGTATACCAATTTGTGCTAGGGGTAAATGTGGCGGGCAGGGGACGGACCACGGCAGGGGGGCTGCTCGAGACGCTCGGATCCGGGGTCGTGGCGGTGGCTCGAGGGGAAGCCGGACCCGGGCCTGAGCACCTGTCTGTCGCCCGCAAGTGATAAGGGGGATTGATATATAGGGAAGGTTTTGTCAGTGACGCCACCAGTGGTGTGCGGTGATTGTTGGTGACACTGCCGCTGCCGCTGGTGGTGATGCCTGGGACTGATGGAGTGGGGCAGCTGGATGTTATCCCCTCCACTGGTAGGGGAGGTGTTGTCCCGGGGCCCCAATACAGGTGGAATGGTGCTGCGGAGTGCAATCTGCAGGGTTGGACCGGATGGTGTTGGTGTACTCACAGTTCCTGAATAAATTCACACGGAGTCCAGATGGTAAACCAAATTCCCAGTGACCGGCAGGTGTGTTCGTATCCCACACCCTGGTACAGCAGAACAGGTGTCCCTTCCTCCTGCACTTAGTATTTGTGTCCTTTCTGTTAACTACTCCGCGTGAAATGGGGAAGTCCACTCCCGGTGATACTGTGTGTTGGGATCTGTGGCCCGCGAGAACTGACCCATGCGATCCTAGCAGGCAATTGCGGAGCCCTATCCCCCTCATTGGGCTTCTGTCTCGCTCTATCTGGGCCTCCTGAAATCTTGTCCCCGGCTGGTCAATTAGAAAGGTGGTTGAAGCTGTCCTTGCTCTAGGGTCCAGGTACCCTGTCTGTGCACGGCCTCCGGACCGGATTCCCACTGTCGGTATTGGCGGGCTACAACCCTGCCCCGGTCCACTTAAGGCCTCCCGCGACCAGATCTCCATCGCCTGTGGTCCTGTCTGCCGACTGCCACCTAGTCAGTAGTCCGGTAGTCCAGGGGCTCCAGCCCCTGATCACCCTGTCACTTCACACTCCTCTCACTTCCTCTGTACAACTCAGACTGTCTTGTTCCCTCCCAGGACACCTCAGAACCCGTAGGTGGGCAACGCCATCTGCTTGGCCCCGCCCACTGGTGTGTCCCTATTGTAATGGGGGGTGACTGGGCTTTGCTGGCTGGTGTTGTGTACCTGGATGTGGGGTTGTGATGGAGGGTCAAGGAGGAGGGAATCCTGCACCTAGAAGAGGGGTGCAGTCATCTGTGACACCCTGATTTTGTCAGGGCGTCACATAAACATTTTGTGACAACTGGATTACATTTCTGATAGTTTGCTGACACCTGGAATAAGCTGCTTGCACTCTCTTCAGCAGCACCTCCATCACTCAGCAACAATCTTTGTATCTCTACCTCGGCAGCACAGCACATGTTCTCAGCGCTGGTCACAGTCACTCTGAATGTCAGCTCTCAATGGCAGCAATCTCCTGCAGTAACTGGTCTTCTAGTCTTCTGGCATGTCACACCTCTTCACACTCAAGCATCAGCTTCCAGACTGTTCTGCGATGGCTTCTTAGCACCTCACAGGCTTCTTTTCACCCAGCCAGTCTCTCTTTATCTTGCCTGCATCGTTCATGTGTCATGGAAGAGCCGCAGATACTGCGCATCTACGTGGCTGCTTGTCACAAAGAGATTTTCACAAACTTCACCGACTGTCATGGCAGCAGCGGGTTCTGGTCAGATTACAGATTCTGACCCTCCGCCTGATAACTCTTCTGGTGTCTGTGATCTACACAGGCAGACTCAAGCATCGACCTGCCGAGTGTTAATTCAGAGGCAGGCTAGCAAGAGTTAATCTCTGCTAGCCAGTTTGTTAGTCTCCTTTGATCATCTGCTGTGGGGAAGCCAATCACATCTGCTCCCCTCCTATATATGCTGGTTGGATCCTTGCACTTATACCAGCTATAGCTATAGTTTATCTGTCTGTCGGTCTGGTGTGGTGATGGATACCACTAAATTACAAGCTACATTGAAATGGGGATGTCCTGTGAACCTTAAAGCTCTACAGCATTTCTTACGTTTTGCAAATTATTACAGGACGTTTATTAAAAATTTCTCTGCCAAAGTAAGGCCCCTTACTAACATGACTAAAAAAGATATGGACTTCTCAAAATGGGCTCAGGGTGCTTTGTATGGAAAAAATGCTTCACATCGGTACCTGTATTGATGCAGACTGATATATCTCAACCTTTTACGGTGGAGGTTGATGCATCAGAAATGGGGGTGGGGGCTGTGTTGTCTCATGGTCCATCTCTTGGTAAACTGCGTCCATGCACTTTCTTTTCTAAGAAACTATCTTCGACTGAACGCAATTACAATATTGGTAACAGAATTAGTGGCAATCAAATTAGGTTTGAGGAATGGTGACACTTTCTGGAAGGGGCTACCCATCCTGTTACAGTAATTACCGACTATAACAATCTTCTCTACCTTGAGTCTGCACAGTGTCTTACACCGAGACAAGCTCGCTGGTCATTGTTTTTAAATTGGTTTAATTTTTTCGGAACTTATTGCCCTGCATCTAAGAACATTAAAGCTGATGCTTTATCCAGGAGTTTTCCGTGAAGAACCCTGTGAGGAACCTGTCCCCATTCTTCAGAAGGGAGTGGTGGTGTCGGCGCTCAGTACTGATTTTGAGTCTGAAATCGATACGGCTCAAGGGGATGCACCATTAGTGGCTACGGTGAAGAAGTCGTTTGTTCCTCTGAATCTTCATCATAATGTCCTGGGAGAGCATCATGATTCTGTTGTGAATGGTCACGCTGGGGTTAAAGGTACTCTGAATCTCATATTGCGATGCTTTTGGGTGGCCCAGGATCCGGAGGGATATGGTGACCTATTTGTCTGCCTGTGCCACCTGTGCACGCTCAAAGGCATCTACTCTCGATGTTTCCAGCCTTTGAGTATTCTCAGCAAGCCTTGGTCAGAGATTTCTATGGATTTTATAACAGATTTATCCTCCTCTGCCGGTAATACGGTTATTTTGGTGGTGGTGGATAGGCTAAGATGACACATTTTATCGCTTTACCATCCTTATCTAATGCCTTAGCCCAGGTGTTTGTACGTGAGATTGTCAAACTCCACGGAGTCCCCTCTAATATTGTCTCTGATCGAGGAACTCCGTTTATTGACAAATTTTGGAGGGCTTTTTGCTCTCGTTTAGGGATATACTATCTCTTTCTTCAGTCTATTGGGCAAACAGAATACGTGAATCAGAATTTGGAGGAGTATTTACGTTGTTTCGAGTCTGATAATCAGGAATAGTCCTCTTTCCTTCCTTTCGTTGAATTTGCCATCAATAATCGCCGTCATCAATCTTCTTGTATACCTCCTTTTTGGTGTGTCTATGGTCTTTATCCCCAGTTTTGTATACTTCAGGAGGGGCACTCATCAGGGGTACCTGGGGAGGATCAATTTATCTCATCATTATGGTCCACATGGGTCCACATGGGAGAAGGTTCAGTAGCATTTGTGTGACATGGGTCTAAGTATAAACGTGCAGCTGAATGTAGACGTGTGCCTGGTCCGGACCTGAGTGTGGCTGATCTGGTGTGGTTATCTACCAAAGACATTAAATTTAAAATACCTTCATTGAAGTTAGGACCCCCGTATAAAATTACAGAGGTCATTAATCCTGTTGCTTTCTGTCTGGCATTACCTCCATCTTTCAAGACCCATAATACAGTCATGGCCAAAAGTTTTGAGAATGACACCAAAATGCTATTTTCCCATGATCTGTTCCCTCTGGTTTTAATTGTGTTTGTCTGATGGTTACATCTCATACAGAAATATAATTGCAATCATATTATGAGACCAGAAGCTTCTATTGACAGTTAGAATGAGTTACTGCAGCAAGTCAATATTTGCAGTGTTGACCCTTCTTCTTCAGGACCTCTGCGATTCTCCCTGGCATGCTGTCAATCATCTTCTGGAGCAAATCCTGACTGATAGCTGTCCATTCTTGCATAAGCAATGCTTGCATTTTGCCAGAATTTGTTGGTTTTTGTTTGTCCACCCGTCTCTTGATGATTGCCCACAAGTTCTCAATGGGATTAAGATCTGGGGAGTTTCCAGGCCATGGACCCAAAATCTCTATGTTTTGTTCCATGAGCCATTTAGTGATCACCTTTGCTTTATGGCAAGGTGCTCCATCATGCTGGAAAAGGCATTGTTGGGGCCAAACTGCTCTTGGACAGTTGGGAGAAGTTGCTCTTGGAGGACATTCTGGTGCCATTCTTTATTCAT
This sequence comes from Anomaloglossus baeobatrachus, assembly GCF_048569485.1. NCBI lineage: Eukaryota > Metazoa > Chordata > Amphibia > Anura > Aromobatidae > Anomaloglossus > Anomaloglossus baeobatrachus. Next base: position 17,578,194 of record NC_134361.1, read on the forward strand.
GGCTGTGTTTTTAGGCAAGACTGTGAGTGGTGCGATTCCCTTGGCTGAGAAGCAACCCCACACATGAATGGTTTCCGGATGCTTAACAGTTGGCATGAGACAAGACTGGTGCTAGTGCTCACCTCTTCTTCTCCTAATAAGCTGTTTTCCAGATGTCCCAAACAATCGAAAAGGGGATTCATCTGAGAAATGACTTTCCCCCAGTCCTCAGCAGTCCACTCCCTGTACCTTTTGCAGAATATCAGTCGGTTCCCTGATGTTTTTTCTGAAGAGAAGTGGCTTCTTTGCTGCCCTCCTTGAAACCAGGCCTTGCTCCAGCAGTCTCCGCCTCACAGTGCGTGCAGAAGCCCTCACACCAGCCTGCTGCCATTGCTGAGCTAGCTCGGCACTGCTGGTAGTCCCATCCCGCAGCTGAAACCGTTTTAAGATACGGTCCTGGCCTTTGCTGGTCCTTCTTGGGCGCCCTGGAGCCTTTTTGGCAACAATGGAAGCTCTCTCCTTGAAGTTCTTGATGATGCGATAGATTGCTGACTGAGGTGCAATCTTTGTAGCTGCGATACTCTTCCCTGTGAGGACATTTTTGTGCAGAGCAATGATGGCTGCACGTGTTTCTTTAGAGATAACCATGGTTAACTGAAGAGAAACAATGATACCAAGCACCAGCCTCCTTTTAAAGTGTCCAGTGGCGTCATTCTTACTTAATCATGACTGATTGATCGCCAGCCCTGTCCTCATAAACACCCACACCTGTGTTACTGGAACAATCACTAAAACAATGTTAGCTGCTCCTTTTAAAAGGCAGGAATGCAATGATGTTGAAATGTGTTTGGGGGGTTAAAGTTCATTTTCTTAGCCAATATTGACTTTGCAAGTAATTGCTGTTAAGCTGATCACTCTTTATGACATTCTGGAGTATATGCAAATTGCCATTAGAAAAACTTAAGCAGTAGACTTTGTAAAAATTAATATTTGTAGCATTCTCAAAACTTTTGGCCATGACTGTATATTCCACAGATTTCTGTTAAAAAAATATGTCTGTTCAAAAACCTCTCTTCCCTTACCTCCACCTCCGGTCTTAAGGCCCCATTACACGCTACGATTTATCTGACGATATGTCGTCGGGGATAACGGTTTCTGTGACGCACTTCCGGCATCGTTAGCGACGTCGTTGCGTGTGACACCTACGAGCGACTCCGAACGATCGCAAATAGGTTGAAAATCGTTGATCGTTGACACGTCGTTCAGTTTCAAAATATTGTTCGTCGTTTGGATCGCAGCAGACATATTGGTACGTTTGACACCTTCCCAACGACCAATAACATCCACACGACCGCCTTGGTCAAACAATATATCGCTGATCGCTGTTGCGTCGTTTGTCAGATCGTTACGTGTGACCGCAAATAAACGACCTATGAGCGATCTCGGCAAATCGTAACAACGATCTGGGCGTGTCACATCGTTTAAGAGATCGTCAGATAAATCGTAGCGTGTAAAGCGGCCTTTAGTCGATGGCTCTTTTGAATTCCAGGTGTCCAAGATTGTTTATTCTCGTTTTGTTAGCCGTTCATTACAATATTTGATTCATTGGCGGGGTTATGGTTCTGAGAAGAGGACTTAGATACCAGCCTTGGATATCTATGCCGAGCGCCTGGATAGGACCTTTCATCATCTCCATACGGGAAGACCGGTTCAAGAGGCCTCTCTTAGAGGGAGGGGTACTGTCACACAGAGATTTTCACAAACTTTTCTAAATATCACGGCAGCATAAGATTCTGTTCAGACTTCAGATTCTGACACTCTGCCTTATAACTACTCTGGTGCTGTGATCTACCCAGGCAGACTTGGGAGTCAACCTGCTGAGTGCTAATTTAGAGGCAGGCTAGCAAGAGTTAGGGGTACTTTGCACGCTGCGACATCGCTAGCCGATTGTTGCGATGCCGAGCGCGATAGTCCCCACCGCCGTCGCACATGCAATATCATGTGATAGCTGCCGTTGCGAACATTATCGCTACGGCCGCTTCACACACACTTACCTGCCCAGCGACGTCGCTCTGGCCGGTGACCCGCCTCATTCCTAAGGGGGCTGGTCGTGCGGCGTCACAGCGACGTTATACGGCAGGTGGCCAACAGAAGCGGAGGGGCGGAGATGAGCGGGGCGTAAACATCCCGCCCACCTCCTTCCTTCCGCATGGCCGGTGGACGCAGGTAAGGAGATGTTCCTCGCTCCTGCGGCTTCACACACAGCGATGTGCACTGCCGCAGGAACGAGGAACAACATCGTATCTCCTATTGGTGCGACATTATGAAAATGACCGATGCTATACAAATCACCGATTTTCAACGCTTTTGCGATCGTTTATTGGCGCATCTAGGCTTTACATGTTGCGATGTCGTTACCGGCGCCGGATGTGCGTCCATTTCGATTTGACCCCGATGATATCGCAGTAGCAATGTCGCAACGTGCAAAGTAACGGTTAATCTATCCCAGTCTGCTTGTGAGTCTGCTTTGATCACCTGCTGTGAGGGAGCCAATCCCCTCTTTTATATGCTGGCTGGATCCTTCCATCTATGCCAGCTATAGTTTATCTTAGTTGGTATTGGAGGTCAGGTGATCCAGACTATCTAGTGTGATACCTGTCGCTGTGTGCGGTTGTTGAGTTAACCCTTGTTGCCTTTTTGTTGCTACCCTCCTGCTCCTGTTTTTCTCCTCAGTCTCTCTTTGGCTATTCCTGTGTGTGGAGCGTGTCAGAGTTTTGGTGTTCCCTTATCTGTCCTTATCTATTTACCGTCTTGCTCCTGCCCTGTCCCTCCCTGGAGCGAGAAGGGTATTAGACTAGTATTTCTTAGGAGTATAAAAAGGATGGGATTCCGGCTTTTACACCATTAGGAGTAATCTGCATGTGAGGGATAGCTTAGGGTCCCCCCTGTATAAAGAAGAGCATAGAGCCCCCTGTCCCTTGCTATCCCGATGTAACATCTGCTGCAACCAATCCCTGGCTTTAGCAATCTTGGCATCCGGCCTGCGAACGTGTGTCATTAATATTGTAGTGATGTCACAGGCATATAGATCCAAGATAAAACGTCATCACTATCAGAAACAAATGCGGCAACCAAGCACCATATGACCAAGTCAGAGAACCAAGTGAACATAGCTGAATTCTTTATTATAGCTCAGGTGAAAGGAGAAAACGTTGGGCATTCCCTTTAAAACTGACGAGAGTGACATCTGCACGGAGTCTGCATATTCTCCATGGGTATCCGCCAATATTTTACCTGGACGTCCACCTCTTCACTTTTGAATGGACGGACGGACTTCTTGGCACGTACATGATTCAGTTTGGCAATTATCTTGGGCGATAGATCGCTATCGATGAGCTGTATGATGCTGCCTCTCTTTTCTTGGGAAATCTTCTTCATTGCGGCTCCTCGATTAAAAACGGTGATCTTTCGCTTGGGAACCAACCTAATAACACACTGAGCTATTAGGGAATGTGAGAACAGGTTGTAATTTGTAGTATACAGGAAGAAAAATATTTTTTCACCTCCAGGAGCAAAACAGTAACAATGCAGAGACATGGCAAGAATCTTAATCAAATGTTAAATAACTGCAAATCACATTTATGTATGAAAAGCCAAGAGGATTGTCTATAAAATGAAGGTCTTCTCACGCTCAGAGCTGTAGAGGATGGAGAGATATGGAGCCTGAAATTCACAAGTGCAAAACATTGTTACCCTTTTGCTTGTCAGTGTATATGCCTGCAGCACCTCCAGAGGCAAGATTAAACATTACACGATTACAATGAAAGTGAATGGGCTGAGCACATAGGTTACTGCAGATATGAATGCACTTCAGTGACGCTCCTTGTATCTTCTGGTAGATGAGGATTTTAAACAGGAGACACCCCTCTGTTAAAGGTCATCTGTCACCGCTCTTAAAGTGTTTCTGCTTTAGTGAATTCTCCTTATATAATTATTCTGGTGAATTGTAATTTACACCTCAGCCCCGCGCCGTTCCTCTGATATTCCTCTTAGAAATCTATACCCAAATTGATAACTGTTTTTCACAATTGCACAATTTTGCACAATGTAGAGTTATATGAAAAGATTGCGAATCCCAGTGATGTCATTCAGGGTTATCCTTAATACTGTATCTACAATGATGAAAGTCAAGAGTATCCCTAGTGTTGTCAGGGGTATCCTCAGTGATGTGAGTCAGGGGTATCCCCAGTGATGTGAGTCAGGGGTATCCCCAGTGATGTGAGTCAGGGGTATCCCCAGTGATGTGAGTCAGGGGTATCCCCAGTGATGTGAGTCAGGAGTATCCTCAGTGATGTGAGTCAGGGATATTCTCAGTGATGTGAGTCAGGGGTATCCCCAGTGATGTGAGTCAGGGGTATCCCCAGTGATGTGAGTCAGGGGTATCCCCAGTGATGTGAGTCAGGGGTATCCCCAGTGATGTGAGTCAGGGGTGTCCCCAGTGATGTGAGTCAGGGGTATCCCCAGTGATGTGAGTCAGGGGTATCCCCAGTGATGTGAGTCAGGGGTATCCCCAGTGATGTGAGTCAGGGGTATCCTCAGTGATGTGAGTCAGGGGTATCCTCAGTGATGTGAGTCAGGGGTATCCCCAGAGATGTGAGTCAGGGGTATCCCCAGTGATGTGAGTCAGGGGTATCCCCAGTGATGTGAGTCAGGGGTATCCCCAGTGATGTGAGTCAGGGGTATCCCCAGTGATGTGAGTCAGGGGTATCCCCAGTGATGTGAGTCAGGGGTATCCCCAGTGATGTGAGTCAGGGGTATCCCCAGTGATGTGAGTCAGGGGTGTCCCCAGTGATGTGAGTCAGGGGTATCCCCAGTGATGTGAGTCAGGGGTATCCCCAGTGATGTGAGTCAGGGGTATCCCCAGTGATGTGAGTCAGGGGTATCCCCAGTGATGTGAGTCAGGGGTATCCCCAGTGATGTGAGTCAGGGATATTTTCAGTGATGTGAGTCAGGGGTATCCCCAGGGATGTGAGTCAGGGATATCCTCAGTGATGTGAGTCAGGGATATCCTCAGTGATGTGAGTCAGGTGTATCCTCAGTGATGTGAGTCAGGTGTATCCCCAGGGATGTGAGTCAGGTGTATCCCCAGGGATGTGAGTCAGGGGTATCCTCAGTGATGTGAGTCAGGGGTATCCCCAGTGATGTGAGTCAGGGGTATCCCCAGTGATGTGAGTCAGGGATATTCTCAGTGATGTGAGTCAGCGGTATCCCCAGGGATGTGAGTCAGGGATATCCTCAGTGATGTGAGTCACGGGTATCAGTGATGTGAGTCAGGGATATCCTCAGTGATGTGAGTCAGGGATATCCTCAGTGATGTGAGTCAGGGGTATCCTCAGTGATGTGAGTCAGGTGTATCCCCAGGGATGTGAGTCAGGTGTATCCCCAGGGATGTGAGTCAGGGGTATCCCCAGTGATGTGAGTGGTGCAGTATCCCCAGGGATGTGAGTTAGGGGTATCCCCGGTGATGTGAGTCAGGGGTATCCCCAGTGATGTGAGGCAGCTGTATCCCCAGGGATGTGAGTCAGCGGTATCCCCAGTGATGTGAGTCAGGGGTATCGCCAGTGATGGGAGTCAGGGGTATCCCCAGTGATGGGAGTCAGCGGTATTCTCAGTGATGTGAGTCAGGGGTATCCTCAGTGATGTGAGTCAGGGGTATCCCCTGTGATGTAAGGCAGCGGTATCCCCAGGGATGTGAGTCAGCGGTATCTCCAGGGATGTGAGTCAGCGGTATCCCCAGGGATGTGAGTCAGCGGTATCCTCAGTGATGTGAGTCAGGGGTATCCTCAGTGATGTGAGTCAGGGGTATCCTCAGTGATGTGAGTCAGGGGTATCCTCAGTGATGTGAGTCAGGGGTATCCCCAGTGATGTGAGCCAGTGGTATCCCCAGTGATGTGAGTCAGGGGTATCCCCAGTGATGTGAGTCAGGGGTATCCCCGGTGATGGGAGTCAGGGGTATCCCCGGTGATGTGAGGCAGCGGTTTCCCCAGTGATGTGAGTGGTGCGGTATCCCTAGTGATGTGAGTGGTGCAGTATCCCCAGTGATGGGAGTCAGGGGTATCCCCAGTGATGTGAGGCAGCGGTATCCCCAGTGATGTGAGTGGTGCAGTATCCCCAGTGATGGGAGTCAGCGGTATCCCCAGTGATGGGAGTCAGCGGTATCCCCAGTGATGGGAGTCAGGGGTATCCCCAGTGATGTGAGTCAGGGGTATCCCCAGTGATGTGAGTGGGGCAGTATCCCCAGTGATGGGAGTCAGCGGTATCCCCAGTGATGGGAGTCAGCGGTATCCCCAGTGATGGGAGTCAGGGGTATCCCCAGTGATGTGAGTCAGGGGTATCCCCAGTGATGTGAGTCAGGGGTATCCCCAGTGATGTGAGTCAGGGGTATCCCCAGTGATGTGAGTCAGGGGTATCCCCAGTGATGTGAGTCAGGGGTATCCCCAGTGATGTGAGGCAGCGGTATCCCCAGTGATGTGAGTGGTGCAGTATCCCCAGTGATGGCAGTCAGCGGTGTGAAGATGTAATTTACCCTCTCACTGTATATGCTGTACAGATTCCTATTTCAAGCTGGGTTCATTGTCTTATTTGAACTACTTCTGTGTACATTTCTATTGTTGTAGGTAATCACCCCCCTAAAATGCAAGGTTATATCCTCTTGAGGCACTTCCATCCCTGGGAGTAGGGGGAGGTGGGCCTAGAGTCCAACTAGTGTAAACTCTGCTTACCTGGGAGATTCAGGCAGAGTGAGCTGAAACTTGAAGGGAGCAGGAGCTCCAGCCTGTGTGGCTGTGGACACGGACGGAGCTAGGCCTGTGTGGCGGCCCGTGGGATTGTGTGGAACTCTTTGGACTACTGTAAGGACGATTGCTTTGTAATCCGGTCCGAGGATTGTCGGGAAGGGCCCCCGAATCTGTTTTACGTGGACTTATCGTGTGCTGTTCTTGCATTCCTGTTAATAAACCTGTTGGATCGTCCCTCGGCCTCGTCCATCCTTTGCTCTGTTGTACACCCCCGTCACAAACTGGTTGGCAGCGGCGGGATCAGAGCAGAAGAAATGGAGGACAACAGCCAATCGACGTCTGAAACCAGAACCTCAGGATACAGGAACTGGACTGTGGCGAGTCTACAAACAAAGGCCCGTGAATTAGGTGTCGGCTACAAAGGACTCTCTAAGGAGCAACTAATTGAGGCATTGGAACACGCTTGCCTGCAAGATGGCACCGAGGAACAATTTCCACAGCAAGGGGAGCAAAGACGGGAGCCGGAGGTGAATACCCAAAAAAGTCAATGGGTTGTGTGGTACAAGGAAAAGATGGCACTGCTTGGAGATGAGGCCACCATAGAAGATAAGAGGGAGGCCATGCGTGGAGCTGAAGAGAAGGAGCGCAGGATGGAGGAGATGGCATTGCTGGATAAGCAGCTCGCTGTGGAAGCCGCGAGAGGTTCCAGACAGACTGTAACCCCAGCACCCATCATGAGGGAACTTCCCAGAGTGTCCCGCAAAGACTTCAAGCAGTTTAATGAGGCTGCTGGTGACATTGAGGGCTTCTTCCAGGACTTTGAGCATCAGTGTCGATTAATGGAAGTCCCAGAAAGGGAGCGCGTCCGGCATCTGGTTGGGCTCTTAGAGGGTGGAGCTGCTGCAGCCTATAGAGCTATGGACCATCGGTGGAACTGTGAGTATGCGGATATTAAACAGACTATTCTAGAACATTATGCTGTAACGCCAGACACTTACAGGACTCAGTTCCGTACTCTAGCATGTGATGAGGAAGTGTCCTTCAAGATGTATGCCCACAAACTCAAACATCTGTGGCATCGTTGGTTGGAGGCAGAGGAGGCCTTAACCTTGGAGACCGTCCTCCAGGTCCTCCTAAAAGAGCAGTTTTACTTCAAGTGCCCCGCTGAGATCCGGGAATGGGTGCGTGAGAGAAAACCAGCGACAGTGGAGGAAGCTGCTGCTCTAGCTGATGAGGTGCTCACCATCAAGCCTCAGTGGAGGGTTCTGTTGGAGGATGGGGAGACGCCTAACAGCTCCACAACACCGGATGCCCCCAGTTATTCTGTCCCCATTGTTCCCCGTTCCTCTAAGCCACCACATGTTGATACCCGTGTTAATGTGCCTCCAGTTGCTTCTACTGCACTTTCTGGAATACGCCGGGGAGAGGAAGTAACAGAGCGCAGGTGTTATGTTTGTAGGCATCCCGGGCATTTGCAGGCCTCATGCCCAGCCAGGCCATGGAGGAATCATCCTCAAACCCCTACAGCACCTTCAGGTGGGAGCCGGCCTCCAAGTTCCCCTACCCCTTACCCAAGAGGACGCCTTGGATGGAGGGAGACCCAGCTCAGATGCTATCAATGTGGACAGCCAGGGCATCGGCAAGTCTCCTGCCCAGCTGTTCAAATGAGGACTGATCCTGCGCCCAATCGGATTGTTAATTATTTACAGCCCAGTGCCATGGAGGAAGATGTGGCACCGCTATGTGAGGACTGGCCTAGTGACTCAGCCCATGTTGCACCACCAGGAGTTTACGAGGTGCGACCTGCAGTTATGACGACTTCTGCTCATCGAGGTAAGCACTTGCAGGAGGTTGTGCTGGATGGACAGAGACTTGTTGGATTTTGTGACTCGGGTGCTTTCCTCACACTGGCTGATCCCCGAGTGGTTCGGCCTGAGGCAATCCATAGAGGACCTGGGATTGTCATTGAACTGGCTGGTGGACAATGGAGGACTATTCCCACAGCCACTGTGGATCTGAGCTTTGGTTTTGGGGTCAGGCGATGTGTGGTTGGGGTGATGGGTGGTCTGCCTGCAGCTGTTCTCCTGGGCAATGATGTGGGAGAGCTACGATGCCAATTCGTGGCTGCATGAAGCCACATGTAAGTAACGCTCTGCCTGTGTGTACTTAACCAGTGACCTGTAGAGGTCCCTAGTACGTACACAAGTTGGGAGGGGGAGGGATTGTGAAGATGTAATTTAGGGTACCTTCACACTTAGCGATGCAGCAGCGATCCGACCAGCGATCTGACCTGGTCAGGATCGCTGCTGCATCGCTACATGGTCGCTGGTGAGCTGTCAAACAGGCAGATCTCACCAGCGACCAGTGAACAGCCCCCAGCCAGCAGCGACGTGCAAGCGACGCTGCGCTTGCACGGAGCTGCCGTCTGGAAGCTGCGGAGACTGGTAACTAAGGTAAACATCGGGTATGGTTACCCGATGTTTACATTAGTTACCAGCGCACAGCTGTGTGTGCAGGGAGCAGGGAGCCGCGCACACTGAGCGCTGGCTCCTTGCTCTCCTACCATAGCTACAGTACACATCGGGTTAATTAACCCGATGTGTAATGCAGCTACATGTGCAGAGAGCAGGGAGCCGCGCACACTGCTTAGCGCTGGCTCCTTGCTCTCCTAGCTGCTGTACACATCGGGTTAATTAACCCGATGTGTACAGCAGCTACATGTGCAGAGAGCCGGAGCCGGCAGCACAGGCAGCGTGAGAGCTGCAGAGGCTCGTAACTAAGGTAAATATCGGGTAACCACCTTGGTTACCCGATGTTTATCTTGGATACAGCTTACCTCAGCTGTCAGACGCCGGCTCCTGCTCCCTGCTCGCTTCATTTGTCGCTCTCTCGCTGTCACACACAGCGATCTGTGTGTCACAGCGGGAGAGCGGCTTTGAAGAAAACGAACCAGGGCTGTGTGTAACGAGCAGCGATCTCGCAGCAGGGGCCAGATCGCTGCTCATTGTCACACACAGCGAGATCGCTAATGAGGTCACTGCTGCGTCACAAAAACCGTGACTCAGCAGCGATCTCGGCAGCGAGCTCGCTGTGTGTGAAGCACCCCTTACCCTCTCACTGTATATGCTGTACAGATTCCTATTTCAAGCTGGGTTCATTGTCTTATTTGAACTACTTCTGTGTACATTTCTATTGTTGTAGGTAATCACCCCCCTAAAATGCAAGGTTATATCCTCTTGAGGCACTTCCATCCCTGGGAGTAGGGGGAGGTGGGCCTAGAGTCCAACTAGTGTAAACTCTGCTTACCTGGGAGATTCAGGCAGAGTGAGCTGAAACTTGAAGGGAGCAGGAGCTCCAGCCTGTGTGGCTGTGGACACGGACGGAGCTAGGCCTGTGTGGCGGCCCGTGGGATTGTGTGGAACTCTTTGGACTACTGTAAGGACGATTGCTTTGTAATCCGGTCCGAGGATTGTCGGGAAGGGCCCCCGAATCTGTTTTACGTGGACTTATCGTGTGCTGTTCTTGCATTCCTGTTAATAAACCTGTTGGATCGTCCCTCGGCCTCGTCCATCCTTTGCTCTGTTGTACACCCCCGTCACAAGCGGTATCCCCAGTGATGTGTCAGGGATATCCCTATTGATGTGAGTCAGGGGTATCCCCAGTGATGTGAGGCAGCGGTATCCCCAGTGATGTGAGTCAGGGGTATCCCCAGTGATGTGAGGCAGGGGTATCCCCAGTGATGTGAGTCAGCGGTATCCCCAGTGATGTGAGTCAGGGGTATCCCCAGTGATGTGAGTCAGGGGTATCCCCAGTGATGTGAGTCAGGGATATCCCCAGTGATGTGAGGCAGCGGTATCCCCAGTGATGTGAGTCAGCGGTATCCCCAGTGATGTGAGTCAGGGGTATCCCCAGTGATGTGAGTCAGGGGTATCCCCAGTGATGTGAGGCAGCGGTATCCCGAGTGATGTGAGTCAGGGGTATCCCCAGTGATGTGAGTCAGGGGTATCCCCAGTGATGTGAGTCAGGGGTATCCCCAGTGATGTGAGTCAGGGGTATCCCCAGTGATGTGAGTCAGGGGTATCCCCAGTGATGTGAGTCAGCGGTATCCCCAGTGATGTGAGTCAGGGGTATCCCCAGTGATGTGAGGCAGCGGTATCCCCAGTGATGTGAGTCAGGGGTATCCCCAGTGATGTGAGGCAGCGGTATCCCCAGTGATGTGAGTGGTGCAGTATCCCCAGTGATGTGTCGGGGTATCCCCAGTGATAGGAGTGATGCAGTATCCCCAGTGATGGGAGTCAGCAGTATCCCCAGTGATGTGAGGCAGCGGTATCCCCAGTGATGTGAGTCAGGGGTATCCCCAGTGATGTGAGGCAGCGGTATCGCCAGTGATGTGAGTGGTGCAGTATCCCCAGTGATGTGAGTCAGGGGTATCCCCAGTGATGTGAGTCAGGGGTATCCCCAGTGATGTGAGTCAGGGGTATCCCCAGTGATGTGAGGCAGCGGTATCCCCAGTGATGTGAGGCAGCGGTATCCCCAGTGATGTGAGGCAGCGGTATCCCCAGTTATGTGAGGCAGCGGTATCCCCAGTGATGTGAGTGGTGCAGTATCCCCAGTGATGTGTCGGGGTATCCCCAGTGATAGGAGTGATGCAGTATCCCCAGTGATGGGAGTCAGCGGTATCCCCAGTGATAGGAGTGATGCAGTATCCCCAGTGATGGGAGTCAGCGGTATCCCCAGTGATGTGTCAGGGGTATCCCCAGTGATGTGTCAGGAGTATCCCCAGTGATGGGAGTCCCCAGTGACATGATGCTACGGATATTCCACGGTAGTAAGATCATGGAGTATGTTTCCTTGAAATGCTGAGACTCCTGTGTCCTGAGTATAAGGCTGTACCCCATGCCAGTGAAGGGGAGCTGCTCGTGTTGGGGTGTACGTGTCTGGATCTATCAGTTTTGGTCCTGAGTGTCGGCCTCTGAGCACTTGTGATGCAGATGTGACCGGACAATAGGTGAATAGATGGGGGGGCACAGATGGGATCTGGTACAATGAAGCCTGGAACTTAACATTCAGGAGGCGTCTTCCCCCACAGCAGGGATCCCCCTCCTCACACCCAGACTTTCCCTGCCTCCTCCACTCCATTGATGCCAGTTCTTTGTCTGTGTAGCCCCCTTCTAAACCTCATCTGCCCCCTCTAGATGCATTTCTATCCTTTATCATCCAGCGGAACTGACGTGAAGTCCTCGACCTTACACCCATCCCTCGCACACGGGAAACAGTCTATAGTACAAGGGGTGTTCCCCAAAACACAAGGGAAGAATCCTGATCCTACTGGGTGCATTCATATATAACTGATATGCACTGAAATAAGGCCTACACTGTATGACACATTCAGATATACATGATCTACACATTGCTGCGATGCTCTGCGGGTCCTGACACCTTTGTATCATTGAACTTTTCAGCATTTCAGACGCCATCACTCCACAAGTGCATGGATGAACATTAAGCACCTTCCAGCATTTTGGGTTTTTTTTTCAGAGCTGGAGTGATGCTTTAAATCTAAGCCCCCTTACCCCTGTCATATACTCACCTTCTGGCGGCTTCACCTTTTACCAAGGTCACTCCAATCCCGCAGCACCATTTTGTGACTATAACTTCTGACTGGCCAGAAGTCAAAAGTTACGTCACAAGCTCCCAATGCACCTCTGTGAAAGCCAGAACGAGGCCAGAACAGCTGCAGAATGAGGCCAGAACAGCCACAGAACGAGGCCAGGACGAGGCAAGAACAGGCTCAGAAAAAGGCCAAAACAAAGCAAGAACAGGCTCAGAAGGAGGCCAAGATGAGCCCAGAACAGGCCCAGAAAGAGGCCAGGACGAGGCCAGAACAGCTGCAGAATGAGGCCAGGACTAGGCCAGAACAGCAGCAGGATGAGGTCAGAACAGCCACAGAACGAGGCCAGGACGAGGCAAGAACAGGCTCAGAAAGAGACCAAGACAAGGCAAGAACGGGCTCAGAAGGGGGCCAGGACGAGGCCAGAACAGGCCCAGAAAGAGGCCAGAACAGCCACAGAACGAGGCCAGGACTAGGCCAGAACAGCCTCAGAAGGAGGCCAAGATGAGCCCAGAACAGGCCCAGAAAGAGGCCAGGACGAGGCCAGAACAGCTGCAGAATGAGGCCAGGACTAGGCCAGAACAGCTGCAGGATGAGGTCAGAACAGCCACAGAACGAGGCCAGGACGAGGCAAGAACAGCCACAGAAGGAGGCCAGGACAAGGCAAGAACAGGTCCAGAACAAGGCCAGAACAGGCCCAGAAAGATGCTAGGATGAGGCCAGAACAGCCGCAGAACGAGGCCAGGACAAGGCTAGAACAGACCCAGAACAAGGCCAGAACAGGCTCAGAAGGAGGTCAGAATAAGCCAGGACGAGGCCAGAATAAGCCAGGACAAGGACAGAACAGGTCCAGAAGGAGGCCAGGGTGAGGCCAGAATAGCCGCAGAATGAGGCCAGAATAAGCCAGGACAAGGCCAGAACAGGCCCAGGACGAGGCCAGGACAAGGCCAGAACAGGCCCAGGATGAGATGCGTTGAGTTGTTACCTCCTCCAGAGCATTCCAGGAAACACTGGAGCTGCCACAGGTCACAAGTCGTCAGAGATTGACAGCAGCGTTGGCTATAGAAGATGAAGCTGACGGAAGGTGTCAGGGGACTTTATTTAAAGCGCCACTGCAGCGGTGCAATAAAAAAAAACCCTGGAGTGGTGCTTTCGGCGCTCATAATCTTGTCACCACATTACCATTTGTCCTTCTTTGGACCATTTTTGATACTAACTGCTATATACCAGGAACACCCCAGAAGACCTGCCATATACTGCAAACACCCCACAATGCCCGCCGTATACTGGAACACCCCAGAAGACCTGCCATATACTGCGAACACCCCACAACGCCCGCCGTATACTGGAACACCCCAGAAGACCTGCAATATACTGCGAACACCCCACAACGCCCGCCGTATACTGGAACACCCCAGAAGACCTGCCATATACTGCGAACACCCCACAACGCCCGCCGTATACTGGAACACCCCAGAAGACCCACAGTATACTGTGAATAACTCACAACACCCGCCGTATACTGGAACACCCCAGAAGACCTGCCATATACTGCGAACACCCCACAACGCCCGCCGTATACTGGAACACCCCAGAAGAACCACAGTATACTGTGAATAACCCACAACACCCGCCGTATACTGGAACACCCCAGAAGACCCACAGTATACTGTGAATAACTCACAACACCCGCCGTATACTGGAACACTCAACAACACCCGCTACATACTGTGAACACCCCCAAAAAACCTGATGTATACTGCGAAAACCCCCACAAGACGTGCTGTACACAGGGAAATCCCATAAACCCCCTTCGTATACTGGGAATACCCCACAAGACCTGCTGTATACCGGGAAAACACCCCAAAACCTGTTATTTTGGAGGTGCTGTCACCCAGATGTCATCACATTTGGCATTAGTCAGAGTCACTTATATCCTTACGTTTGCCCATTATTCAATTTCACGGCCTGACTGTCACCCGGAGCCTGATGAATCCCCACTTGACAGGAGCCATTGTCACCAGATAGTCAGTGTTATTTACCTCACCTGCCAGTGGCATAAATGTCATGGCTGCCTGTGATATAGATAAATATACTGTGTATATACTATATATATTGTACACTGATATACAATAATGTACATTATACATAATATATGTGATATACAGGCTATACACTACCAAATGTGCAAATGACCTCTGCTCTGACTGTGACCTCCAACAATACAATGAACCTTCAGATTTTAACTGCTCCTACTACCGTGACCTCCCCCAAACTATGACTGCTCAGACATGGCTGTGACCTCCTTCTACACTGTGACCCCCTAAATGTTGACTATATTCACCACTGTGACCTCCAATAGACTTTGAGCCTCATCCATGAACTCCTTCTTCCCTATAACCCCAAAATGTTTTGCTCCCTCCCTCTCTTAATATACTGACCCCCTTAGACTGGGGCCTTCTCCAGGCTGGACCCTTTTTTAATACCGTGAACCCCTAGATTTAGACCACTCCTAATATTGTGACTCTTGTAACCTCCTAAGATATTGTGAAAACACCAGATTTTCACTACTCGTATCATTTTGACCACTCCCTTGACTGTGACCTTCGACACTAGATCCCCCAAATTTTGTCCTCTGTTAACACTGTGACCCCTTAGAATGTGAGCACCCATATTTTGTTCCCCAGACTGTGAATGTGGGGTGGGCCTGCGCTCCGTAGTCCCACTGCCGCATGCTGCCAGCCTCATCCTTGGTGGTGGATGCACTTGCTTCTTTATCCTCATCCTTAGAATAAAGCCTGGAGAGCGTCTGCCTATCAGGGACCGGGGGTGTGTGGAGAGGGGGCAGCTCCCATCCAATTCCAGGCTCAGCATCCTGACGTCAGCCCCTGGCCCTCTGCCCCCAGCTCCTTCTATAGAGATGCTAATTCTATGCCTCATCTAGGACTGATCCCCTCATCCTAATTCCAGAATCTGATCAGACTGAACCCCCCAAATCTTGCATCCCCTCTTCCCTGCGGCCCCCTCCCCCTCTCATCCTCTTCTCCGTATAAACCCTCTCACATCCCATTTCCTTCCTCCCTTTGTCTTTTCCATCCCTGATTTTTTTTTGTCCTCAGCTGTGGGGGAGGGATAATATGAAATGAAGAAACAGCAATAAGAGAGGCAGGGAGGACACACACCGGGGGCTCCGCCATCATCACAGCCCAGGAGACCTTCTACATTAATGGCACTGTGAGACCCCTGCCGCCCCCCACTCTGCTCTCCAGCCTTCTAGTCTCTATTCCTCAGTTGCTGCCTCTAAGGCCACAATGGCTGGAGGGTCTCTCCACCAGAACGCTCCTTATCCCCCTGCACAGCAACAGCAAACACCGCAGATGGAGACAGAGGCTTCAGATTCACGGAAGAGACCCCTGGAGACCCCAACCGAGGCATCCAGCACCAAGAGGTCCAACACAGCAGGTCAGTCCAGCTATGCGATATATAGGACATGACAATCATGGAGTCTTATTTTCTGGGGGGGGCTGCTGGGTTTGGATGAGAACCTCAGCTCTAGAGTCATAATTGTGTGATGGTGGCTTTGACCCGATGACATTGATCTTTGTACTCTCTACATGAGGGAGGTTTGACCTGATGGAGATGCTGAGGTTTTATGTCCTCTAATCCAGGATCTGCATTATCCTTCTGTCATTTTGGTTCTCATCCTCGATAGAACGTCATGGATGGGACGATGCGGCCTCCTCCATGTCATCTTCATTCATTAACCCTTTTGTTGTCTGCATACTGTGTACCCTCGGGGGCTTGTGTGTCCTCAGTCACCTCCACTAATTCCACCACAACATTTCATGTTCTTAAAGTCGGTTTTTGGGGGGAGCCCTGAAATTTGGAGATCCTGAAAATGAGGATCAGAAAATGTATCTCCTTGTTTGTCCATTGGGCCTCATATACCCCCCCTTTTTTGTGAACACCGATGTCTCAGATCCTCAATATTGTCCTGCATATGAGAACCCCCCAAGCAACTGAGACTGCCCATCAAACAGATAAAAAAATTGTTTAAAAGAACAGAGAGTCCTCAGTGGTTGATACCTTTTAATGGCTAACTGAAAAGATGGTAATAATTGCAAGCTTTCGAGACTACTCAGGTCTCTTCATCAGGCATGGTATAACACAAAATCTGAAGAGTCACGTATTTATACACAACAGGACTTAGAATATTCTAAGTCCTGTTGTGTATAAATACGTGACTCTTCAGATTTTGTGTTATACCATGCCTGATGAAGAGACCTGAGTAGTCTCGAAAGCTTGCAATTATTACCATCTTTTCAGTTAGCCATTAAAAGGTATCAACCACTGAGGACTCTCTGTTCTTTTAAACAATTTTTTTATCTCTACTGGCTAACACGGTACAAAGATATATTTTACTTGCATCAAACAGATAGGAAGAAAGTAGCACAAAATCCAAACATCCGAACCTACAGTGGACCAATGGGAGAAACCTTGTGGAACAATAGTAGATAAGGACGATAGGGCCTGTATAGAGCAGGCTTGGGTAAGAGCATTGCCCCTAAACCAAAGATGTGACAGGGGCCGAGGTCCCTCGTATCTCGGGCGCTATCCCCCTACGCCCGTGACGATATAGGAAGCCGACTGACGCTTATTTATGCTCATTTTCCCGTCGGTTCTTCTCCATCACTATTCATTACACAGGGATCTGGATCTGGATCAGGGATCTGCTCCCGACTAATGATCAATTTTTTGCCCACATAAAAGAAGCGACCAAAGACAAACGAGCGATTTCTGATCTGATTGCCGTCAGATTTACAGCAGGAAATGATGGCGAATAAACATTCGTTCGTATGATCGGTGACCATATGTAAAAGGCACGGTTACATCTTCATCTTTTGGGGAGACCCGTTACGACTCCATCATGGGGGCAGATTTATGAAACAGTCTAAAATCAAACCTGTTTCATAGCAACCAATCACAGCGCAGCTTTCATTATTCAAGGGCAGAATATGAAATGAAAGTGGCGCTGTCATTGGTTGCTATGGGCAACTGAGGCCATTTTTCTTTTTAGACAGTTTCATAAATCTGCCCCCACATGAAGAATGTCATCTAGACAAGGTTACGGATGAATTGGAATAATGAGGCATATATACTGTATATATATATATTGACGTCACTAGCACAGACGTGGAGAGCAGGGACAAATCACTGCTGATGGTGGAAGGACTGTCATGGGCTGGGGGGCGTTATTGTAAACCTTCTGTCTTGGACACAAAGAGAGCTTGTCCCGCCTCTGCTGGTGACGACGTGTTTTTTTTCCTTGAGGGGGTTTGCTTCCTTTCAATGGCGACAGAGAGGACAGGTGTAGTAGGCGCCATAGACAAGCAATATTTTCTGGAGATCTTTGGCAGATCCAGTTTATTTGAGCGGCATCTGCTGTTAATCTTATGTGTACGACCATCACAGACGCCATATTATCACAGATCTCACCTCGTTCAGCTGGATCTGCAGATTAATATCTCGCGCATGGTTGTCAGTAATAGCTGTCTGTGTGGCTGACACCGATCTCTTCTGACTCCCGTATACACCTGAACACATGGCTTAGCTCAGCATGTATGTAATTTCAATCAGGAGAATGGAAAAAATGCTGACTCTTTCAGACCCTTCTGTCCTCCTCCAAACTCCTCTGGCTTCTCCGCCTACTCTGTTCTCCTCCAGATCCTTTTCCCCATTATAAACTCCTCTGTCCTCCAAACCCCTCTATAATCCTCCAAACCCCTCTATAATCCTCCAAACCCCTCTATAATCCTCCAAACCCCTCTATCCTCCTACAGACACCTTTGTCCCTTCCAGATTCTTCTATCCTTTCCAGACCCCTTTGGACCCATTTACTTCCTCAAAACTCTCGTGTACCTGTAAACCCCAATCATCCTTTCCAGCCCCCTCTGTCCTCCCCAGATTCTTCTGTCCTTCTTCAGACTCCCCTATCTCCTCCAGACCTCTTTACACCCTCCGAATTAGTGTGTACATCCATACCCCTCTAACCTCTTCCACACTCTTCTGTCTCCTCCAGACTTCTGTTTCCCCTTCAGATTTCTCTATTCTCCATCAAACACTTTGATTCCTTCCAGGCCCCTCTGTCCTGTTCTGACCCCTTTGTCTTTGTTGAGTCCCCTCTGTCCCCTCCAGACCTCTTTGTCCTCAGTTCACACCCCTCTGTACCTTCCATACTCTTCAGACTCTTCTGTCCCCCCAGACTCCTCTCTACTCTCCAGACTCTTCTGTCCTTCCAGACTTCTCTATCCCCTCTGCCTCTTCACACTCTTCTATTCCCTCCAGAACCCTCTGTCCCCTACAGATGCTGTGGTGCCTTCAAACTCCTCTATTCCCCTCCAGACTCCTCTGTCCCTTCTAAACTCATTTTTCCCCTCCAGACTCTTCTGTCCCCTCCAGGCCCTTCTGCCCCCTTTATACACTTTTGTCCTATTCAGAAACCTCTGTCCCATTAGGACCATTGTGTCCCCTCCAGATGCCGCTTCTCTACCCTGACATTATATGTTGGCTGAGGCCTCTATATACATTAGGTAGTCTGTTGGCTCCACCAAAATTGGCAGTTTTGGCCAACTTTAGTGAGTAGGGAGTAGGGGGTCATAAGAGATCAGGCTAAGCCCAGACATAAACAGTATACAAAGCCATTACCTCTACCTGAAACCCGCCTTAATCCTACAATAGAGAGGTTCTCAACCATATCTCTAATCATCAATAAAGACATTTACAGGCCAGATTTCTGGCTATAGCAAGTGTCGATTGACGGTAAATTAGTTAATTAGTGCTCAGCTAAGAGCCTTATTGTATCGAGACACAGAATGGTTAATAAGAACGTTCAAGTCCTTATAGAGTTTCCATTTTTTCCTATTTTCATGGGAAGATGTATTGCGATCAGCCCGCTAACAAGCTTGTTTTTTAGTCAACTGCCGCCATTTGTAGAACACCTGTATTATAACATTAGGGGCAGAGAACAAAAAAAGGTCTGAAGGGGACTAAGTTGTCTGGAAAAAATAGAGAAGTCTTCAAATGTACTTTGGGTTTACAGAGGGAATGAAAGTGTTCAGGGAAGGTGAGAGATGAGATTAGATTAGTGGAGTCTGGATTAGACAGAGGGATCTAGAAAGGACAAATGAGGCATCTGGAAGAGGATAGAAGGTTTTGAAGGCTGAGAGAGCAGTCTCAGAGATTTATGTGACTGATGAAGAGCGTGGATGTGGAGTAAAGGGTCTGAAAGAGACAAATAGGTATGAAGAATTCAAAGGGTACAGGAGTGGGCAAAGTCTAGATAAGGCCTCTTTCACACATCCTTGAAAATCACGCACATTTTTCACGGACGTGTCAAAGGTGCGCTTTGCCCTCCGTGAGCCGTGTTTATGGCACACGTGTGTTCTCCGTGTGTTATCCGTGATAACACACGGAAAATGGGAACTTTCTGCTCACCTGTTCCTGGCGTTGCTGTCCGTGGTGCTGATCTTCGGTCTCCGGTCCTGCCGACTCCCCGCTGCTGCTGCTTCCGGCCCACAGTGAAGTGAATATGCAATGAGCGGTGGTCGGAAGCAAGTGACAGCAGCGGCAGAAACAGCAGGGCTGTAGAAGGTGAATAAAGTTTTTTTATTTTTTGCTCAGACACGTGTGTTTTCTCCAGTGCGTGTCACACGGAACACATCCGTGTGGTCTGTTTGCGCTCCATGTGACTCCCGTGATGCCGGAGAAAAACGGACATGTCTACATGTGGAGCGCACGGGCACACGTATGCTGCACACATACTCACGGTCCATGGTAGAACACGCACGTGAGCGCAGACCCATTATTTTTAATGGGTCTACGTGTGCCCGTATCTCCGGTACGTAAGGAAACGGACCAAACACGTACCGGAGACATGGACGTGTAAAGGAGGCCTAAGACAGAGAAGTCTAGAGGAGATAGAGGAGTCTGGACACAGACAGCAAAGTCTTTGTGATGAGGACTTCTAAATAAGACAATGAAGTCAGGAGAAGGCAGGTTCCCTTTAAATATTCCTTATACATAAGGAAGCTCTCATTCGGCAGCTTCATCTATATACATAAATACCCCCTGTACCTCCTGTTCTAGAGGTATAATAATATAAAGTGATCTTTAGGTTACCCTACGATCATTTCCAGTTATTATATGGCAGATGAAATGGCTCCTGTAATAGAGGCTGAGAAACCCCAAACACAAACATCTATGGCAGGAAATGACTTTCCTGCTACCTCTCGTCCCCGGTCCAGGCCTCATACAGTAAGGAGTAATGATGTATGTATATCTCTGCTAAATACCTAATTCCTCTGCTCCTTTCTTTTCCTGCTCAACATTCCTCTTTATCCTGACGACGGTCATGACTGTCTTCTTCCCCTTCTACTGTCTCTTCTTCTCCTTCTTAAAGCCTATGTCCAGCACCATCTTCAACCACACAATGGTCGCCATCTTCATTGTCCAGTGCGCTGTCCCTGCAACACTCGGATCTTCTGACGGCAAGATTTGATCCTGCGAACTACGCCAAGTGCATAGTGTCGCGGGGTAGTAGTCGTGGGTGAGGGATTAACTCCGGACGCTCCAGCAGGCTACATGAACAGCCTGGTCCTGACTAGGTGTCTGGACTTGTGTTGTGTGGGTTGTACACTCGAGTAGGCCGCCTACTGCTAGTGATTTTGGCTGGCCAGGACCAAATGGTGACTCACTTCCACAAAGAGACCATCAGTTACTCTTGAACAACAATTCTTTACTTAACAGTTCCTCAGTAACAACGTCACACATGAGACAGTGGGCACATAACTTCCAGGTCATTCAATTTGTACAAAGCATTTTCAAACACAGTCTCAGTTTCACTGGTTGCTTCCATCTTACTGGTCCTGTGAGTCCCAGCGCAACCCAGTCCACCTCAACAGTAGAGCTCATGAGTCATGACAGGAACTTCTCTCTCTAGAGGAAGGGGTATGGGGTATTACCACAACGGCAGAGCAGAGACCTAGGCTCTTCAGACGCTTAGTGAGAATCCACCAGAGTAAGACGACTTTATTCACATGGCAGTGAGAATTAACCCGTTACCTTGACAGTTAAGGGGCCTGTCCTTTCGCTCCTATTGACTTGGGCCACTACGTTCGAGGGTCGATTTCTAGCCTCAACGTTGTCGCCACTCTGTATCTCGGTCAACACTCAGGCACTATCTCTGTTCCAGTCGCCTGCCTCCATTTGCCAAAAGTCACACACTGCATACGGCTTTGATGACCTGCAGACTATACATCAGTATCTGACACACACTGGGTCTTTACTGTTTCCAGAATTTACTGTCTCTTATCCTATCAACAAACCCTTTCCATTGTGGACTAGTCCCAACACTTAACTATCTCTTACCCTATGATCTGGTAACTACGTACATTACAAATACTATGCAATACATTACCACATATAACCTTACTGTACATTATAACTTACATTACATTACCTTCACAATGCAACAAGACATATCACACTTTGCATTAAATTACAATATATCACATGGCATAATAGTTGCAAAAGATGCAGGACACAATTCACATTATACTACACGACAATACAGTAACGCTACTGGTGTCTTCAAGGAAAGGAACTCAACAGCACCCAGTTCCACTTCCATACACAAACTCAAGCTTTTCATCTAAAGCGGGCTTTACACACTGCGATATCGGTCCCGATATCGCTAGTGTGGGTACCCGCCCCCATCTGTTGCGCGACACGGGCAAATCGCTGTCACACATACTTACCTGCCCGGCGACGTCGCTGTGACCGGCAAACCGCCTCCTTTCTAAGGGGGCGGTCCGTGCGGCGTCACAGCGACGTCACTAAGCAGCCGCCCAATAGCAGCGGAGGGGCGGAGCTGAGCGGGACGTAACATCCCGCCCACCTCCTTCCTTCCGCATAGCGGCCGGGAGGCAGGTAAGGAGAGCTTCCTCGTTCCTGCGGTGTCACACTGAGCGATGTGTGCTGCCGCAGGAACGAGGAACAACCTCGTTACTGCTGCAGTAACGATTTTTGAGAATGGACACCCATGTCACTGATGAGCGATTTTGCACGTTTTTGCAACGATGCAAAATCGCTCATCGGTGTCACACGCAACGGCATCGCTAATGCCAATTCCGTGACCCCAACGAGTTCGCATTAGCGATGTCGTAGCGTGTAAAGCCCCCTTAAGTCTACCTCTAACACTAACCTTGGCTCTAACCAGAACCTTCGCTCTAAACCTAGCTTTAACCATAACCCAAGATATAACCCCAAACCTAACAAAACCTAACACTAACCATAACTATAGCTCTAACCCCAACACTACCGCTACTTCAAACCCTAGCTCTACCCTAGCTCTACCTTAGCTCTAACCCTAGCTTTAATCCTAACCATTAACATAAACGTCTAACCCAAGCCTAGCAAAAATAACTTTCCCTACACAATCTGACACTATTGGCCACTAATTAAACATGTAATACTGGGAGGTGAAGCTTTACTGTGACAACTGGGATGTAAATAACAATTTGCCAGTTAATTTCATTGGGTAATTACTGAAACAGACATATCAGCTGAACCAAGAGGATAAAGAACAACTTACAAATCATCTATATACTATACTACACAGGAGAGCTGACAGATCCTCTATATACTACACCACACAGGAGAGACAAGATCCTTTATATACTACACCATATAGGAGAGCTGACAGATCCTCTATACAGTGTATACTACACCACACAGGAGAGGCAATAGTTCCTCTATATACTACACCACATAGGAAAGCTAAGAGATCCTCTATATACTACACTACCACCACATAGGTGAGTGGCCAGATGCTCTATATACTACACCACACAGGAGAGCTGACAGATCCTCTATATACTACACCACACAGGAGACCTGACATCCTCTACACACTACATCACACAGGAGAGCTGACAGATCCTCTATATACTACACCACACAGGAGAGCTGACAGATCCTCTATATACTACACCACACAGGAGACCTGACATCCTCTACACACTACATCACACAGGAGAGCTGACAGATCCTCTATATACCGTACTACACCACACAGGAGAGCTGACAGATCCTCTATATACCGTACTACACCACACAAGAAAGATCATCAATACACTACAGCACACAGGAGAGCTGACAGATTCTCTGTATACTAAACCACACAGGAGAGCTAACAGAACCTCCAAACAGTATGCTGCACCACACAGGAAAGATCCTCTATACCAGTCATGGCGAACCTTTTACAGGCCGAGTGCCCAAACTGTAGCCCTAAACCCATTTTTTTTTCCGAAGTGCCAACCAATCCTATTATATAAAGAATTGATTTTAATCTTACCTTTGCCGTCTTCTCCTCAGCAGGGGACATCACGCTCATGCTTACCACACACTGAAGCTGAGCCCCTGCCCTTTCCAGACACAGCAGTTGGATTGATCTTTCTGGAAAAAATTGCAGCATATTAGACAGAGATTTTAGCCTGGAATGTAATCAGATTTCACCCTGTAATCCACATCTACATTTCAAAGTCTGAACACCCTGAAATCCCATAAAGACGTACGAGTTGCTCCCCTCCCCCTTCATTGTGTAGTTCTGTCCCCCTTCCTTGCCACTTCCTGGTAAACATCACCCCCATCCCCATCCTGATATATATATTTCCTACATTCTGGTATATTTGTCCCCATCATGGCCCCATCCTGGTATATGTCCTCCACTCTGGTAAATGTACCCCATCATTGTAAATGTATCCCATCCTGGCATGTTCCCCCATGCTGTTAAATGACCCCATCCTGGTAAATGTACTTCATCCAGGCATGTGGCCTTATCCTGGTAAATGTCTCCTTTCCTGGTAATTATACCCCTTCCTGCTAAATGTTCCCCATCCTGGCATTTGTCCTCATCCTGACATGTTCATGTATCCCCATCCTGGCATATTTCCCCCCATCCTGGTAAATGTACCCCTTACTGGCATGTTCCCCTTCCTGCTAAATGTACCCCATCCTGGCACGTTTCCCCCATCCTTGCAGCCATGTTTCCCCCCATCCTTGCAGTCATGTTTCCCCCCATTCTTGCAGCCATGTTTCCCCCCATCCTTGCAGCCATGTTTCCCCCCCATCCTTGCAGCCATGTTTCCCCCCATCCTTGCAGCCATGTTTCCCCCCCCATCCTTGCAGCCATGTTTCCCCCCATCCTTGCAGCCATGTTTCCCCCCCATCCTTGCAGTCATGTTTCCCCCCATCCTTGCAGTCATGTTTCCCCCCATCCTTGCAGTCATGTTTCCCCCATCTTTACAGCCATGTTTCCCCCCATCCTTGCAGCCATGTTTCCCCCCATCCTTGCAGCCATGTTTCCCCCCATCCTTGCAGCCATGTTTCCCCCCATCCTTGCAGCCATGTTTCCCCCCATCCTTGCAGCCATGTTTCCCCCCATCCTTGCAGCCATGTTTCCCCCCATCCTTGCAGTCATGTTTCCCCCCATCCTTGCAGTCATGTTTCCCCCCATCCTTGCAGTCATGTTTCCCCCCATCCTTGCAGCCATGTTTCCCCCATCTTTGCAGCCATGTATGCCCCGTGCTCTGTTTGCCCCGGGCTCTGTTTGCTTGCCCCCGTGCTCTGTCGGTTTGCCCCTGTGCTCCGTCGGTTTGCTCCCCATGTGTCCCCCGTGCGCTCCATGTTTGCCCCGTGCTTGCTCTGTCCCCTGTGCTTCCATGTTCCCCCGTGCTCTCCATGTTCCCCCGGTGCTGGCTCTGTCCCCTGTGCTTCCATGTTCCCCCGTGCGCTCCATGTTCCCCCGGTGCTGGCTCTGTCCCCTGTGCTTCCATGTTCCCCTGTGCGCTCCATGTTCCCCCAGTGCTGGCTCTGTCCCCTGTGCTCCCATGTTCCCCCGTGCGCTCCATGTTCCCCCGGTGCTGGCTCTGTCCCCTGTGCTTCCATGTTCCCCCGGTGCTGGCTCTGTCCCCTGTGCTCCCATGTTCCCCCATGCGCTCCATGTTCCCCCGGTGCTGGCTCTGTCCCCTGTGCTTCCATGTTCCCCCGTGCGCTCCATGTTCCCCCGGTGCTGGCTCTGTCCCCTGTGCTCCCATGTTCCCCCATGCGCTCCATGTTCCCCCAGTGCTGGCTCTGTCCCCTGTGCTTCCATGTTCCCCCGGTGCTGGCTCTGTCCCCTGTGCTTCCATGTTCCCCCGGTGCTGGCTCTGTCCCCTGTGCTTCCATGTTCCCCCGTGCGCTCCATGTTCCCCCGGTGCTGGCTCTGTCCCCTGTGCTTCCATGTTCCCCCGTGCGCTCCATGTTCCCCTGGTGCTGGCTCTGTCCCCTGTGCTTCCATGTTCCCCCGGTGCTGGCTCTGTCCCCTGTGCTTCCATGTTCCCCCGTGCGCTCCATGTTCCCCCGGTGCTGGCTCTGTCCCCTGTGCTCCCATGTTCCCCCGTGCGCTCCATGTTCCCCCGGTGCTGGCTCTGTCCCCTGTGCTTCCATGTTCCCCCGGTGCTGGCTCTGTCCCCTGCGCTTCCATGTTCCCCCGGTGCTGGCTCTGTCCCCTGTGCTTCCATGTTCCCCCCGGTGCTGGCTCTGTCCCCTGTGCTTCCATGTTCCCCCGGTGCTGGCTCTGTCCCCTGTGCTTCCATGTTCCCCCGTGCGCTCCATGTTCCCCCGGTGCTGGCTCTGTCCCCTGTGCTCCCATGTTCCCCCGTGCGCTCCATGTTCCCCCGGTGCTGGCTCTGTCCCCTGTGCTTCCATGTTCCCCCGGTGCTGGCTCTGTCCCCTGTGCTTCCATGTTCCCCCGGTGCTGGCTCTGTCCCCTGTGCTTCCATGTTCCCCCGTGCGCTCCATGTTCCCCCGGTGCTGGCTCTGTCCCCTGTGCTTCCATGTTCCCCTGTGCGCTCCATGTTCCCCCAGTGCTGGCTCTGTCCCCTGTGCTCCCATGTTCCCCCGTGTGCTCCATGTTCCCCCGGTGCTGGCTCTGTCCCCTGTGCTTCCATGTTCCCCCGGTGCTGGCTCTGTCCCCTGTGCTTCCATGTTCCCCCGTGCGCTCCATGTTCCCCCGGTGCTGGCTCTGTCCCCTGTGCTCCCATGTTCCCCCGTGCGCTCCATGTTCCCCCGGTGCTGGCTCTGTCCCCTGCGCTTCCATGTTCCCCCGGTGCTGGCTCTGTCCCCTGTGCTTCCATGTTCCCCCCGGTGCTGGCTCTGTCCCCTGTGCTTCCATGTTCCCCCGGTGCTGGCTCTGTCCCCTGTGCTTCCATGTTCCCCCGTGCGCTCCATGTTCCCCCGGTGCTGGCTCTGTCCCCTGTGCTCCCATGTTCCCCCGTGCGCTCCATGTTCCCCCGGTGCTGGCTCTGTCCCCTGTGCTTCCATGTTCCCCCGGTGCTGGCTCTGTCCCCTGTGCTTCCATGTTCCCCCGGTGCTGGCTCTGTCCCCTGTGCTTCCATGTTCCCCCGGTGCTGGCTCTGTCCCCTGTGCTTCCATGTTCCCCCGTGCGCTCCATGTTCCCCCGGTGCTGGCTCTGTCCCCTGTGCTTCCATGTTCCCCTGTGCGCTCCATGTTCCCCCAGTGCTGGCTCTGTCCCCTGTGCTTCCATGTTCCCCCGGTGCTGGCTCTGTCCCCTGTCCTTCCATGTTCCCCCGGTGCTGGCTCTGTCCCCTGTGCTTCCATGTTCCCCCGGTGCTGGCTCTGTCCCCTGTGCTTCCATGTTCCCCCGTGCGCTCCATGTTCCCCCGGTGCTGGCTCTGTCCCCTGTGCTTCCATGTTCCCCTGTGCGCTCCATGTTCCCCCAGTGCTGGCTCTGTCCCCTGTGCTCCCATGTTCCCCCGTGCGCTCCATGTTCCCCCGGTGCTGGCTCTGTCCCCTGTGCTTCCATGTTCCCCCGGTGCTGGCTCTGTCCCCTGTGCTCCCATGTTCCCCCGTGCGCTCCATGTTCCCCCAGTGCTGGCTCTGTCCCCTGTGCTCCCATGTTCCCCCGGTGCTGGCTCTGTCCCCTGTGCTCCCATGTTCCCCCGGTGCTGGCTCTGTCCCCTGTGCTCCCATGTTCCCCCGTGCGCTCCATGTTCCCCCGGTGTTGGCTCTGTCCCCTGTGCTCCCATGTTCCCCCGTGCGCTCCATGTTCTCCGGTGCTGGCTCTGTCCCCTGTGCTTCCATGTTCCCCCGGTGCTGGCTCTGTCCCCTGTGCTCCCATGTTCCCCCGTGCGCTCCATGTTCCCCTGGTGCTGGCTCTGTCCCCTGTGCTCCCATGTTCCCCCGTGCGCTCCATGTTCCCCCGTGCGCTCCATGTTCCCCCGTGCGCTCCATGTTCCCCCGTGCGCTCCATGTTCCCCCGTGCGCTCCATGTTCCCCCGTGCGCTCCATGTTCCCCTGTGCTCCCATGTTCCCCTGTGCTCCCATGTTCCCCCGTGCTCCCATGTTCCCCCGTGCGCTCCATGTTCCCCCGTGCGCTCCATGTTCCCCCGTGCGCTCCATGTTCCCCCGTGCGCTCCATGTTCCCCCGTGCGCTCCATGTTCCCCCGGTGCTGGCTCTGTCCCCCACACCTTGGCACAGCCGCACACAGCTTAAAAAAAAAACCAAAAAAAACTCACCTTGCAACACCCGCGCCATCGCTGCGTCCTCAGTTCAGTTCCCGCGCGGCCACAAGACACCGGCACCGCCTACTGACGCTCCTCCGTCTCCTAGGCAACAGGCCTGCGGCCCAGGAGAGGAGGCGTGTCAGAAGGAGCAGAGATGTCCTCTGCTAAACACCAATTTGCACTATCGGCACGACCACACCGATAGTGTAAATTGGTGCAGTGTGGCGACAGCGCGCGTGCCAACAAAAAGGGCTCTGCGTGCCCAGTCTGGCACGCGTGCCATAGGTTCGCCATCACTGCTCTATACTATGTAACACAGGAAACATCCTCTTTATATTACACCACACAGTAGAGCTGACAGATCCTCTATATACACAACACCACAAAGGAGAGCTGACAGATCCTCAATATACTAGATCACTCAGGCTAACACAGTACAAAGATATATTTTACCTAGATCACTCAGGAGAGCCAATGTACCGCCCCGACGCAGACCGGGGTGCTCGGATCCGGGGTGGTCGTGGCTCGAGGGGTCCGGACCCGGGCTCGGCTGACACTCCGATCCTTGAAAAGGGGATATTTACAGGGAGAAGTTTGTGACGCCACCTGCGGGTTGCGGTAAGGGGACTACCGTCATTGCTGATGGGAGTACTGGGGCAGATGGTGTGGGGCAGCAAGGTGTCAGTCCCTCCGCAGGTAGGGAAGGCCCTGGCCCCTGGGGTTTTTGGTGGGATTATTGGGAGCGCTGGGTGCAGGGGAACAGAGTACTCACTGTCGGTAGTCGTGGAGCTGGATGGAGATATAAAGCAGATACTCACACTATAGATATACCAGGGTCGCTGTGCATCACTTCAGGGGAGCCTGTCCAAGTGTCCGCTTCCACCGGTGTCGTTTGATAGCCTGGACCTTTACCTCCGTGCACAATTTTTAGTGTCCGTTGTGGCCCCTTGGCGTGAAACCTGCACACGTCAACATACACACCCTTTCTGACTCTATCCTACCACTGTCCTCCATATCTTCAGTCCACGACACGAACAGTGCCACCACTTTCTACAACGCCACTCTCACATCAGCTATTGATTCAGTTGCTCCTCTTGTGCATGGCAGAGTGAGACAAATCAATAGACAACCCTGGCACAACAGCCTCACTAAAAAACTACGGCAAGTGTCTAGGGCTGCAGAGCGGCGCTGGAAGAAAACGCACTCCCAGGAAGACTTCACCACATTAAAAAATGCAATTCACACATTTCGCTTGGCCCTTACCTCGGCTAAACAGGACTACTTCAGAAACCTCATATCCTCTTTAACACACAACCCCAAACAGTTATTCAATACTTTCAACTCCCTCCTCCGCCCACCACTGCCCCCTCCAACCTCCCTCATCTCCGCAGAAGAATTTGCCACATATTTCAAAGAAAAGATCGACCAAACCAGACAAGTCTTTTCTGCTGAACCACCACAACCCCTTCATATAACAAACCACTGCTCCTCCCCCATAAACTTCCTCTCCACTATCACCAAAGAAGAGCTTGCACATCTTCTCTCAAAAGCGCACCTCACCACCTGCACACTTGATCCCATACCAACCCACCTCCTCCCCAACCTCACCACTATCCTAATTCCAGCCTTAACCCATCTCTTCAACCTATCTTTAACAACTGGTACCTTCCCTTCTGCCTTTAAACATGCAACAGTCACACCTATCCTAAAGAAACCTTCCCTCGACCCAACCTCTGCTGCCAGCTATCGCCCCATATCGCTACTACCATTCGCCTCAAAACTCCTGGAACAGCACGTCCATGCTGAACTTTCCTCCCACCTCTCCTCTAACTCTCACTTTGACAACCTACAGTCCGGCTTCCGACCACATCATTCCACTGAAACTGCCCTGACTAAAATCACAAATGACTTACTTACTGCCGAAGCTAACAACCACTTCTCTATACTCCTACATCTAGACCTATCCTCAGCTTTTGACACTGTTGACCACTCCCTCCTACTACAGATCCTCTCTTCCCTTGGTGTCAGAGACCTCGCCCTCTCTTGGATCTCTTCATACCTCTCCAACCGCACTTTTAGTGTGTCCCACTCCCACACAACCTCTTCATCCCGTCCTCTCTCTGTTGGTGTCCCTCAAGGCTCTGTCCTGGGACCCTTACTTTTTTCTATCTATACATTTGGCCTGGAACAACTCATAAAGTCCCATGGTTTCCAGTACCACCTATATGCCGATGACACTCAGATCTACCTCTCTGGCCCAGATGTCACATCTCTGCTGTCCAGAATCCCAGAGTGTCTATCTGCCATATCCTCCTTCTTCTCCTCTCGCTTCCTAAAGCTCAATGTGGCCAAAACTGAACTGATCATCTTTCCTCCATCTCACCTACACTCTCTACCTGATCTATCTATTACAATAAATAACATCACGCTCTCCCCAGCACCCAAAGTTCGGTGCCTCGGAGTGACCTTTGACTCTGCCTTGTCCTTCATACCACACATTCAATCCCTCACCACCTCCTGTCGTCTTCAACTCAAAAATATTTCCAGAATCCGTCCCTTCCTCAATCCTCAATTTACAAAAATGCTAGTGCATGCCCTCATAATCTCCCGCCTCGACTACTGCAACATCCTCCTCTGTGGTCTCCCTGCTAACACGCTCGCCCCTCTCCAGTCCATCCTTAATTTTGCTGCCCGACTGATCCACCTCTCGCCTCACTACCACCCCGCTTCTCCTCTCTGCATGTCCCTTCACTGGCTCCCAATCTTCCCTCGTATCCAATTCAAACTACTAATACTGACTTACAAAGCCATCCACAAATTGTCTCCTCCATATATCTCTGAACTAATCTCTCGCTACACTCCAAAACGTAATCTCCGGTCCTCCCAAGATCTCCTTCTCTCCTCCTCTCTCATTCGCTCCTCACGCAACCGCCTCCAAGACTTCTCCCGAACATCCCCAGTCTTCTGGAACTCGCTGCCTCAACACGTCAGACTATCTACTACACTTGCAAACTTCAAACGGAACCTAAAGACTCATCTGTTCAGAAATGCCTATAACCTTCAATGACACCACTGCTTCACCACCGTGCGGAGCTGCCGCCCGACCACCGTGCGGAGCTGCCGCCCGACCCCCCAACCCCCACCCCACCTACTGTCTCCTCCCCAAAATCCTTTAGAATGTAAGCCCGCAAGGGCAGGGCCCTCTTCCCTCTGTACTAGTGTGTCTATTGTAACTTGTATATGTGTTCTGTATATGTAACCCCCTTCTCATGTACAGCACCATGGAATCAATGGTGCTCTATAAATAAATAATAATAAAAAAGCTGTTGGGGCCCCCGCTACCCGCCTGTATGGCAGCTGTGCTCTTGATGGCTGGCACTTGGGATTTCAGTTGGGTTGTTTTTCTGAAAAACCCTATCCCCCGCATTGTGATGATGCCTTCAATCTCTGAGCTCTTGGGGAAAGTTCATAAAGAGGCTATCCTCCACAGGTTAATTATCAAGGCGCCTGAAGCTCTTCCCTGATCTAGGGTCCTATACCCCGCCGTGCTTGGTACCGGTCAGTTCTTTAGGGATTCTGATGCCGACAGTCCTCCTAGACTATGTCCGTCGCACCCTCTCCAATGTCATTGCCACCGGTCCCCGACTCCTGTGGTCCCGGACCACCGTCTGCAACCCAACCTTGGTCTCGCTCCCCGAGAGCTACAACTCCCAGCTCCTCACTCTTTGAGGGCTACTCTCCAACCTCCTCTCACTTTGAGAACTGACTCTACACTGACTTCCTCCCTCCCACCAGTCTGCCTGACCCCAAGGTGGGTGGCCCTATTCCAGCTTAGCCAATCCCACTGGTGTGTCTGACAGGTTTGATGTGAGGTGTGATTGGGATTTGTGATGCTGATGGTGCAACACCGGTGATTGGGAACCTGTAACCATGGGGGGTAGGCCCTGCACCCTAGGTAAGGATTGCAGTACCCTGTGGCACCCTGATATAGTCAGGGGCGCCACACCAACAGATTCTCTATATACTACACCACAGAGGACAGATCATCTATATACTACACTACACAGGAAAATTAACTAGATCTTTAATGCAGGCTTAATCTGATGGTCTTTAACAGTGTTGAGATGTGATATAGCAGAGTTGTGTTGTGTTTTTCAGCAGATGACAGTGAGCTTTTCCTGAAGGTGCTGATACCGAGTTACGCTGCTGGCTCCATTATTGGAAAAGGAGGTCAAACAATCGTCCAGCTTCAACGCGAAACAGGGGCAACCATCAAACTGTCCAAGTCTAAAGACTTTTATCCAGGTCAGTATGTGTGCTATGGACATGCTAGCTTTCTTGTCTTTTATGCATTGGTACAGTAAAGGTTGGTCAGGGAGGCCCAGTCTGATCTATTTGCACAAGAAGGAGTTTATACAGGCACTAAGCAGAGTTTAAGATGATGCTTTTAACAGATATAGAGTAATAATAACTGGATGAAAAGTGAGGAACAGTAATACCATGAAGTTACAATCTAGATAAATGCACCAGAATGCAGACATAGTCTGTGATGCAAAACACCTATAGGGATGGACTGACTATGAGGGATAGCTCCTCTGAGGGTGGGATGTCTATGAGCAATAGCTTCTATGGAGAAGGACAGCTCCTCTTGGGATGGGCTAGATATTACGGAAAGCTCCTGTGGGGATGGGTGGTCTATGAGGAATAGCTCCTTTGGGGATGGGCTGTTTATGGGGGAGAGCTCCTCTTTGGATCAGCTGACTATGGGGGAGAGCTCCTCTGGGGATGCTCCTGTGGGGATTGGCTATGAGAGAGAACTCCTCTGGAGATGGGCTATTTATGAGCAAGAGCTTCTATGGGGATGGGCTATCTATGAGGGAGAGCTCCTCTGGGGATGGGCTTGATATTAGGAAAAGCTCCTCTGGGGATCGGTGGTTTATCGGCTGACTAAGAGGGAGAGCTCCTCTGTGGATGGGCTGTTTATGACCAAGAGTGTCTATGGGATAAGGCTGTCTATGAGGGAGAGCACATCTGGGGATAGGCTATATATTAAGGAAAGCTTCTCTGGGAATGTGCTGTCTATGAGGGAGAGCTCCTCTGGGGATTGACTGTTTATGAGGGAGAGCTCCTATGATGATGGTCTGTTTATGAGGGAGAGCTCCTCTGGGGGTGGGCTGACTATGATGGAGAGCTTTTCTGGGCATGGGTGGTCTATGAGGGATAGCTCCTCTAGTGATGGATTGTTTATGAGGGAGAGCTCCTCTTTGGATCTGCTGACTATGAGGGAGAGCTCCTCTGGTGATGGGCTGTCTATGAGGGAGAGCTCCTGTGGAGACAGGCTGTTTATGAGGGAGAGCTCCTTTGTGGATGGGCTATTTGTGAGGGAGAGCTCCTCTGGTGATGGGCTGACTTTGAGGAAGAGTTTCGCTGGGCATGGGGTGACTATGATGGAGAGCTCCATTGGGGATGGGTGGTCTATGAGGGATAACGCCTCTGGTGATGGGCTGTTTATGAGGGAGAGCTCCTCTGGTGATAAGCTGTTTATGAGGGAGAGCTTCTCTGGAGATGGGCTGACTATGATGGAGAGCTGCTGTGGGGATGGGCTGTTTATGAGGGAGTGTTCCTCTGGTGCTGGGCAGACTTTGAGGGAGAGATCCTCTGGGGATGGGCTGACTTAGGACAGCTCATCTGGGGATGGGTTGTCTTTTAGGGATAACTGCTCTGGGGATGGGCTGACTGAGGGATAGCTCCTCTGGGGATGGGCTGACTATGAGGGAGAGCTCCTCTGGAGATGGGCTGACTATGAGTGAGATCTCCTCTTGAGATGGGTTGACTATGAGGGAGAACTCCTCTGGGGATGGACTGACTATGAGGGAGAGCTCCTCTGGAGATGGGCTGACTATGAGTGAGAGCTCCTCTGGAGATGGGCTGACTATGAGTGAGAGCTCCTCAGGGGATGGGCTGACTATGAGGGAGAGCTCCTCTTGAGATGGGTTGACTATGAGGGAGAACTCCTCAGGGGATGGACTGACTGCGAGTGAGAGCTCCTCAGGGGATGGACTGACTATGAGGGAGAGCTCCTCAGGGGATGGACTGACTATGAGGGAGAGCTCCTCTGGAGATGGGCTGACTATGAGTGAGAGCTCCTCAGGGGATGGGCTGACTATGAGGGAGAGCTCCTCTTGAGATGGGTTGACTATGAGGGAGAACTCCTCAGGGGATGGGCTGACTATGAGGGAGAGCTCCTCTGGAGATGGGTTGACTATGAGTGAGAGCTCCTCTTGAGATGGGTTGACTATGAGGGAGAGCTCCTCTGGGGATGGGCTGTTTTTAGACAGAGCTCCACTAGGGTGGCTGCTGAGATTTCTGTTATGTTGGTCTCTTAGGATTTGACAGATGGACGCCATTAGTAATCTATGGACTGTGACCTGAGAACACACAAAGTAATGCACACATAAGCTGACATTGTTATTGTTGGCCATTTTAGTGACAATATTGACTTTTTGTGACCCTGTGATGGATTATAACCTAGTGTCAGATAGTGTAGTGCTGTCTGTTACTTGGGGCCATTATTTATGTGGTAAGGTTTTGTGGACATTTCTGTTCTCACAACCTCCTGGTTATGGAGTAACTTCTGTGTAATGTCCCAGAAAAAGGAGAATAGGTGACCGTGGAAGGATCTGGACTGTGTGTGGATCTGACTGGTTTCAGGTGACATTGGAGCTTGTGAACTGCCCGGAATTTACACTTGTCTGTGACGTGAAATTCTTTTAGAAAGCTGTTGTACAGGTTTAGAGAACATGGCGGCCACAGCTACACTGTGTGTTATAGGCCTCAGTTTTGGACGTCTTTTTCCTTGAAGACCCATACGTAATTTAGAGATGATTAAATGGGGGAAGGGGGAATGTTTTTCAGGTGGTGTCAGATTTTGGGGTGGAGCTGGGGGGGGGGCAGCTTCATCTTGGCCTGGTCCCATTAGGCCAAACCTTGAACTAGAAAAGGTTTCCATGGTGATGGCTCACAGGCAGTCAGGCTCAGCAGAAGACAGCAGGCCTCTGTTGCCATGACGATGGCTGATGGTGAATGGTTGCCCATTGTGTAATTGGCTGCGGCTCAGACCTTTTACTGTTTCCATAGTAAGCACTGATCCCTGGCGTCACCATGGAAACGTCAATGTTAGCCGGCACCGGGCGCAGAGATGCCGAAACACTAGGGAGGCTGCAGTAGATCCTCTCACTGAAGCGTGTGATAAATCATCTCTTTGTCTCCACTTTTCCGACTTTTGCTGCTTTATTTTTCTAGGTAGACTATAAGCAATCACTAAATCTTCTTGGAGTCTGTAACCTCCACATCGGCCGAGAATGTCGCACCAAACTGTGTGTGGCGCTCGACAGGTACCTTCCGACCCCAAAATTATACATGAGTGGAGGAGTGCACCACAAATCATGCACGGCATCTCATGCTCATGTCACATGCTCCATAGTCACCCCGAGTGTCCCAAACTGGGGTTCAAATGGGGGCTCAAGACAGTAGATCAGACCGCTATGACCTCCAGATATCAGTCAAAAGGAAAGCCTCAACATAAAAGGCCCAAGAAACTGCAGAAAAGCTCCCTTCAGCTTGAAGTACCATTGACTTCCATTTTACTGGAGATAACCTTATAAATACAGTGGGAAAAAAGTATTTAGTCAGTCACCAATTGTGCAAGTTCTCCCACTTATAAAGAGAGGCCTGTAATTGACATCATAGGTGACCACAACTATGAGAGACTAAATGAGAAAACAAATCTAGAAAATCACCGCGTCTGATTTAGCAAGATTTTTTTTGCAAATTATGGTGGAAAAAAAAGTATTTAGTAACCTAAAAACATGCAAGATTTCTGTCTCTCACAGATGTGTAAGTTCTTTTTTAAGAGGCTCCTCTGTCCTCCACTCATTACCTGTAGTAATGGCTCCTGTTTGAACTTATCAGTATAAAAGACACTTGTCCACAACCTCAAACAGTCACACTCCAAATTTCACTATGGTGAAGACCAAAGAGCTGTCGAAGAACACCAGAAACAAAATTGTAGCCCTAAACCAGGCCAGGAACACTGAATCTGCAATAGGCAAGCAGCTTGGTGTGATGAAATCAACTGTGGGAGCAATAATAAAAAAAAATGGAAGACATACAAGACCACTAATAAACTCCTTGGGGCTTCACGCAAGGTCTCACCCCGTGGAGTCAAAATGATCAGAAGAATGGTGAGCAAAAAATCCCAGAACCACACGGGGGGACCTAGGGAATGACCTGCATAGAGCTGGGGCCATTGTAACAAAGGCTACCATCAGTAACATACTACGCCGCCAGGGATTCAGATCCTGCAGTGTCAAACGTGTCCCTCTGCTTAAGGCCTCCGACACACTCACGTGAAAATCACGCACGTGCCGCGAGACACGTATTTACCCTGCGTGTTGCGTGTAGGTAAGTACGTGTCTCTGGTACGTGCGGACCACGTGTGTTCTCCGTGTGCTATCCGCGATAACACACGGAGAACCGGTAATTTGCATACTCACGTGGTCCTTCCTGCTGTCCGTAGTGCTGATCTTCGGCTCCAGCCCTGCCGTCTCCCCGCTGCTGCCAGCCGCAGTGAAGTGAATATTAAATGAGTATAACAAGCGGCGGTCGGCAGCAAGTGTCAGCAGCGGCAGAGACAGGAGGGCAGGAGAAGGTGAGTAACGATTTTTTTTTTTTTCTTTTTACTCTGACATGTGTGTTTTCTCCGGCACGTGTCACACGGGACCGCATCCACACTACATCCGTGTGGTACGGGTGCGGGCCGTGTGACACCCGTACTGCCGAAGCAACACGGACATGTCAGCGTTTTTAACACACGGAGACACGTAAGTACGGAATGGACACACGTTCCGTTCCAAAATACTTACGTTTCTCCTAACCATAGGGATTACCTAGGTCCCCGTGTGCACGTGTCTCCGGTCCGTGTAAAAAATGGCACACACGGCCCGCGGCACGTGAGTGTGTCGGAGGCCTAAGCCAGTACATGTCCGGGCCCATCTGAAGTTTGCTAGAAAGCATTTGGATTATCCAGAAGAGTATAGGGAGAATGTCATATGGTCTGATGAAACCGAAGTAGAACTGTTTGGTAGAAACACAGGTCGTCGTGTTTGGAGGAGACAGAATGCTGAGTTGCATCCAAAGAACACCATACCTACTGTGAAGCATGGGGGGTGGCAACATCCTGCTTTAGGACTGTTTTTCTGCAATGGGACGAGGACGACTGATCTTTGTACATTAAAGAATGAATGGGGACATGTATCGTGAGATTTTGAGTGCAAACATCCTTCCATCAGCAAGGGCATTGAAGATGAAGCGTGGCTGGATCTTTCAGCATGATAATGATCCCAAGCACACTGCCAAGGCAACGAAGGAGTGGCTTCGTAAGAAGCATATGAAGGTCCTGGAGTGGCCTATCCAGTCTCCAGATCTCAACCCCATAGAAAACCTTTGGAGGGAGATGAAAGTCTATGTTGCCCAGTGACAAGCCCAAAACATCACTGCTCTAGAAGAGCTCTGCATGGAGGACTGGGCCGATATACCACCAACAGTGTGTGCCAACCTTGTGAAGACTTACAGAAAATGACTCACCTCTGCCAACAAAGGATATTTAACTAAATATTGAAATGAACTTTTGTTATTGACCAAATACTTATTTTCCACCATAATTTGCAAATAAAATCTTCCAAATCAGCCGCGGTGATTTTCTGGATTTGTTTTCTGCTGTTGTCTCTCATAGTTGTGGTCATATGATGTCAATTACAGGCCGCTCTTTTTTTCCTATTTTATATGGTAGAGAGGACTTTTCACTTGAGTTTTTACTTGTTTTTAATATTTTGCCGTTTTCGCACAACAGCCGAGCTTCACGGTAGACTGACACGTCACATTTTTTACAGATCACTTCTCAGCAGACATCGCATTATTATAAGAGGCAATATTACAATGAGGTAGCACCGCTATTATATTAATATCTGAAGGCAGATAACAGATCCCTGACCGACTAAAAGTGATGAAAAGTCACCTTTTTATCCTCTCTGCGCTGCGACCTCTGCATAGATCATAAAGCATGCTCACAACACTCTCCAATATATAAGTAGCTGAGCTCCTTTTCTCTTCTGCACAGATCACAAATCATTCCCTTCTCACTATCCAATAGAAGTCAATATATAAAATATCTGTACTCCTTTAACCTCCCTGTGCAATGACCTCTGCACAGATCATAAAGCATGTCTACTACCAGTGCACAACAAGAGTCCGATGGGCACCGGTGCAAAATTCAGACATGGCTCTCCCTTATTCCCCCCACCCCCCACATGTTGGACACATGTATGGGCCCATGTAGCGTTATAAATCCTAGAAAGACATATCTGTTGCCCCCCCCCCTCATTATGTAGTAATGTCATCCATCCTGTGGAAAAGTCCCCCCATCCTAGGCCCCTTTCAGGTGTATATGTCCCCCATCCTAGTCTATATATCCCCCATTCTGGTATAGATGCTTCCTGTTCTGCCACTGTTCTCTAAAGCATAAAAATATGTCTTCCCACCAACCCCCCCCCCCCACCACCCCCACGTTGCAAGGCGTCTTCTTCTTTAGCCGGCACAGATGCTGGCAGCTGACATCGACATACCTACTATGGTCGACACATGACGTCACTGCCGTGCA
This sequence comes from Anomaloglossus baeobatrachus, assembly GCF_048569485.1. Lineage (NCBI taxonomy): Eukaryota > Metazoa > Chordata > Amphibia > Anura > Aromobatidae > Anomaloglossus > Anomaloglossus baeobatrachus. Next base: position 17,616,922 of record NC_134361.1, read on the forward strand.
ATGCTGACATCTGGCATGTTGATGTCAGCTGACTGCCTCTGATTGGCCAGTATTGCAGCTTAGGGACTCGACGAGTCTCTGCACTGAAAATACATTTCAACTGAATGTGTGTCCCCAGAATTGGCTGCTGTCTCTGCACAGGCCCAGTCGTGGTCCCACCCTCTGTGAGTGTGAGTGTTATGCCCTTGCCTACCACACTTTCTAATAGAGTTCAAAGTGTAATAGGGTCAGCTTTACTCTTTTTACCTCCCTGCGCATTGACCTCTGCACAGATCACAAAGCATGGCTACTACACTCCAATATATAAAAGGTCAGCTCACATCCTGGTCCCTCTCCCTGCACGATATGATACAGAGCAATTTTTTATACATTTTTCATAGAAGTCAATAGATCTTTTTCTGATTGGGCTTCTTTGAGTCCATATTAGTTACTGTAAAGCAAATCTCTGAAGTGCAGTAAATAACGCAGAGAAGCAGCGCAGACAAGAGCGCCCTCACATGGTGCAAAATATAGCAAAAAAATATAAAATCAGAAAATAAAAACAGAATAGAAATAAAAGGCTAAGTGTGAATATAAATATTATTTAGTTGACATTATGTGATCCTTGGATATGAATGTTAATGGTTCCTGACGTATCTGATCATTTTCTATTATACTTTTCCTTGAGTTGTGTTATCCGCTCCGTCTTGTTGGACGCACATATAACATTGGAAGATTATTGACAGCTGTAGTGACTTTGCCCCGGGTACTAATAACATATTAAGTGATAGTGACATCATGAGAGTATCTGACATTACCAGACTAGGTGACATCATCACGGTAAGGCCCCATGCGCACGCTGCAGCTTTTTGTGCTTTTTTACTGCAGTTTGTGGTGATCTTTTATCCACCACAAGCTGCATGCTTTTCCTTCCCCAGGAAAGTCTATGAGATTTCAGATTTGCTGTGCGCACAATGCTTTTTTTGGGGGGGGCTGCATTTTTGTGGTGACCACAAAAATGCAGCATGTCAACTGTTTTTGCATTTTTCACACATTGGGTGATAAAAAACGCATGGTCAAAAAAAGCACCTAAAACGCATGGATTTTGTAATGCATTTTTTTGCCACAAGATGCGTTTTTTGGCCACAGGGGGCATTTTTGTGGTTTCAACAAAACTGCAGCATGCGGACATACCCTAACTAACTTTACCAGGGTAATTAACATCATTAGGATAAGTGACGTACTCGTGTAGGCGACATTATCAGACATTATTAACTGCCATTACCAGAATAGATTACATCATTTCAGTAACTAACATAATCAGGGAACGTGACCTCATCATATGCGATATTACCCATATAGGCGACATTATCAAGGTAACTGCCATTACCACAGAAGATGATATCGTCGGGGTAACTAACTTTAGTGATATCATCAAAGTAACTGACAATATGGAGTACATGACATCATCAGAATAACTGATATTATCAGAGGAAGTGACATTATCAGAATAACTGATATTACCAGAGGAAGTGACATCATCAGAATAACTGATATTACCAGAGGAAGTGACATCATCAGAGTAACTGATATTACCAGAGGAAGTGACATCATCAGAGTAACTGCTATTACCAGAGGAAGTGACATCATCAGAGTAACTGCTATTACCAGAGGAAGTGACATCATCAGAGTAACTGATATTACCAGAGGAAGTGACATCATCAGTGTAACTGATATTACCAGAGGAAGTGACATCATCAGAGTAACTGACATGACCAGAGGAAGTGACATCATAAGTGTCACTGACATTACCAGAGTAAGTTACATCATCGGTGTAGGTAACATTACCAGAGGATGTGACATCATTAGGGTAACTGATATTACCAGAGGAAGTGGCATCATCAGAGTAACTGATATTACAAGAGTAAGTGACATGATCAAAGTAACTAAAAATACTAGAGTAATTAACATCATCAAGGTAACTGATAATACCAAAGTAATTGACATCATCAGGATAACTGACATTACAAGAGTAAGTGACATCATCAAAATAACTGATATTACCAGAGGAAGTGACATCATCAGAGTAACTGATATTACCTGAGGAAGTGACATCATCAGAGTAACTGACATTATCAGAGAAAGTTACATCATCAAGGTAGCTGACATTACCAGAGGATGTGACATCATCAGGGTAACTGACATTACCAGAGGAAGTTACATCATAGGAGTAACCAGAGGAAGTGACATCATCAGAGTAACTGACATTACCAGAGTAAGTGACATCATCAGAGTAACTGACATTACCAGAGGAAGTGACATCATCAGTGTAACTGACATGACCAGAGGAAGTGACATCATAAGTGTCACTGACATTACCAGAGTAAGTTACATCATCAGTGTAGGTAACATTACCAGAGGATGTAATATCATTAGGGTAACTGATATTACCAGAGGAAGTGGCATCATCAGAGTAACTGATATTACAAGAGTAAGTGACATCATCAAAGTAACTAAAAATACTAGAGTAATTAACATCATCATGGTAACTGATAATACCAAAGTAATTGACATCATCAGGATAACTGACATTACAAGAGTAAGTGACATCATCAAAATAACTGATATTACCAGAGGAAGTGACATCATCAGAGTAACTGATATTACCAGAGGAAGTGACATCATCAGAGTAACTGATATTACCAGAGGAAGTGACATCATCAGAGTAACTGACATTATCAGAGAAAGTTACATCATCAAGGTAGCTGACATTACCAAAGGATGTGACATCATCAGGGTAACTGACATTACCAGAGGACGTTACATCATAGGAGTAACTGACATTACCAGAGGAAGTGACATCATCAGAGTAACTGCTATTACCAGAGGAAGTGACATAATCAGGGTAACTGATATTACCAGAGGAAGTGACATCATCAGTGTAGCTGACATTACCAGAGGAAGTGACATCATCAGAGTAACTGACATGACCAGAGGAAGTGACATCATCAGTGTAGCTGACAATACCAGAGGAAGTGACATCATCAGAGTAACTGACATTACCAGAGTAAGTGACATCATCAGTGTAGCTGACAATACCAGAGGAAGTGACATCATCAGAGTAACTGACATTACCAGAGGAAGTGACATCATCAGTGTAGCTGACATTACCAGAGGAAGTGACATCATCAGAGTAACTGACATTACCAGAGGAAGTGACATCATCAAAGTAACTGACATTACCAGAGGAAGTGACATCATCAGTGTAGCTGACATTACCAGAGGAAGTGATGTCATTTTGAAAATTGACAATGACAGTTAAACTGAATCATTATGAGAATTAACAGGAATTAACATGATCAGGGTAAATCATATCATTGGCCAACTGATATTGCCTGGGTAAGTGACATCATTGGGGTAAGTGACATCATTGGGGTAAGTGATATTGACATCATTGGGGTAAGTGACATCATTGGGGTAAGTGACATCATTGGGGTAAGTGATATTGACATCATTGGGGTAAGTGACATCATTGGGCTAAGTGACATCATTGGGGTAAGTGACATCATTGGGGTAAGTGATATTGCCAAGTCAGTGAAATGTAAGGTATATAATAGACATTTCTAGACTAAGTGACATCATTAGGTAATAGTCATTGTCAAGGAAGTGACATCACCACATCATGGGACATGTGACTGTGTCGCCTGCTGCCTCGATTGGTCATTGCTGTGTCACATGATGCATTTTTTATCTGTAATTTTGTGGGTACAAATCTTCCATCTGTGTCCATGAATCATCACCCGTACCCCCGGAGGCAGTGACATTCATGGAGGCATATATTACATGAATGAGAGGCCAGAGCTGCCCACTGACGCTCTCCAACAGACCCCACACCAGTCTCTGCTGCCCAAGGGACGAAGCTAAATTATGCCATTCCCTCCATACTGGAAACTGCTGGGATAATCTGTACAGAAACAGAACATGCTCCTGAGGGCGCACCCCCAGCTGGAGCTCCCATCTACAGAGGCAGAAATGATTGGGGTCTAGGTGACAGTGAGGAGGCCGATGATGGAGGCAATGGGGCTTCTGATGGAGAGCTGTTAGGTGGGCGGCTGCTGATCTCAACTTTTCTCATGTTTTTCTTGCTATTTCCTCTGTTTATAATATGTCATAGGGACAACGGAGCGCGTATGTCTGGTGCAGGGAACCGCAGAGGCGCTAATGTCTGTGCATAACTTCATAGCAGAGAAGGTGCGGGAGGTGCCACAAGGAGCAACCAAATCTGACCTAGGTGTGCTCATCCCGGCCCAGAACAACATCAGCGCCGAACGGGCCAAGCAGGTCTGTGCCACGTCAACGATTGCAGCATGCTGTCCATATGTCTCCCTGATCCTATTTCTCAACCTCATCCTATTTCTGCCGAATATTTGCCACCCTGATGCCATCCTTGTCTAATATCTACCTCTCATCCCATCCTTAAACAATCATTATCACCCTCGCCATATTCGTCCATTATTTACTACCCTTACCCCACTGTGTCCAATATTGGCCCCCTTGATCCCATCCCTGTCCAAGATTTACCAGCCTAACCCCTTTCCACCCAATATGTTCCACCTCGATCCCATCCACATCCAATATTAACTGCTCCGAGTCTATCCTTACCCAATATTTACAAGCTCGACTCCATCCTTGGCCAATAGCTACCATTCTGATCCTATTCCTACCCAATATTTTCACTCTGATTTTGTCCTTGTCCAATATTTACCCCCCTTAACAAATTTCTGCCCAATATTTCTTACCTTGAGTCAATTACTATCCTATATTTACAATCCTGATTTTTGTTTTCGCCCAATAGTTACAACCCTAAACCATTCCCTGCCCAATATGTACCAACCTGATCCCAACCTGGTCCAATATTTACCAACCTGATGCCAACTTGGTCCAATATTTACCACCCTGACCCCATCACTGTCCAATATTTTCCACCTTCACCGTATTCTTGACTAATATTTACATTTTCATCCCAGACCAATATTCATCACATTCATCTCATCCTTGCCCAATATTTACCATTGTGCCAATTATTTACTATACAGCCTGACGTACTTCTCTTGTTTCCCTACCTTAGGCCAAACTAATTGTCCCCAATACAACAGCAGGCCTAATTATTGGCAAGGGTGGATCCACTGTCAGGAGCATCATGGAGGAGTCAGGGGCATGGGTCCAACTATCCCAAAAACCCGCAGGACCAAATCTCCAGGAACGGGTGGTGACAGTGAGCGGAGAGCCGAATCAAGTTCAACGAGCCATACGAAGTATCATACACAAAGCACGAGAGGACCCCCCACAGGGCACGGCCCATCTGAACATCAGCTACATCAACTCTCAGGGTCCTGTGGCCAACTCAAACCCGACAGGATCCCCTTATGCTGGAGGGAGTGCCGAACCTACTATTTCCCCTTTTCCCACTGCACCACCAGCCCCTCCAGCCATCTCTGGTGGAGACCTCTTGGCCATCTCCACTGCGCTAAATACTCTGGCCAGTTATGGTTACAGTACAGGCCTGGGATTTAACCCCTTGGTCGGTGGTGTCCATCCAGCAGCAGTCAGTCTTCTTACATCCTATACAGGTGAACCTACTCCCGCTCTGGGGCTCGGCGGTGGAGGAATTCTCATGGACAAGTTGGCTGCAGAAAGTGTTACCGGCAAAGAAACGCTAGAGATGGCCGTGCCAGAGACATTGGTGGGTGCAATACTGGGAAAAGGTGGCAAGACCCTTGTGGAATATCAAGAGCTGACAGGAGCCCGAATTCAGATCTCAAAAAAAGGAGAATTTGTTCCGGGAACGAGAAGCAGGAAAGTGACCATCACTGGACCCCCAGGAGCCACACAGGCGGCACAGTATCTGATTGGGCAGAGGGTGGCATATGAGCAAGGCGTGCGGTCAAGCAACCCCCAAAAAGTGGGATAAAATGCTTTTAAATGTTGTGGGGGAAGAGGTTGACAAGCGGGTGGGAAGGGTGGGATGGGGTCATAGAGACAAGCAGATGCCATTTATTTGTCTCTGTGGGTTAAACGAGGACTTGCACCTTCACAACATTAAGAAGGACTCGATGATGGCGCCATAATATCAGGAAGCAGAACCAAAATGGGTTCTGCTATTGCCCCTTGTTCCCTCCATAGAAGGCAACATTAAAAACCCTAAAAATGTGAAGACTCAAAGGAACAAAAGCAATAAGAGTAGATTTTGCACTGCAAGGATGAGTCCACTCACGGCCCCCCTGGACCTGACCCTCGGATGATGATGCAGGAGCAAGACTGGCTGAAAACATGGCGGATGCTGTATTATAGGAACATATCACATGTCGCGGCCCGGTAACCAGGACTGAACCCTCGCAGGTGGCGATGACCTGTACCCAACTACATCTCATAGACTCATATGTGCCAAAACCTAGAACTAGTGCCAAACCACTGTCCTACTCTCGCAGGGAACCCCGCACAATGCCAGACCTGGTAGTTAGAATCCCACTGGGACAATGATAGAGACTGGACGATGTTATCCTCTCAGCTGCTTCTGTGGTTAACATTAAAAAAGAAAAGCCAAAATTGCTCCTTTTACTCCAGATGTAGATTTATTTTTTGCAGACGGTCAATGAAATCAGTGGCAAGTGTTGGCAATAATTATTGATATTTGTATCATGGGCAGTGTGTGGTTATCGGGATGTGATGATCGGTAAGTAATGCCACCCGGCAACCCAGGTGTGAAAAGAAACCTACAGACCACTGGTCCTGGGCATAGAGAAAAACTTACAGACCACTGGTCCTGGGCGTAGAGAAAAAGCTATAGACCACTGGTCCTGTGCGTAGAAAGAAACCTACAGACCACTGGTCCTGGAGTAGAGAAAAACTTACAGAGCACTGGTCCCAGGCGTAGAGAAAAACCTACAAACCACTGGTCCCGGGTGTATAGAATAACTTATAGACCACTGGTCCTGTGCGTAGAAAGAAACCTACAGATCACTAGTCCTGGGTGTAAAGAAAAAGCTACAAACCACTGGTTCTGGGTGTAGAGAAAAAACCTACAGACTACTGGTCCTGGGCGTACAGAAAAATGTACAGACCACTGGTCCCAGGCGTAGAGAAAAACCTACAGACCACTGGTCCAAGGCGTAGAGAAAAACCTACAGACCACTGGTCCCGGGCGTAGAGAAAAAACCTAGAGACCGCTGGTCCTGTGTGTATAGAAAGAGCTATAGACCACTGGTCCCGGGCGTAAAGAAAAAGCTACAGACCACTGGTCCCGGGCGTAGAGAAAAACCTACAGACCACTGGTTCCGGGCATAGAAAAAAACCTACAGACCACTGGTTCCGGGCATAGAAAAAAACCTACAGACCACTGGTTCCGGGCATAGAAAAAAACCTACAGACCACTGGTCCTGGACGTAGAGAAAAACCTATAGACCATTGGTCCTGGGTGTAGAGAAAAACCTACAAACCACTGGTCCCAGGCGTAGAGAAAAACCTATAGACCACTGGTCCCGGGCATAGAGACAAAAACCTATAGAGCACTAGTCCTGGGTGTAGAGAAAAACCTACAGACCACTGATCCCGGGTGTAGAGATAAACTTACAGACCACTGGTCCCGGGCAACCTACAGACCACTGGTCCCGGGTATAGGGAAAAACCTACAGACCATTGGTCCCGGGTATAGGGAAAAACCTACAGACCACTGGTCCCGGGTATAGGGAAAAACCTACAGACCACTGGTCCAGGGTATAGATAAAAACCTAGAGACCGCTGGTCCTGGGTATAGAGAAAAACCTACAGACCGCTTGTCCTGGGTGTAGAGAAAAACGTACAGACCGCTTGTCCTGGGTGTAGAGAAAAACGTACAGACCGCTGGTCCTGGGTGTAGAGAAAAACGTACAGACCGCTGGTCCTGGGTGGTCTCCATACGAGCGTCACCCTACATGGAGGGCTAGGCTAAAGGCTCTATTCACACTACATCAAGGCTCGATTCAGGATTGCAATTTGGTGGAAAAAAACCCACCTTCACCACAAATGTGGCCATGGCTTCATCACTGCCTCAAATATCTAAGCCACACGTTCTCTCCAGATTTTTGTAGATGACACACTTACCCATTATCGGTTTTTGACATCTTCACATATCCATCTGTTTTCTTTATGGACTGACAGTCGGCAAATAAAGACCAAGGAGTGCAGAGAAAATCTCCCATTCAAGCACATGGATCTGGAGAGATCCCATCCATACATCCATGTTGCCTGTTTGCTGACCTTTTTCAATTTATAAGGTTTTATTGATTAAAAAAAAAAGAACCATATAACACTCATTAACGAGACACGTGGAGAACCATCACGAATACAAATAATTGAGTGCATGCACATAAATCATAAGAAAAAGATTAGCAAAAGTTAAGGTAACGGAAGGGAGAAGAATAGAGAAAAAGCAAGAGGGACACATCCTCAAGAGTCGGGGAGGAGGTTACTGAGGCTCTGAGGGCGGGAATCCACTAGAACTGAGACAAGAAACTAAGGTAATGGGCACATGGTAGGGTGCCTCGTGGTAAAACCGATCTCAAAACAGTCTGGTACAGTGCGGAGGAAAGCAGGCCTACCAATGAAACCATTTAGTGGCAACAGAAGACTGTTCCTGGTGGGACTGGGCAACTAAAATCTCCATTCAATGAGACAAGAAAATCTCTGTGAACTATTCCTGAAGGGAGGGAGGGTCCGTCGATCTCCAATGACGGGGTATGATTGTTTTAGCTGCTTGCAGCATATGTCACAATAAAGATTTTTTATAAACAGCCTTAGACATCGGAAGCATGAACAAGAGCACCACCTCCGAGAAGGCTGATAGACATCTGTAATGGTTTTCACCACCTTGAGCACCCCCTCCCAGAAGGCGCTCATGTTCGGGCAAGACCACCAAATATGGGTCATGGTCCCCTCCTCCAATTCACAGTGCCAACAAAGACTATCTACCCCTGAAAGCCATCTATGCAAGGCCACAGGAACGCGATACCACCTGGAGACGATCTTAAAGCTTGTCTCCTGAGATTTAGTCGCTATTATGGATATGTGGGACAAGAAGAAACACCTGTCCCACTGATCTTGGGTAATTGTGGTATTGCGTTTGAGCTCCCAGGCCCTGCAGAAGTGAGGGGGTGATCTCAGTCCCTCAGCAGTCCATAAAGGACCAAGATAGTGTGGTACGGCTTTGAGGAGGCGATACAGAATTTTTCAAATCCTACGCAGGGGCGCCCAAAAGACCGTTTTATCTGTAAGTCTGTAGAAGTGCTGAAGTTGCATGTATTCGAAGACATGCCGAGCCGAGGTAGGGTGGTCCGCTAACATGGACTGTAGAGGGAGAAGGGGACCCTTGGGAGCAACATGGTGCATGTGGAGAGGAGGTCTTCTAGAGCTATTCAAAAAAGAACGTGTGGAGATACCAGGGGGAAATCATGGGGAGTCAACTAATGGCTGCAAAGGCCCGTTAGGATCTACGAGGACTCCTCTAAGGCTAAGTTCACACTTCCGTTGTTTTAAATCCGTCAGGTCCGTCATTGCGACTGAGCGACGGATCCGTAGTTTTTTAGATGTCAACTGACGCAATCGATGTGTTATTTCTCAGGATTCTAGTCACAGGAATCCTGTGAAAAAACTGATCTGTTGCGTCCGTTACATCCGCTGTGCGTCCGTTTTTTGACGGAGCCGTCGTGATCCGTTTGTGTTTGGGACAGCCCAGTGGGTGTGCCAAAAATGCTGGGCATGCTCAGTAGAGCGCTGAATTCCGTCGGAAGACGGATTATGACGGAATCCAGCACCATAGACAAACATTACAAGCTTGACGGATTCCTGCGCGGTGCGTTAATTTTGACGACCCAAAAAACGTTACATTCTGCGTTGTTTCCGCCCAGCGGTCAGTCCAAAAATGACTGATGCGCCGCCCTGCGGATGTAACGCAAGATCATCAGTCGCAATCCGCCGCTCATACAAGTCTATGGGAAACAACGACATCCGCCAAACGGTTTCCGTTGTTTTCCAGAGCCGCGGATTGTGACTGATACAAATTGACGGAATTATGAACCTAGCCTAACAGATGGAGTGTGCATAATTGTCAAGGTTTCCTTGACGGAGAAGGACATGGGAACGTTTTCCTGGTTTGCTGTCCTTTTTCCACTAAGGCCACATTCACACACCTGGGGGTTTTTTTTGTATGAGAAAAATGGATTGATTTTTCTCCGTGTTTTTTTGGGCCATGCGTCCGCTTTACCATCAATGCGGCATCTATCATTTTGCTGTATGAAAAAAAATAAAGTTGACGGCTTCCGAGTCTCCTGCTCGTTACCCCCCATTCAGACCTCAGGGATTTTCCTCTTATGTGAAAAAAAAACCCAAAACTTCCGATTTTCCCCGGTTCTCTAGATCAGATTTTTTTTACCAACAACATTTTATTAAATTCTTACAAATAAAAAAAATGGAGGTTTTTGAGTCTTCAATCTTCTCGTGGCACAGTCAGTGAAAATCAGACAACACATGGATGCAACGAGCACGTCCAGGTTTTCATTGGACCTTATAGACGGAAGTGATTGACCGTGATTTGGATCAAAAACACTGGTAAAAACGGTTCTCAAAAAACTGTCAGTGTGAACAGCCACATAGATGATAATGGGTCTGCGTTCCATCCGTGTAAACAGGCGCCTGGATGAGGGCTTATGTGAAGTTCAGACGGACGTTGTAAATGTCGTGCCAGTGGTGTCTGTCTATAGCTCCGCGTGCTCGTCCGCAGGAACCGTCTGCTGTTTACATACAATCGTTTGGTTCTATAAATTGGACCGGACTCGCAGAATCTGATATTTTTGGAACGGATCTGAGGTTTGTGTGAAGAGTAGCTCCTGCGCACCAGCACATAGATGAACACTGGGTCCACACAGTTAAAATATGTTGGCCTGCGTATATCCTATGGGTAGGTGCACACGCTCAGTATTTGGTCAGTATTTGTGAGGGTGGCAGAAGTGGTGCTCATGTTTCGTTTCTTCTTTTCCTCTTGTTCCACTCCTGGTCCATTTATATTCACCTCCCGGACGGGCCCCGCTTCTCTGTACTCTGTCCTGGATCCCCGCCGGTGCTCTGGGATCAACACCCGGTGGAGGCGTCCTGCTATAGGTCTATGACCCTACATTGCCGTGACCGGATCAGGACAGGCCGCTCCAATCTTAGTTGTTCCTCCTGGACGTCTCCTCCACTTCCGCATCTGTCGGGATCTGTGAGTAAGAAGGGTTAACCTAGGAACTAGGACATAAATAAGTAATGGCCAGTACAGCTGAGGAAGCGGCCATGACATAAGCTGCAGCCTGGGCGGGGGAGAGGCGATGGTTTATCGTCAGTCTACCTGGTGAGGTCCACTAAGGAGATGCATGAACGTAGGCCATACGGCCAGACACCCAGCTCAGGGATGATCCCTACACCGGTTATCAATACCAGGAAGAAAACAATAGACAAAACTAAAGGGGGTAATGTAAGAGCAACAAGGCACATCTCCATCATAGCGAACCCACCAAGGGCAGAAGTTGTCCTTTCTCTGAAATTGGGGGGGGGGGGGGGGTATCTAGATAACGTGAGGGTCCTCAGAGGCTGATGGCTCTGATCGTCTGACGCAGAGAGTCAGGATCCGTCATCTGCAGAGTGAACAGGATGAGCGGCGGGCACTCACAGGAAGACCCGAGGGAGCGCTGGATGGCGAGGAAGTCAGGGCCATACCGAATCCAGACAGCAGGAGGCGTCTAGGGCAAAATGGGAACCTGACAAGTGATACCCTGCACAGGAGGCAGAAACATGTCCGCCGGAAGACGATTAAATGCATTAAAACACAACAGTGCCAAAATAATACCACCATACAGTGCTCAAATAATACCACCATACAGTGCTCAATAATACCACCATACAGTGCTCAATAATACTACCATACAGTGACCAAAAATATCACCATACAGTGACCAAAAATATCACCATACAGTGATCAAAACAACAACAAACAGTGCGCAACAATACCACCATACAGTGCCCAAATAATACCACCATACAGTACTCAACAATACCACCATACAGTGCCCAAATAATAACACTATACTGTACACAATAATACCACTATACAGTGCTCAATAATACTACCATACAGTGTCCAAACATATCCCCATACAGTGCTCAAAACAACAACAAACAGTGCGCAACAATATCACCATACAGTGCCCAAATAATACCACCATACAGTACTCAACAATACCACCATACAGTGCCCAAATAATACCACCATACAGTACTCAACAATACCACCATACAGTGCTCAAATAATACCACCATACTGTATGCAATAATATCACCATACAGTGCTCAATAATACTACGATACAGTGCCCATAAATATCACCATACAGTTCTCAAAACAACAACAAACAGTGCGCAATAATACCACCATACAGTGCCCAAATAATACCACCATACAGTACTCAGCAATACCACCATACAGTGCTCAAATAATACCACCATACAGTACTCAACAATAGCACCATACAGTGCTCAAATACTACCATACAGAGCTCAACAATACCACCATATATTTCCCAAATAATATCGTCATAAAGTGCCCAAATAATATTGTCATACAGTGCCCAAATAATTTCACCATACAATGTAAAAATAATACCACCACACAATTCCCACATATCAGCATACAGTGCTCAAATAATACCACCATACAGTGCACAAATAATACTGCTATACAGTACCCAAATAATACTACCATGCATGGCTGAAATACTACCATACAGTGCCCAAATAATATCACCATACAGTGTCCAAATAATACCACCATATAGTGCTCAAATAATACAACCACCCAGTGCTCAAATAACTTTACCATACGGTTTCCAAATAATATCACCATACAATGATCAAATAACACTACTATATAGTGCCCAAATAACATCATCATAAAGTATCCAAATAATAGTATCATACAGTACTCAATAATATTTCCATACAATGCTTGCTAATACCACCATACAGTGCTCAAATAATCTGTCATACAATTCTCAAATTAAACTACCATTCAATGCTCAAATAAAAGCACAATATTATGCTCAAATAATATTACCATACAGTGCCAATGCAGCGCTCCACGGGACAGGTGGTTAACCTACTTGTTGCCGGGTCGTTTCGGATCGGGTTTTAGGCGTTGTCACTGGGTGGCCTTGCTCGATTCCGTTGCTCCGAGGCGTACTGTAAATGGTGGGGGAAGCGGGGTGTTGGGGAGAGTTTGTTGTGACGCCACCTGTGGATTGTGGTCAGTAATAGCTGCCGCTGCAGGATTCCTCGCCAGGGCAGGTGTTATGGCATCCGGGATGGTGTCACTGCCCACAGGCGGAGTGGGCCCCGGGTGGATGATGAGGGTAGTAATGGCCGTTGGTGATTAAGCGCTGGGCGGCGGCGGCGGTAAGGACGAGCCAACAGTCTCTGCGGGTCCAGGGTGTCTTTTACTCACAACTTCAGCTGCCAGCCCGGTCACACCGGTCACCGCCATTATGGACCGCCATTATGGGCTCCGGTCAATCCCAAGCAAGAAAGGGGCCACCACCGGTGTTTGAAGAGAGAAGGAGAAGGAGAGAGAGTCCTATTTCTAGGGTGTCCCCTCCGCAGTTACGTACCCCGGCTGAGCTCCGCTCCAAGCCCCGGGCCCAGCAAAGTCCAAGAGTTCCAGAGGTGTCTTGTCAGAACTATGGTCCTAACGGATTTGTTTTTGAGGTTTGTGTGTTGTGCCTATTTCTACCCCAAGTGGACCTCGCCCCCAGGTGGCTTCAGTGACCGGGAAGTCCCATGATCGTGATGGCCACCCCCTGCCTGCCCTGAGCCAACCCCCCCCCCCTGCCTGCCCTGAACCAACCCCCCTGCCTACCCTGAGCCAACCCCCCCTGCCTGCCCTGAGCCAACCCCCCCCTGCCTGCCCTGAGCAAACCCCCCCTGCCTACCCTGAACCAACCCCCCTGCCTACCCTGAACCAACCCCCCCTGCCTACTCTGAACCAACACCCCTGCCTACTCTGAGCCAACCCCCCCCACCTACTCTGAACCAACCCCCCCTGCCTACTCTGAACCAACCCCCCCTGCCTACCCTGAGCAAACCCCCCCTGCCTACTCTGAACCAACACCCCTGCCTACTCTGAGCCAACCCCCCCCCCACCTACTCTGAACCAACCCCCCCCTGCCTACCCTGAGCAAACCAGTCTATGTGTAGGCTCCTAATCTGTATGGAATGTGGAACACCGGTGATTACCCCCCCCACCCCCCACCCCCCCCATACATTAGGTGGATACCGCACCTTAACTGAGGCGCAGTACCCTGTGGTGCCCAGAGGCACCACACCAATATACTGCCATATAGTGCTCAAATAATGCCATTATGCAATGCAAAAATAATGCTACCATACAGTGCCAATACACTGTAATACAATACTCAAATAAAACTACCAAGAAGTGTTTAAATAATACCACCATACAATGCTGAAATACTACCATAGAGTTCCCAAACACTACCATATAGTGCTTAAATGATAGTGTCAGAATACTACCACTACGGAATGCCCAAATAAAACCACAATATAGTGATCATAATAATACCACCATACAGTGCTTCAAAAATATCAGTGCCAAAATAATACTGCCATACAGTGCTCATATCTACACTGTACAGGGCTCCAATAAAATTGTGGTGCAATCCTTAAATAACACCACTATACAATGCTCAAATAATACCAGAATATTCTACAAATAATACTACCACTATAGTACAGTGTCCACATAATATAGCACATAAATTCCAGAACATATTGGCCAAATTATACCACCAAATGGTGCAAAATAATACTGTCATACAGTGCTCCAATAACAACACTAAACAATACTATATACATGAATAGTATTACTACATAGTGACTGCACAGCGTCACCAATCACTAATCCAGTGCATCCAGTGCTATAACATCGGCGGAGTCACAGAGTGAGCGAAGCTCCTGCTGGAAATAGACTGAGAGTATTAACCTGCGACACTGACACAGAACAAGAGCGGAAAATGTACTACTGTGCGGAGAAAGCGCAAAGAGATCACAATTCAACAGTCACAGAATAGTGAGTGCAGCTCTGGAGTATAATACAGGAGGTGACTCAGGATCAGTAATGTATACACAGTGACTGCACCAGCAGAATAGTGAGTGCAGCTCTGGAGTATAATACAGGAGGTAACTCAGGATCAGTAATGTAATGTATGTACATAGTGACTGCACCAGCAGAATAGTGAGTGCAGCTCTGGAGTATAATGCAGGAGGTAACTCAGGATCAGTAATGTAATGTATGTACATAGTGACTGCACCAGCAGAATAGTGAGTGCAGCTCTGGAGTATAATGCAGGAGGTAACTCAGGATCAGTAATGTAATGTATGTACATAGTGACTGCACCAGCAGAATAGTGAGTGCAGCTCTGGAGTATAATGCAGGAGGTAACTCAGGATCAGTAATGTTATATATGTACACAGTGACTGCACCAGCAGAATAGTGAGTGCAGCTCTGGAGTATAATACAGGAGGTAACTCAGGATCAGTAATGTAATGTATGTACACAGTGACTGCACGAGCAGAATAGTGAGTGCAGCTCTGGAGTATAATGCAGGAGGTAACTCAGGATCAGTAATGTAATGTATGTACACAGTGACTGCACCAGCAGAATAGTGAGTGCAGCTCTGAAGTATAATGCAGGAGGTAACTCAGGATCAGTAATGTTATGTATGTACACAGTGACTGCACCAGCAGAATAGTGAGTGCAGCTCTGGAGTATAATACAGGAGGTAACTCAGGATCAGTAATGTAATGTATGTACACAGTGACTGCACCAGCAGAATAGTGAGTGCAGCTCTGGAGTATAATACAGGAGGTAGCTCAGGAACAGTAATGTAATGTATGTACACGGTGACTGCACCAGCAGAATAGTGAGTGCAGCTCTGGAGTATAATACAGGAGGTAACTCAGGATCAGTAATGTTATGTATGTACACAGTGACTGCACCAGCAGAATAGTGAGTGCAGCTCTGGAGTATAATGCAGGAGGTAACTCAGGATCAGTAATGTTATGTATGTACACAGTGACTGCACCAGCAGAATAGTGAGTGCAGCTCTGGAGTATAATACAGGAGGTAACTCAGGATCAGTAATGTAATGTATGTACACGGTGACTGCACCAGCAGAATAGTGAGTGCAGCTCTGAAGTGTAATACAGGATAAAACTGAGGATCAGTACAGGATCAGTAATGTATTTTATGTACACAGTGCCTCAGACACGGAGGGGCTTCCATATATTACAAGCTCTCCGGATTTGTGAGGGTCGCAGATGTTATTGCCTGCTTAACCCTGTATTGCCGGCAGAGGGAGCATGTACTTCATCACACATGCGCAGTGCAGACATCTGCACAGGAGCTACCTGTCGTGTGGGTGTGGCTTGCAGTTCTGGGCGTGGTTAGGTGGGTCGCTACGGTCTGCAGTCCAGCCTCACTTGTACGTTAGGTCACCTAGCGCCATCTGGTGGTAAAAGGTCGGGTGCGCAGAAATCTTTCCATGATGCTTCGCGCTGCGGACCGTGAGGATGACGCAGTGCGGCGCATGCTCCGTGGGTGGCGGGAGGAGAGGAAGTGGAAGAGGTGGAGCAGGAGCCGGAGCGGCTACAAAAAGGTAAAATCCCCCGATATCACCCCGGATACTGAGCCCCTGCCCCGCCCCCACCCGCAGAGCGGCCCCGGAGGCTGAGCGCCCACAGCATAAGGCCAGAGAGCCGCCTCCTCCCACACACTCACCCCGGAGAGCCCCAGAGATGTGCTGGAGAGCACTGTATACCCATATATACACTGTATACAGCCTGTACCCACCGTATATACACTGTATACAGCCTGTACCCACCGTATATACACTGTATACAGCCTGTACCCACCGTATATACACTGAGTACAGCCTATACCCACCATATATACACTGTATACAGCCTGTACCCACCGTATATACACTGTATACAGCCTGTACCCACCGTATATACACTGTATACAGCCTGTACCCACCGTATATACACTGTATACAGCCTGTACCCACCGTATATACACTGTATACAGCCTGTACCCACCGTATATACACTGTATACAGCCTGTACCCACCGTATATACACTGTATACAGCCTGTACCCACCGTATATACACTGTATACAGCCTGGACCCACCGTATATACACTGTATACAGCCTGTACCCACCGTATATACACTGTATACAGCCTGTACCCACCGTATATACACTGTATACAGCCTGTACCCACCGTATATACACTGTATACAGCCTGTACCCACCGTATATACACTGTATACAGCCTGTACCCACCGTATATACACTGTATACAGCCTGTACCCACCGTATATACACTGTATACAGCCTGTACCCACCGTATATACACTGTATACAGCCTGTACCCACCGTATATACACTGTATACAGCCTGTACCCACCGTATATACACTGTATACAGCCTGTACCCACCGTATATACACTGTATACAGCCTGTACCCACCGTATATACACTGTATACAGCCTGGACCCACCGTATATACACTGTATACAGCCTGTACCCACCGTATATACACTGTATACAGCCTGTACCCACCGTATATACACTGTATACAGCCTGTACCCACCGTATATACACTGTATACAGCCTGTACCCACCGTATATACACTGTATACAGCCTGTACCCACCGTATATACACTGTATACAGCCTGTACCCACCGTATATACACTGTATACAGCCTGTACCCACCATATATACACTGTATACAGCCTGTACCCACCACATATACACTGTATACAGCCTGTACCCACCGTATATACACTGTATACAGCCTGTACCCACCGTATATACACTGTATACAGCCTGTACCCACCGTATATACACTGTATACAGCCTGTACCCACCGTATATACACTGTATACAGCCTGTACCCACCGTATATACACTGTATACAGCTTGTACCCACCGTATATACACTGTATACAGCCTGTACCCACCGTATATACACTGTATACAGCCTGTACCCACCGTATATACACTGTATACAGCCTGTACCCACCGTATATACACTGTATACAGCCTGTACCCACCGTATATACACTGTATACAGCCTGTACCCACCGTATATACACTGTATACAGCCTGTACCCACCGTATATACACTGTATACAACCTGTACCCACCGTATATACACTGTATACAGCCTGGACCCACCGTATATACACTGTATACAGCCTGGACCCACCGTATATACACTGTATACAGCCTGGACCCACCGTATATACACTGTATACAGCCTGTACCCACCGTATATACACTGTATACAGCCTGTACCCACCGTATATACACTGTATACAGCCTGTACCAACCGTATATACACTGTATAGAGCCTGTACCCACCGTATATACACTGAATACAGCCTGTACCCACCGTATATACACTGTATACAGCCTGTACCCACCGTATAAACACTGTATACAGCCTGTACCGACCGTATATACACTATACACCCTGTACCCACCGTATTTACACTGTAAACACCCTGTACCCACTCTATATACACTGTATACAGCCTGTACCCACCAGATATACCCAGAGACAATAGTATATACACTGTATACACCTTGTACTCACCGTATATACACTGTATACAGCCTGTACCCATTAGATATTCCCAGAGACAATAGTATATACACTGTATACAGCCTGTACCCACCGTATATATACACTGTATACAGCCTGTACCCACCGTATATACACTGTATACAGCCTGGACCTACCGTATATACACTATACACCCTGTACCCACCGTATTTACACTGTAAACACCCTATACCCACTCTATATACACTGTATACAGCCTGTATCCACCAGATATACCCAGAGACAATAGTATATACACTGTATACACTCTGTACTCCCCGTATATTCACTGTATACACCCTTTGCTCACCGTATGTACACTGTATACACCCTGTACCCACTGTATATACACTGTATACACCCTTTACTCATCATATATACACTATATACACCCTGTACCAACTGTATATACCCAGAGACAACCATATATACACTGTATACACCCAGTACCCACCGTATATACACTGTATAAACCCGGTACTCACTGTATATACACTGTATACACCCAGTACCCAACGTATATACACTGTATAAACCCGGTACCAACATTATATACACTGTATACACCCTGTAACCACTGTATAAAGACTGTATCCACTCTGTAAGCACCATATATACCCGGAACCCATTGTATATACACTGCATACACCCTGTAACCACTATATACACTGTATACGCCATGTAACCACCATATATACTATACACTCTGCAACCAGCGTATATATATTCGGAGACCACAGTATATACACTGTATGCACCCTGTAACCACTGTATATACACCCTGTGACCACAGTATACACACCCCGTAACCACCGTATGTACACCCTGTGACCACTGTATATACCCGTATACCCATATATGTACTTGGAGACCACCATATACACACTCTGTGAGCTGTGACCACTGTATGCACCTGGAAACCTCCGTGTACATCCAGAGACCACTGTATATGTGACGGGGTATGCGGCAGAGCAGTGAGGGACGCCAGGCCAAGGAACAATCCAAAGGGCTTTATTAGAACCACAAAGAATAAGCACCAAACAAATATAAATCCTTAAAGTCTGCAAGGAGTCCACAACAAAACAAAAGATCCAGGGGCACCGCCTGGTATTCCAACGCCAGGGAAAATAGGGCAATGGTCCTTATATGAGTTCCTTGAGTCCAACAGGGGGAACAATAAAACACAATCCCAAGTGGTCACTGATCTCCAGTCTGTAACAGTCCATACACAGGCTCTAGGATCCAGCCTCAGCTATAGATCCTAGTCCTTCTCCAGCCGAGATCCAACCAACCTAGCATGGGTCTCATTGTTCTTCTCTCTTGGGATCAGCCCCTTAGGTGGGCAGAAGAGTCCAACTCCGCCTCGACATTTGATGACATGAATGGACTTTAGAAGTCCTGGCTCTTTGTTGTTTACCAAGTTGTGGATTGGAGAAGTCCCATGCTGAGAAGAACAAACAATCCCCCACCAGTAGTACATACAGGACAGTCAAGGAGAGACAGATTCTTACACCATGAGCAAAGGCGGGGGAGGGACACACTGTTAGGGTACCGTCACACTTTAGCGACACTCCAGCGATCCCACCAGCGATCTGACCTGGTCACCGAGCTTGGTTACCCGATATTTACCTTGGTTACCAGCGCACACCGCTTAGCGCTGGCTCCCTGCACTCCTAGCCAGAGTACACATTGGGTTAATAAGCAAACCGCTTTGCTTATTTACCCGATGTGTACTCCGGTTACGTGTGCAAGGAGCAGGGAGCCGGCACTGGCAGCCTGAGAGCGGCGGACGCTAGTAACCAAGGTAAATATCGGGTAACCAAGCAAAGCGTTTTGCTTGGTTACATGATGTGTACCTTGGTTACCAGCGTCTGCACCTTGCAGACGCCGGCTTCCTGCTCCGTGCACATCCAGATCGTTGCTCTCTCGCTGTCAAACACAGCGATGTGTGCTTCACAGCGGTAGAGCGACAACTAAAAAATGAACCAGCACTGTGTGTAACGAGCAGCGATCTCACAGCAGGGGCCAGATCACTGCTCAGTGTCACACACAGCGAGATCGCCAATGAGGTCACTGGTGCGTCACAAAAACCGTGACGTAGCAGCGATCTCGCTATGTGAGAAGTACCCCTTACAGTATAAACCCTGTTACCATCATATATATCTGGGAACCTCTGTATATACCCAGAGACCACCGTATATACCTGTAAACCCCTATATACAATCAGAGACCAGCATATATACACACTCTGTAACCACTGTATATACTTGGAGACCACTGTGTATATCCGGAGATAAACATATTTACCTGGCAAACCTTGTATCTATCTGAAGACCACCATATATACCCAGAAACCATCATATATACCCCAAAACCACAGTATATACCTGGGAACCATCATATATACTCAGAGACTGCTGTGTATACCCGGGAAACGTCATACATATCAAGTCCCTAGTGTTAATACCAGGTATTGGTCAGATATACCCATCTGATTTCTCCAGTCTGGAGTTTGAGTGCAGAAATCCCGGCACTCCCAGCCTCGGCTGCCATCACTGAGGTTATTAATGGTCGTCTGAGGAAGGGTCTGCCGCTGAATGGAGTAAATCATCAAGATCCTGTGCTGGCAGCTCCTGTGTAATCACCGACCAATTATGTCCCCGATGTGCTTGATGGGAGACAAGTCCGGAGACGCTGCAGCCATGGGAGACAAGTCTGGAGACGCTGCAGCCATGGGAGACAAGTCCGGAGACACTGCAGCCATGGGAGACAAGTCCAGAGACGCTGCAGCCATGGGAGACAAGTCCGGAGACGCTGCAGCCATGGGAGACAAGTCCGGAGACGCTGCAGCCATGGGAGACAAGTCCGGAGACGCTGCAGCCATGGGAGACAAGTCTGGAGACGCTGCAGTCATGGGAGACAAGTCTGGAGACGCTGCAGCCATGGGAGACAAGTCCGGAGACGCTGCAGCCATGGGAGACAAGTCTTGAGACGCTGCAGCCATAGGAGACAAGTCTGGAGACGCTGCAGTCATGGGAGACAAGTCTGGAGACGCTGCAGCCATCTGAGACAAGTCTTGAGACGCTGCAGCCATAGGAGACAAGTCCGGAGATGCTGCAGCCATGGGAACACGTTCAGGCCACAAAGGCAGCTCACAGTAGTACGAGGAACATGTAACCTAACGTTGTGTTTAAAACTGGCTCCTTATAAATTACACAGGAGCTGCAGCGTCTCCGGACTTGTCTCCATCGAGCACATCGGGAACATCATTGGTCGTTGATAACACAGGAGCTGCCAGCAGCGGATCTTGATGATTTACTACATTTAGCAGCAGAACCTTCCTCAGATGACCATTTAAGAGGATATCCAGGACTTAAAAAAATATGCCTAAGTACTAACAGGCAGGACATTGCTACCTACCTGCCTGTTGGGTCTGATGCTGTTCTTCTTCTTCTTCCGACACAGAGTGGTCACAGGCGGCTCCTGCCAGCGATACAGCGGCTTTGTCAGCAGAGCGGAGGCTTCTTTTCTGCTGTGCTCTGTAGATGGAGTGAGACAGCCGACGTCCTGCTGCGTAACTGGGGGAGCCGGTTGTCAATCAGCATGATGTTGGCTGTTTCGCCCCACCTGCAGAGCAGAGCAGATAAGAAGCCTGCGCACTGTTGACACGTCGTCGGCAGAAGCGGTTGAAGCACCAGAAGGAGCCGTCTGTGACCGTTCTGTGCCGGTGAAGAACAACGCCGGCCACTACAGGCAAGTACATAGCAACTACCTGAATATTAGAGCTTAGGCAGGTATCCCCATTAGTGACATCAGTGACAGCAGCTGAGGCTGGAAGTGCACGAGGCGCAGACTCCAGACTGAATAATCCAGATGATTTCACAATGTTGTTCCCATCTTTCCGTCCGTGACGTCCCCATCCGGTGTTTTCCATCTTTCCACGACTTCTCGTTTTTGGTTTTGCAACTTCAATTTTTAAGAATGTAGTTTTATTTTCCTCATAAATGCAAAATGAAGCAACTATCAAAATATTCTTCATTAATAGTTTTCTACCCTTTTACTGTAGAGTCTGCAAGCCTATAACCTGGCGAGCTGCTCTGCAATATCTGATCACAAGTCTTAAATCCAGCCTATATTACTGGGAGAGACACACAGACCTCACATCCAGCCTATATTACTGATAGAGACACAGAGCTCACATCCAGCCTATATTACTGGGAGAGACACACAGAGCTCCCATCCAGCCTATATTACTGGGAGAGACACACAGACCTCACATCCACCCTATATTACTGGGAGAGACACACAGACCTCACATCCAGCCTATATTACTGGGAGAGACACACAGAGCTCACATCCAGCCTATATTACTGGGAGAGACACACAGACCTCACATCCAGCCTATATTACTGATAGAGACACAGAGCTCACATCCAGCCTATATTACTGGGAGAGACACACAGACCTCACATCCAGCCTATATTACTGGGAGAGACACACAGACCTCACATCCAGCCTATATTACTGGGAGAGACACACAGACCTCACATCCAGCCTATATTACTGATAGAGACACAGAGCTCACATCCAGCCTATATTACTGGGAGAGACACACAGAGCTCACATCCAGCCTATATTACTGGGAGAGACACACAGACCTCACATCCACCCTATATTACTGGGAGAGACACACAGACCTCACATCCAGCCTATATTACTGGGAGAGACACACAGAGCTCACATCCAGCCTATATTACTGGGAGAGACACACAGACCTCACATCCAGCCTATATTACTGATAGAGACACAGAGCTCACATCCAGCCTATATTACTGGGAGAGACACACAGACCTCACATCCAGCCTATATTACTGGGAGAGACACACAGAGCTCACATCCAGCCTATATTACTGGGAGAGACACACAGACCTCACATCCAGCCTATATTACTGATAGAGACACAGAGCTCACATCCAGCCTATATTACTGGGAGAGACACACAGAGCTCACATCCAGCCTATATTACTGGGAGAGACACACAGAGCTCACATCCAGCCTATATTACTGGAGGAGACACACAGAGCTCACATCCAGCCTATATTACTGGGAGAGACACACAGACCTCACATCCAGCCTATATTACTGATAGAGACACAGAGCTCACATCCAGCCTATATTACTGGGAGAGACACACAGAGCTCACATCCAGCCTATATTACTGGGAGAGACACACAGAGCTCACATCCAGCCTATATTACTGGGAGATACACACAGAGCTCACATCCAGCCTGTATTACTGGGAGAGAGACACACAGAGCTCACATCCAGCCTGTATTACTGGGAGAGACACACAGAGCTCACATCCAGCCTATATTACTGGGAGAGACACACAGACCTCACATCCAGCCTATATTACTGGAGGAGACACACAGACCTCACATCCAGCCTATATTACTGGGAGATACACACAGAGCTCACATCCAGCCTATATTACTGGGAGAGACACACAGGGCTCACATCCAGCCTATATTACTGGGAGAGACACACAGGGCTCACATCCAGCCTATATTACTGGGAGAGAGACACAGAGCTCACATCCAGCCTATATTACTGGGAGAGACACACAGAGCTCACATCCAGCCTATATTGCTGGGAGACACACACACACACACACACACACACACACACACACACACACACCTACCTCACATCCAGCCTATATTACTGGGAGAGACACAGAGAGCTCACATCCACCCTATATTACTGGTAGAGACACACATAGCTTACATCTAGCCTATATTACTGGGAGAGACATACAGAGCTCACATCCAGTCTGTATTACTGGGAGAGACACACAGAGCTCACATCCAGCCCATATTACTGGTAGAGACACAAAGAGCTCACATCCAGCCTATATTACTGGGAGAGACACAGAGAGCTCACATCCAGCCCATATTACTGGTAGAGACACACAGAGCTCACATCCAGCCTATATTACTGGGAGGGACACACAGACCTCACATCCAGCCCATATTACTGGGAGAGACACACAGAGCTCACATCCAGCCTATAGTACTGATAGAGACACACAGAGCTCACATCCAGCCTATATTACTGGGAGAGACACACAGACCTCACATCCAGCCTATATTACTGGTATAGACACACAGACCTCACATCCAGCCTATATTACTGGGAGATACACACAGAGCTTACATCTAGCCTATATTACTGGGAGAGACACACAGACCTCACATCCAGCCCATATTACTGGGAGATACACACAGACCTCACTTCCAGGCTATATTACTGGGAGATACACACAGACCTCACATCCAGCCTATATTACTGGGAGAGACACACAGAGCTCACATTCAGCCTATATTACTGGGAGCGACACATAGATCTCACATCCAGCCTATATTACTTGGAGAGACACACAGAGCTCACATCCAGCCTATATTACTGGAAGATACACACAGAGCTCACATCTAGCCTATATTACTTGGAGAGACACACAGACCTCACATCCAGCCCATATTACTGGGAGATACACACAGACCTCACTTCCAGGCTATATTACTGGGAGATACACACAGACCTCACATCCAGCCTATATTACTGGGAGAGACACACAGAGCTCACATTCAGCCTATATTACTGGGAGCGACACATAGATCTCACATCCAGCCTATATTACTTGGAGAGACACACAGAGCTCACATCCAGCCTATATTACTGGGAGATACACACAGACCTCACATCCAGCCTATATTACTGGGAGAGACACACAGAGCTCACATTCAGCCTATATTACTGGGAGCGACACACAGACCTCACATCCAGCCTATATTACTGGGAGAGACACACAGAGCTCACATCCAGCCTATATTACTGGGAGATACACACAGAGCTCACATCTAGCCTATATTACTGGGAGAGACACACAGACCTCACATCCAGCCCATATTACTGGGAGATACACACAGACCTCACATCCAGCCTATATTACTGGGAGAGACACACAGAGCTCACATCCAGCCTATATTACTGGGAGAGACACACTGACCTCACATCCAGCCTATATTACTGGGAGAGACACACAGAGCTCACATCCAGCCTATATTACTGGGAGAGACACACAGAGCTCACATCCAGCTTATATTACTGGGAGAGACACACAGACCTCACATCCAGCCTATATTACTGGGAGAGACACACAGACCTCACATCCAGCCTATATTACTGGGAGAGACACACAGAGCTCACATTCAGCCTATATTACTGGGAGCGACACATAGATCTCACATCCAGCCTATATTACTGGGAGAGACACACTGACCTCACATCCAGCCTATATTACTGGGAGAGACACACAGAGCTCACATCCAGCCTATATTACTGGGAGAGACACACAGAGCTCACATCCAGCTTATATTACTGGGAGAGACACACAGACCTCACATCCAGCCTATATTACTGGGAGAGACACACAGACCTCACATCCAGCCTATATTACTGGGAGAGACACACAGAGCTCACATCCAGCCTATATTACTGGGAGAGACACACAGACCTCACATCCAGCCTATATTACTGGGAGAGACACACAGAGCTCACATCCAGCCTATATTACTGGGAGAGACACACAGAGCTCACATCCAGCTTATATTACTGGGAGAGACACACAGACCTCACATCCAGCCTATATTACTGGGAGAGACACACAGACCTCACATCCAGCCTATATTACTGGGAGAGACACACAGAGCTCACATTCAGCCTATATTACTGGGAGCGACACATAGATCTCACATCCAGCCTATATTACTGGGAGAGACACACTGACCTCACATCCAGCCTATATTACTGGGAGAGACACACAGAGCTCACATCCAGCCTATATTACTGGGAGAGACACACAGAGCTCACATCCAGCCTATATTACTGGGAGAGACACACAGACCTCACATCCAGCCTATATTACTGGGAGAGACAAACAGACCTCACATCCAGCCTATATTACTGGGAGAGACACACAGAGCTCACATCCAGCCTATATTACTGGGAGAGACACACAGACCTCACATCCAGCCTATATTACTGGGAGAGACACACAGAGCTCACATTCAGCCTATATTACTGGGAGCGACACATAGATCTCACATCCAGCCTATATTACTTGGAGAGACACACAGAGCTCACATCCAGCCTATATTACTGGGAGAAACACACAGACCTCACATCCAGCCTATATTACTGGGAGAGACACACAGAGCTCACATCCAGCCTATATTACTGGGAGAGACACACTGACCTCACATCCAGCCTATATTACTGGGAGAGACACAGAGAGCTCACATCCAGCCTATATTACTGGGAGAGACACACAGAGCTCACATCCAGCTTATATTACTGGGAGAGACACACAGACCTCACATCCAGCCTATATTACTGGGAGAGACACACAGACCTCACATCCAGCCTATATTACTGGGAGAGACACACAGAGCTCACATTCAGCCTATATTACTGGGAGCGACACATAGATCTCACATCCAGCCTATATTACTGGGAGAGACACACAGAGCTCACATCCAGCCTATATTACTGGGAGAGACACACAGACCTCACATCCAGCCTATATTACTGGGAGAACCACACATACCTCACATCCAGCCTATATTACTGGGAGAGAAATACAAACCTCAAATCCAGCCTATATTACTGGGAGAGACACACAGAGCTCACATCCAGCCTATATTACTGGTAGAGACACACAGAGCTCACATCCAGCCTATATTACTGGGAGAGACACACAGGGCTCACATCCAGCCTATATTACTGGGAGAGATACACAGAGCTCACATCCAGCCTATATTACTTGGAGAGACACACAGAGCTCACATCCAGCCTATATTACTGGGAGAGACACACAGAGCTCACATCCAGCCTATATTACTGGGAGAGACACACAGACCTCACATCCAGCCTATATTACTGGGAGAACCACACATACCTCACATCCAGCCTATATTACTGGGAGAGACATACAGAGCTCACATCCAGCCTATATTACTGGGAGAGACACACTGACCTCACATCCAGCCTATATTACTGGGAGAGACACACAGAGCTCACATCCAGCCTATATTACTGGGAGAGACACACAGACCTCACATCCAGCCTATATTGCTGGGAGAGACACACAGAGCTCACATCCAGCTTATATTACTGGGAGAGACACACAGACCTCACATCTAGCCTATATTACTGGGAGAGACACACAGACCTCACATCCAGCCTATATTACTGGGAGAGACACACAGACCTCACATCCAGCCTATATTACTGGTAGAGACACATAGACCTCACATCCAGTCTATATTTCTGGGAGAGACACACAGACCTCACATCCAGCCTATATTACTGGTAGAGACACACAGAGCCCACATCCAGCCTATATTACTGGGAGAGACACACAGAGCTCACATCCAGCCTATATTACTGGTAGAGACACACAGAGCTCACATCCAGCCTATATTACTGGGAGAGACACACAGGGCTCACATCCAGCCTATATTACTGGGAGAGATACACAGAGCTCACATCCAGCCTATATTACTGGGAGAGCCACACAGACCTCACATCCAGCCTATATTACTGGGAGAGATACACATACTTCACATCCATCCTATATTACTGGGAGAGAGACACACAGACCTCGCCCCCAGCCTATATTACTGGGAAGGACACACAGAGCTGACATCCAGCTTATATTACTGGTAGAGACACACAGACCTCACATCCAGCCTATATTACTGGGAGAGACACACAGAGCTCACATCGCTCCTCTCATTAAGTACACCGTCCTTGATAACAGGATTTTGGACCAACCACCTCTTTTCCGGTGGCCCTGGGTCCGGTGGTTTTGAGCTGTGTGAGGTCCGGTGGGATGTTGGGTGTCCGGGCTGTGGGCTGTTTTTGGATGGACGAACCAGTATAATCAGTTTAATGTCTGTTCTCCATTCTCATTTAGCCACAACACTGGAGGCCATAGTGAATGCTCTCGCCATGTCTGGCGACACGGAGGAGGTGACTCGCCTCCGTAAGCCCAGGTTTTCTTACGAGGAGAACCAGATACTGATCAGAGAAGTGCGGTCCCATTACTCTATGCTGTACGGTGCACAGAGCCGACGTCTCAGCGTGGCAGAGCGACGCCGTGTGTGGGAGGGCATCGCCGCAAAGATCAACGCCATCACCAACTGGAAGAGGACGGCCCAGGAAGTCCAGAAACGCTGGAATGACTTTAAGAGACGGACCAAGGAGAAGCTGGCTCGTATCCCTCACTCCACGCAGAACGGGACAGCGGAGGACGTCCTGACGGCAGAGGAGGAGACCATCTTTGCCATCCTGGGGCCGGGGGTGGTGCCTGGGAGGGAGTCCTATCTCCATGGGACGCGGCTGGGAGCTATGGGTGAGCATTACATTGCAGATACTTTGAGTTGTCGGTGTTTTGTAGGACTCCAGTCTGTGTTTCAGATCTGAGGATCTCAGGTGCCCGCTCTCCGGACCGCTGTAGATAGAGAGACTCAGGTCAGTGATGTTATTATAGTCTGCTGTACATTATAACCTTACTCTTCTCCTCAGCGTCATCATCATCGTGCTGGTGTCCTCCTGACCACACGTCCTCCCGAGGCTCCAGAGACATAGAGCAAGTCTATGCTGTAGAAAAGGTCTAATGTGTACCCCAGTGATCATGGGCCTAGGGTGGTCCACAGGTCCATACTTTGCAAGTGGCCATTCTCGGTACTGCAGCTCAGATGCCATTCACTTCACTTCAAAATTTAGCAGCAGTACCGAGAATGGCCACTAGTGGTGCTCTTCTGGCTGTGTACATCCGGCCAAGGGAGCTGCAATCCACTGATCAGAGGTGAGTGGTGGAGCGACAAACCTCCACCGAGACGATATCAGTGACCTACGTCGTAGACAATCCCTGCACTTCTGGCAATGAAAGCTGGGCCCCATTTTTAAGATCTGTGCAGGGAAAAAAAAATTCTGGCTGTTGTAATGTGAAAAAATGATAGGATCCACTGAGACGGACTGCAGAACAGACAGTAGTAAGGACACAATACTGCAGAAAATACAGTGGATACCCTTAGTTTCCCTCCACGCTGTATACAGACACACTTGCAGGTTTTCTCTCTGCTCTCTATAGACACATCTGCAGGTTTTTCCCTCCGCTCTCTATACAGACACATCTGCAGGTTTTCTCTCTGCTCTCTATAGACACATCTGCAGGTTTTTCCCTCCGCTCTCTATACAGACACATCTGCAGGTTTTTTCCTCCGCTCTCTATAAAGACACATCTGTAGCTTTTTCCCTATGCTCTCTATAAAGACCCATCTGCAGATTTTCCCTATGCTCTCTATAAAGACACATCTGCAGGTTTTTCCCTCCTTTCTCTATAAAGACACATCTGCAGGTTTTCTCTCCGCTCTCTATACACACACATCTGCAGGATTTTCCCTCCGCTCTCTATACAGATACATCTGCAGGTTTATCCCTCCACTCTCTATAAAGACACATCTGCAGTTTTTTCCCTTTGCTCTCTACAAAGACACATCTGCAGGTTTTTCCCTTCACTCTCTATAAAGACCCATCTGCAGCTTTTTCCCTTCACTCTCTATAAAGGCACATCTGCAGCTTTTTCCCTCTATCTATAAAGACACATCTGCAGGTTTTTCCCTCTGCTCTCTATAAAGACACATCTGCAGGTTTTTCTCTCTGCTCTCTATAAAGACACATCTGCAGGTTTTTCCCTCCACTCTGTATAAAGACATATCTGCAGGTTTTTCCTCCGCTCTCTATAAAGAGACATATTTAGGTTTTTCCCTCTGCTCTCTATACAGACACATCTGCAGTTTTTTCTCCCATTTTCAGTCAATTTGGAACCAAAATTATTTCTATTTGTCAAATGCCAGAATAATGAGAGAGAGAGAATGTTTTCAGGTATTTTTCTTCCATTCTGCACAGTGACGTTTCCTCCAGGTCATTAGTATTTGGTGGCATTGCCCTTACACTGTGTGACTTGGGGGAATTATTTTGGATCCTTCCAGAAGCTTCTCACAATAGTTGGTGGAATTTGGGCCGATTCCTCCTGACAGATCTGGTGTAGCTGAGCCATGTTTGGAGGTCGCTGCTCGCTCCGGCCTTTTCAGCTTTGCCCATAAATTTTCAATAGGATTGAGATCAGGGCTTTGTGATGGCCACTCCAAAACAGACTTTGTTATCCTTAAGCCACTTTGTAACCAGTTTGGCAGTAGCTTCGGTTATTGTCCATTTGGAAGACCCATTTCCACCCAAGCTTTAAGTTCCAGGCTGATGTCTTGAGATGTTCTTCACTATTGCCACATAATCGTCTTTCCTCATCTATTTTGTGAAGTGTTCCAGTCCCTCCTGCAGCAAAACAACCCCACAACATGATGCTGCCGCCCCGAGTGTCACAGTTGGGATGGTTTTCTTAGACGATGGTCATTATGGCAAAACAGTTAAATTTTAGTTTCAGCAGATCACAGGACATGTCTCCAAAAATTCAGGTCTTTGTTCCTGTGTGCATTTGCAAACATTAATCTGGCTTTTTTTATGCTTCTTTTGGAGTAATAGCTTCTTCCTGGCAGAGTTCATGTTGATACAGGGCTCGTTTCACTGTGGATAATGACACAATCTTACCAGCTTCCGCCAGCATCTTCACAAGGTCTTTTGCTTTTGTTCTTGGTTGATCTGCACATGTCTGACCAAAGCACGCTCATCTCTGGTGCACAGAACCCGTCTCCTTCCTGAGCGGTATGATGGCCGGACATTCCCATCTTGTTTGTACTTGTGTATAATTGCTTGTACAGATGAATGAGGCACCTTCAGGAATCTGGAAATTGTACCCAAGGATGAACCAGACTTGTGCAAGTCCACAATTCTCATCCGGAGATCTTGGCTGATTTCTTTTGACTTTCCCATGATGCTACACAAAGAAGCCGTGTGTTTCAGGTGTGCATTACAATACATCCACAGGTGTGTCTCTAATTAACCCAGATGTTGTCAATAAACCTATCAGAAGCTTCCAAAGACATGACATCATCATATGGGCGGTCCCATATTGTTTAAAGGCATAGTACTTTTAGTGTATGGAAACTTCTGACTTTGCAGAAAGTAATAAAAATGCCTGAAAACATTCTCATTATTCTGGCATTTGGCAAATAGAAATCATTTTGGTTCCTAATTCACCTAAAACGGGAAAGATTTATTCTGATTTCATGTCAGATAGTGAGAAAAACCTGCAGATGTGTCTGTTTAGAGAGCAGAGGGAAAAACCTGCAGATGTGTCTGTTTAGAGAGCAGAGGGAAAAACCTGCAGATGTGTCTGTTTAGAGAGAGGAGGGAAAAACCTGCAGATGTGTCTGCATAGAGAGCGGAGAGAAAAACCTGCAGATGTGTCTGTATAGAGAGCGGAGGGAAAAACCTGCAGATGTGTCTGTATAGAGAGCAGAGGGAAAAACCTGCAGATGTGTCCTTATAGAGAGTGGAGGAAAAAACCTGCAGATATGTCTTTATAGAGAGTGGAGGGAAAAACCTGCAGATGTGTCTTTATAGAGAGCGGAGGGAAAAACCTGCAGATGTGTCTTTATACAGAGGTAAAGGGAAAAACCTGCAGATGTGTCTTTATAGAGAGTAGAGGGAAAAACCTGCAGATGTGTCTTTATAGAGAGTGGAGGGAAAAACCTGCAGATGTGTCTTTATACAGAGGTAAAGGGAAAAACCTGCAGATGTGTCTTTATGGAGAGTGGAGGGAAAAACCTGTAGACTTTATTAAGAGTGGAACGAAACTAAGGGTTTCAACTGTACACCCAACACTTTTAAGAAGGAAAAACACAGTGTTTGGAAGAAGTAAGTACACCTCCATGTAAAGCACTTATTTTCCCTCCATCTGCACAGTGGTGTCTGCTCCTCAGTCAAATAGAAAATAAATGAATGGAAGTGACTGAAAAGAACAAAGTACAATTCTGTGCATTGTTACGGTATAAATTTCACAGATCTCTGTTGTGAAAGTAAGTGACCCCCTTGTAATGCTGCTGCTCCTAACGTTAGACATAGGTGGAGCAGGTCAGGTTTAATGATGAGAAGATGTTGCAGGAACCATCTTTATCTGGATGTTCTAACAACTCCCGGCAAGATGTCGTGTAAGAAATTATAGGAAAGTTTGCTTCTTTCTGTCACTTTGATGTTTTATTTTTCATTCACTGAGGAGCAGACGCTGAGACGTCGGCCTGTAGGAAAAGAAAACCTTTTCGGGACACACTTACATATTTACATGACTGTATTACGAACTGGTAGATGTTTCCTGATTAGCTTGGCCTCGGTAGGACCTCAGGAATCTGCTGCACCGCCACCGACCGTGATGCCCAATGACTATGAAACCAGAGCCACTGGGCGTGATGGTGGGCAGAGCGTGATGGTGGGCAGAGCGTGATGGTGGGCAGAGCGTGATGGTGGGCAGAGCGTCATGGAGGGCAGAGCGTCATGGAGGGCAGAGCGTCATGGTGGGTAGAACGTCATGGTGGCCAGAGCGTCATGGTGGGCAGTGCATCATGGTGGGCAGAGCGTCATGGTGGGCAGTGCATCATGGTGGGCAGAGCGTCATGGTGGGCAGTGCATCATGGTGGGCAGCGCATCATGGAGGGCAGAGCGTTGGCTGCAGCAGGTGATGTCGCCCTTAGAATGGATTGTAACAGTTATTACGAGGATCTGTATCCTGAGACCCGGCCATAAAGGGTCTGGTATTAGGAGTTGTAGATATTTTGGTGCCCACAGGAGGGTAGTGGTAATGATGCTCCGCACAGCTAACCCAAATGTTTCTTCTCATCCGCAGATTTACATTTAGCCGGCCCTGGCTCGTCCAGTGCTGAAAACTCTCTGAGTGGTCCCTGCTGCCCCCCGGACCCACCAATGCTGCTTCATCCTAAGGAATCTGCTTCCCCAACACCTCAGATTCACATCGTACAGTTGCCCCAGCTGAGCCCCTCGCCTGATCCCTCAGATGGGGACTCTCCAGAACAGCTGCCCCCCGGATCTCCGTTACTCGCCTCCGATGGTGTCCGTCAACACTACGACCCAACAGTTGCCATGTTGAGAGCCCAACAAGAAACTGCTGAAGCCATAAGGCACCTTACCTACACCCTGCGGCAGAGTATGGACCGTTTGACCAATGTCCTGGCCACCCTGCTGCCTCTAATACCTCCGCAGCCGCCGTCCCCAGCCCCCTCGACCCTTATTGAACCTGTTTACTTCCCCACAAAGACAGAGCCGGAGTCTGAGCCTTGTTCTGTGAGTTATGAGGCAGAACGTCATGAGGCACATGAAGACGGAGCCCAGGACACGACAGAGGTGCAGCCGCAGCCCCCATCCTCCCCGCCCCCCAACAAGAGGAAGAGATTTTCCTACTTGAACTCTCGTAAACGCAGAGGCCGCTGGAAAAACGTATAGATGTTGGCGAACTGTATGAGGAGGCGCAGAACTTCAGGACTTTTACTCCCCAGACAGAAAACGCTGAATCCTTCCCGATGGCTCCATACGTTTGTTTCTGTGTTTGAAATGCGACTTCCACAATCCTCTTGTAGTAGGAATTGTTGGGGATAGTGTAGTACAAGCGCAGCTGACAAGACCCTCAGCCTAAATCTCATGCTCCTCTCTGCTCCAATTCACCGGGTGATGAAGGTATTTGCGGATTTGCACCCTTATGCCCTCCCCTATACACTACATCCCTCCGCTCTAATTCGTGATGTCTATGGCCGCCCGGAGGAAGGATCCTAATAAAGCACACTGGTCGGGGGGTTAGAAGCAGGGGCTGAGCTTTAGCGTCAGGGTGAACGCACGAAAAGAGCCCGCGTGTCGTGATGAAGCTTCAGTAGATTTCAGTCTTGTACTTACTCAACCAATGGATGTGATTGGGGGCTGCCGGGTTGTGCGCGGGGGGCCGCCCGTCCAGCGTTCGTTTCCTGCTGCTCTCAGGTTTTTATGTGGAAACGTTCGATATTGTGACAGACGTCTCCGGCCCTGTCCTCTTCCATCTACACCCACGAGTCTAGCCCAGAAAGCAATATATATGTATAGGAATCCGCATCCGCACTAGATGGTCTCCCCGCCACGTTATGTTCAGTAGACGGATGGGCGCGCTGATTCTGTATGTAAATAACATCATATTAAAAGCTTCTGATTCCTAATATGTCGTCTTCATTAACGAGAGGAGAATAGAAAACTGCGCGACGTCCGATCAATCCAGGAGATGGGTCCGTACAGACGAGGATACGGAGGATTCCGACTATTGTAGCAGAAACGAGAGGACGGTACCGAGCGAAAAGGACGGAGGAGAAAGCCGAGCGGCAACTGGTCATATAGTCCCAGAAGGAAACGTCGGGCGGCATCTGGTTATATAATCCTAGAAGGAAAAGCCGGGCGGCATCTGGTCACAGTCCCAGA
The DNA here is from genome assembly GCF_048569485.1 of Anomaloglossus baeobatrachus. Taxonomy (NCBI): domain Eukaryota; kingdom Metazoa; phylum Chordata; class Amphibia; order Anura; family Aromobatidae; genus Anomaloglossus; species Anomaloglossus baeobatrachus. Next base: position 17,652,239 of record NC_134361.1, read on the forward strand.
AGGAAAAGTCGGGTAGCATCTGGTCACATAGCCCCAGAAGGAAAAGCGGGGCAGCATATAGTCATATAGTCCCAGAGGGAAAAGTCGGGCGGCATCTGGTCATATAGTCCCAGAGGGAAAAGTCGGGCGGCATCTGGTCACGTAGTCCCAGAGGGAAAAGTCGGGCGGCATCTGGTCATATAGTCCCAGAGGGAAAAGTCGGGCGGCATCTGGTCACGTAGTCCCAGAGGGAAAAGTCGGGCAGCATCTGGTCACATAGTCCCAGAGGGAAAAGTCGGGCGGCATCTGGTCACGTAGTCCCAGAGGGAAAAGTCGGGTAGCATCTGGTCACATAGTCCAAGAAGGAAAAGCGGAGCGGCATCTGGTTATATAGTCCCAGAAGGAAAAGCTGGGCAGCATATGGTCATATAGTCCCAGAGGGAAAAGTCGGGCGGCATCTGGTCACGTAGTCCCAGAGGGAAAAGTCGGGCAGCATCTGGTCATATAGTCCCAGAAGGAAAAGTCGGGCGGCATCTGGTCATATAGTCCCAGAGGGAAAAGTCGGGTAGCATCTGGTCACATAGTCCAAGAAGGAAAAGCGGAGCAGCATCTGGTTATATAGTCCCAGAAGGAAAAGCTGGGCAGCATATGGTCATATAGTCCCAGAGGGAAAAGTCATCTGGCATCTAGTCACGTAGTCCCATCACTAGTCCACATCCAGAAATAAATGGTAGGAGAAGACTGTAGATTGTGTTGTCTCGTCTCATGGGCTCCCCGCAGCCTGACATTCCCATGAAGGCGGGACGGTCTCAGCAGTACTGGTCCTGTCAGTTTAGGTCTTTATACCGGCGGTCAGGACAGGCCTGACATAAGTAAAATGGATGAACATGTCTCATAGGGCATCCAGTGACATGTTGGCCTTGTTTGTTCCTTCTTTGCAGCCATTTTTGCACATCCTATCTAGAAGAACCTTATCGATGTCAGGGTTGAATTTGCTCTTCAGAATCTGATTCCGATGGAATCAAAATAAGATTTTGGGAAACCACATTGTAAGCCGGGGTTTTATGGAAAACAGTAGTGTAGTGCAACCAGGAACCGTGCGCAAAACTGACCGCAACTAAATATGATGCAGTGAAAAGCCACGTACTTCACCCGGCAGCAGATCCGGCGGCGCTTGCACTTTTCACATGATGGCTCACTACTCTCCTGCTTCTGCCACATGACGTATAATACATTTTCTCCATTGTTCATTATTCTACTGAGCCAAGTAAAAGAAACAGAGGGTAGACACGGAGGGTAAACAAGGGGTTCATATGCGGAAGACATCTCAGGACACCCCTGACGAAGGTTACATGGTGGGGAGAAAAGAAAGCCTAATTACTATACAAGTGGGGGGTGTCATGGTTATACCCCAGTCTATAACAAGGGGGCGTCCTATCCACTATTTACATATAAACCACTGGACAGAGGCACTATTCTCATTTATAAGCAGAACCACCACAAAAGGGGCACTCAGGTCACTATATAAAGTGAAGGAAATAAGTATTGGATCCCTTGCTGATTGTATAAGTTTTCCCACTGACAAGGACATGAACATTCTATCATTTTAAGGGTCGGTTAATTTTAACAGTGAGAGAATATCCAAAATAAAATCCAGAAAATCACATTGTATAAATTATATCAATTTATTTGCATTTTGCAGAGAGAAATAAGTATTTGATCCCTCTGGCAAACAAGACTTAATACTTGGTGGTAGAACCCTTGTTGGCAGCACAGCAGTCAGACATTTTTTTGTCGTTGATGATGAGGTTTGATGTCAGGAGGAATTTTGCTCCTCTCCTCTTTGCAGATCATCTTTAAATCATTAAGATTTTGAGGCTGTCGCTTGGCAACACGGAGCTTCAGCTCTTCCATAAGTTTTCTATGGGATTAAGGTCTGGAGACTGGCTGGGCCACTCCATGACCTTAATGTGCTTCTTTTTGAGCCACCCCTTTGTTGTCTTGGCTGTATGTTTTGAGTTGTGCTGGAAGACCCAGTCACGACCCATTTTTAATGTCTTGGCGGAGGGAAGGAGGTTGTCACTCAGGATTTTACTGTACATGGCTTATTTCCTACTTATTTCCTTCACTGTAATGTATTAGAAGTAACACGAAAATACCCATAGGTGCAGGATAGATATTAGATATATTAGTTCTTCACATTGAGGGGTTGGAAGCGGGAAAAAAAGGGCAATTCTAAGATTCTGAGGGACTTTGAAAAGTGACAAATTGTGATGTCTAACCAAAAATATACCCTTTAAAAATCAGCCTTTATTCAATTTAAGTTATTTAAGACAAACTATCAGTAGCACATACTATTTAGCACCTCCACTTCCGGTCTCTCGTATGTCACATGAGCGGGTTATGGAACGCTGTATAGACAGAGGCATGCGAGTTTATATATTGCACCTAAGTCTGCATGATGTGAGTAGCGCTTTATATTAAAGTTTAAGGAGCCACTTTATTATCTATACTCGGAGATGGGTGTTATGTCTGTGGGAGGGGTGGAGCTATAAGGAGAGAGGCTAAGGGGAGAGGGTGTAAGACTGGTCACATCCTGTCTGGTATACTATTTAAGGAGACCCTATCACATCAGGTCCCCTCCTCCTCATCATGACATTATGGCATCCTGTTGTCGCATGACATAGTATCAAGCCTCCTGATGAACCGCTGACGGAGAAACGCGTCGAGGCAAATTTGAGGCATCACTGAGACGCAAAAAAACATACCCTACCTACAGTTAGGTCCAGAAATATTTGGACAGTGACACAATTTTCACGAGTTGGGCTCTGCATGCCACCACATTGGATTTGAAATGAAACCTCTACAACAGAATTCAAGTGCAGATTGTAACGTTTAATTTGAAGGTTTGAACAAAATTATCTGATAGAAATTGTAGGAATTGTCACATTTCTTTACAAACACTCCACATTTTAGGAGGTCAAAAGTAATTGGACAAATAAACCAAACCCAAACAAAATATTTTTATTTTCAATATTTTGTTGCGAATCCTTTGGAGGCAATCACTGCCTTAAGTCTGGAACCCATGGACATCACCAAACGCTGGGTTTCCTCCTTCTTAATGCTTTGCCAGGCCTTTACAGCCGCAGCCTTCAGGTCTTGCTTGTTTGTGGGTCTTTCCATCTTAAGTCTGGATTTGAGCAAGTGAAATGCATGCTCAATTGGGTTAAGATCTGGTGATTGACTTGGCCATTGCAGAATGTTCCACTTTTTTGCACTCATGAACTCCTGGGTAGCTTTGGCTGTATGCTTGGGGTCATTGTCCATCTGTACTATGAAGCGCCGTCCGATCAACTTTGCGGCATTTGGCTGAATCTGGGCTGAAAGTATATCCCGGTACACTTCAGAATTCATCCGGCTACTCTTGTCTGCTGTTATGTCATCAGTAAATACAAGTTACCCAGTGCCATTGAAAGCCATGCATGCCCATGCCATCACGTTGCCTCCACCATGTTTTACAGAGGATGTGGTGTGCCTTGGATCATGTGCCTTTCCCTTTCTTCTCCAAACTTTTTTCTTACCATCATTCTGGTACAGGTTGATCTTGGTCTCATCTGTCCATAGAATATTTTTCCAGAACTGAGCTGGCTTCATGAGGTGTTTTTCAGCAAATTTAACTCTGGCCTGTCTATTTTTGGAATTGATGAATGGTTTGCATCTAGATGTGAACCCTTTGTATTTACTTTCATGGAGTCTTCTCTTTACTGTTGACTTAGAGACAGATACACCTACTTCACTGAGAGTGTTCTGGACTTCAGTTGATGTTGTGAACGGGTTCTTCTTCACCAAAGAAAGTATGCGGCGATCATCCACCACTGTTGTCATCTGTGGACGCCCAGGCCTTTTTGAGTTCGCAAGCTCACCAGTCAATTCCTTTTTTCTCAGAATGTACCCGACTGTTGATTTTGCTACTCCAAACATGTCTGCTATCTCTCTGATGGATTTTTTCTTTTTTTTCAGCCTCAGGATGTTCTGCTTCACCTCAATTGAGAGTTCCTTAGACCGCATGTTGTCTGGTCACAGCAACAGCTTCCAAATGCAAAACCACACACCTGTAATCAACCCCAGACCTTTTAACTACTTCATTGATTACAGGTTAACGAGGGAGACGCCTTCAGAGTTAATTGCAACCCTTAAAGTCCCTTGTCCAATTACTTTTGGTCCCTTGAAAAAGAGGAGGCTATGCATTACAGAGCTATGATTCCTAAACCCTTTCTCCGATTTGGATGTGAAAACTCTCATATTGCAGCTGGGAGTGTGCACTTTCAGCCCATATTATATATATAATTGTATTTCTGAACATGTTTTTGTAAACAGCTAAAATAACAAAACTTGTGTCACTGTCCAAATTTTTCTGGACCTAACTGTATCTGTCCTTTAATATCATAACTGTCGGAAGGGCCTTATAGGGCTTCCTTAGGGACAGCCGCCGTTGAGTGGGGGCGCCATACTCGTATCAGGCCTAGGGTGCCGACCTCCGCGGTAGGTAGAGGACAGGAGGGAGGGTAAATTTTTAGGGTGAACACTATACCCTCCTCCCTTTTTCTTCTATTTTTGTATATATTGGTGTGATTTACATTGGGTGATTTTTTAACTTAAATTGAATAAAGGCTGATTTTTAAAGGGTATATTTTTGGTTATGTAACACGTCCCTTTGTCAATATTAAATTGTGATGTCTAAATGACTGGATCAGAGAAGCTCGAAAACAAGTCTTGTGGGGTGTTCACGGTATACGGAGGGTCTTGTGAGGTGTTCCCGGTATACGGAGGGTCTTGTGGGGTGTTCCCGGTATACAGAGGGTCTTATGGGGTGTTCCCGGTATACGGAGGGTCTGGTGAAGTGTTCCCAGTATACGGAGGGTCTTGTGGGGTGTTCTCTGTATACGGAGAGTCTTGTGGGGTGTTCCCGGTATACGGAGGGTCTTTTGGGGTGTTCCCGGCATACAGAGGGTCTTATGGGGTGTTCCCGGTATACGGAGGGTCTGGTGGGGTGTTCCCAGTATACGGAGGGTCTTGTGGGGTGTTCTCTGTATACGGAGAGTCTTGTGGGGTGTTCCCGGTATACGGAGGGTCTTTTGGGGTGTTCCCGGTATACGGAGGGTCTTGTGGAGTGTTCCCGGTATACGGAGGGTCTTGTGGAGTGTTCCCGGTATACGGAGGGTCTTGTGGGGTGTTCCCGGTATACGGAGAGTCTTGTGGAGTGTTCCCGGTATACGGAGAGTCTTGTGGAGTGTTCCCGGTATACGGAGAGTCTTGTGGACTGTTCCCGGTATACGGAGAGTCTTGTGGGGTGTTCCCGGTATACGGAGAGTCTTGTGGGGTGTTCCCGGTATACGAGGGTCTTGTGGGGTGTTCCCGGTATACGAGGGTCTTGTGGGGTGTTCCCGGTATACGAGGGTCTTGTGGGGTGTTCCCGGTATACGGAGGGTCTTGTGGGGGTCTTGTGGGGTTTTCCCGGTATACGGAGGGTCTTGTGGGGTGTTTCCGGTATACGGAGGGTCTTGTGGGGTTTTCCCGGTATACGGAGGGTCTTGTGGGGTGTTCCCGGTATACGGAGGGTCTTGTGGGGTGTTCCCGGTATACGGAGGGTCTTGTGGGGTGTTCCCGGTACACGGAGCATCTTGTGGGGTGTTCTCGGTATACGGAGGTTATTGTGGGGTGTTCTCTGTATACGGAGGGTCTTGTGGGGTGTTCTCTGTATACGGAGGGTCTTGTGGGGTGTTCTCTGTATACGGAGGGTCTTGTGGGGTGTTCTCTGTATACGGAGGGTCTTGTGGGGTGTTCCCGGTATACGGAGGGTCTTGTGGGGTGTTCCCGGTATGCGGAGGATCTTGTGGGGTGTTCCCGGTATACGGAGGGTCTTGTGGGGTGTTCCCGGTATACGGAGGATCTTGTGGGGTGTTCCCGGTATACGGAGGGTCTTGTGGGGTGTTCCCGGTATACGGAGGGTCTTGTGGGGTGTTCTCTGTATACGGAGGGTCTTGTGGGGTGTTCCCGGTATACGGAGGGTCTTGTGGGGTGTTCCCGGTATACGGAGGGTCTTGTGGGGTGTTCTCTGTATACGGAGGGTCTTGTGGGGTGACCCCGGTGTACGGAGGGTCTTGTGGGGTGTTCCCGGTATACGGAGCGTCTTGTGGGGTGTTCCCGGTATACGGAGGGTCTTGTGGGGTGTTTTCTGTATACGGAGGGTCTTGTGGGGTGTTCCCGGTATACGGAGGGTCTTGTGGGGTGTTCTCTGTATACGGAGGGTCTGGTGGGGTGTTCCCGGTATACGGAGCGTCTTGTGGGGTGTTCCCGGTGTGAGGTAAATCCGGAGATATGACGATAAATCATGATATTCAAGTATGTCAGGAAGCCCTCTCCTGGTGTCACCCTGTGAAGATGTAATTTACCCTCTCACTGTATATGCTGTGATACTATGTCATGATATGTATATTTTCCTGGTTGTATTAGTTGTAATTCATGTATTTCCTTGGGGGAGGTGTATCTTGCTGTACAGATTCCTATTTCAAGCTGGGTTCATTGTCTTATTTGAACTACTTCTGTGTACATTTCTATTGTTGTAGGTAATCACCCCCTAAAATGCAAGGTTATATCCTCTTGAGGCACTTCCATCCCTGGGAGTAGGGGGAGGTGGGCCTAGAGTCCAACGAGTGTAAACTCTGCTTACCTGGGAGATTCAGTCAGAGTGAGCTGAAACTTGAAGGGAGCAGGAGCTCCAGCCTGTGTGGCTGTGGACACGGACGGAGCTAGGCCTGTGTGGCGGCCCGTGGGATTGTGTGGAACTCTTTGGACTACTGTAAGGACGATTGCTTTGTAATCCGGTCCGAGGATTGTCGGGAAGGGCCCCCGAATCTGTTTTACGTGGACTTATCGTGTGCTGTTCCAGTGTTCTTGTGAATAAACCTGTTGGATCGTTCCTCGGCCTGTTGTCTCTCCTTGCTCTGCTGTACACCCCGTCACAAACTGGTTGGCAGCGCTGGGATCAGAGCAGAAGGAATGGAGGACAATGGCTCAACATCAGGAACCAGCACTGCAGAGTACAAGACCTGGACTTTGGGGAGCCTGCAATCAAAGGCCCGTGAAGTAGGAGTTTGTTTCAAAGGACTCTCCAAGGAGCAGCTGATTGAGGCGCTAGAAGGAGTCTGTTCGCAAAATGACGTGGAGGAAGGATCCTCACAGCAAACGGAAGAAAGACGGCAGCCGGAGGTGAATACCCAAAAAAGTCAATGGGTTGTGTGGTATGAAGAAAAGATGGCACTGCTTGGAGATGAGGCCACCATAGAAGATAAGAGGGAGGCCATGCGTGGAGCTGAAGAGAAGGAGCGCAGGATGGAGGAGATGGCATTGCTGGATAAGCAGCTCGCTGTGGAAGCCGCGAGAGGTTCCAGACAGACTGTAACCCCAGCACCCATCATGAGGGAACTTCCCAGAGTGTCCCGCAAAGACTTCAAGCAGTTTAATGAGGCTGCTGGTGACATTGAGGGCTTCTTCCAGGACTTTGAGCATCAGTGTCGATTAATGGAAGTCCCAGAAAGGGAGCGCGTCCGGCATCTGGTTGGGCTCCTAGAGGGGGGAGCTGCTGAAGCCTATAGAGCCATGGACCCTCGGTGGAACTGTGAGTATGCGGATATTAAACAGACTATTCTAGAACATTATGCTGTAACGCCAGACACTTACAGGACTCAGTTCCGTGCTTTAGCCTGTGATGGGGAAGTGTCTTTTAAGATATATGCTCATAGACTCAAACAAATATGTAATCGCTGGCTGGAGGCAGAGGAGGCCTTATCTTGGGAGACCTTCCTGCAGGTCATCCTAAAAGAACAATTCTTTGCCCAGTGCCCCGCTGAGATCCGGGAATGGGTGCGTGAGAGAAAACCAGCGACAGTGGAGGAAGCTGCTGCTCTCGCTGATGAGGTGCTCACCATCAAGCCTCAGTGGAGGGTTCTGTTGGAGGATGGAGAGACGCCTAACAGCTCCACAACACCGGATGCCCCCAGTTATTCTGTCCCCATTGTTCCCCGTTCCTCTAAGCCACCACATGTTGATACCCGTGTTAATGTGCCTCCAGTTGCTTCTACTGCACTTTCTGGAATACGCCGGGGAGAGGAAGTAACAGAGCGCAGGTGTTATGTTTGTAGGCATCCCGGGCATTTGCAGGCCTCATGCCCAGCCAGGCCATGGAGGAATCATCCTCAAACCCCTACAGCACCTTCAGGTGGGAGCCGGCCTCCAAGTTCCCCTACCCCTTACCCAAGAGGACGCCTTGGATGGAGGGAGACCCAGCTCAGATGCTATCAATGTGGACAGCCAGGGCATCGGCAAGTCTCCTGCCCAGCTGTTCAAATGAGGACTGATCCTGCACCCAATCGGATTGTTAATTATTTACAGCCCAGTGCCATGGAGGAAGATGTGGCACCGTTATGTGAGGACTGGCCTAGTGACTCAGCCCCCCATGTTGCACCACCAGGAGTTTACGGGGTGCGACCCGCAGTTATGACGACTTCTGCTCATCGAGGTAAGCACTTGCAGGAGGTTGTGCTGGATGGACAGAGACTTGTTGGATTTTGTGACTCGGGTGCTTTCCTCACACTGGCTGATCCCCGAGTGGTTCGGCCTGAGGCAATCCATAGAGGACCTGGGATTGTTATTGAACTGGCTGGTGGACAATGGAGGACTATTCCCACAGCCACTGTGGATCTGAACTTTGGTTTTGGGGTCAGGCGATGTGTCGTTGGGGTGATGGGTGGTCTGCCTGCAGCTGTTCTCCTGGGCAATGATGTGGGAGAGCTACGATGCCAATTCGTGGCTGCATGAAGCCACATGTAAGTAACGCTCTGCCTGCGTGTACTTAACCAGTGACCTGTAGAGGTCCCTAGTACGTACACAAGTTGGGAGGGGGAGGGATTGTGAAGATGTAATTTACCCTCTCACTGTATATGCTGTGATACTATGTCATGATATGTATATTTTCCTGGTTGTATTAGTTGTAATTCATGTATTTCCTTGGGGGAGGTGTATCTTGCTGTACAGATTCCTATTTCAAGCTGGGTTCATTGTCTTATTTGAACTACTTCTGTGTACATTTCTATTGTTGTAGGTAATCACCCCCTAAAATGCAAGGTTATATCCTCTTGAGGCACTTCCATCCCTGGGAGTAGGGGGAGGTGGGCCTAGAGTCCAACGAGTGTAAACTCTGCTTACCTGGGAGATTCAGTCAGAGTGAGCTGAAACTTGAAGGGAGCAGGAGCTCCAGCCTGTGTGGCTGTGGACACGGACGGAGCTAGGCCTGTGTGGCGGCCCGTGGGATTGTGTGGAACTCTTTGGACTACTGTAAGGACGATTGCTTTGTAATCCGGTCCGAGGATTGTCGGGAAGGGCCCCCGAATCTGTTTTACGTGGACTTATCGTGTGCTGTTCCAGTGTTCTTGTGAATAAACCTGTTGGATCGTTCCTCGGCCTGTTGTCTCTCCTTGCTCTGCTGTACACCCCGTCACAACCCCCCCTTTCCTTCACACAACTGGTTTAGCAACAAATCCCATGGCCATCTCCTGTGATATGGAGATGAGGTGGTGTGGGAACAATGGACACAGGATGACTCCCTGCCGTCACCCTGTAACAAGAGTTGTATCTCATTAGCAAGGCTATGGAACTAGCTAGACAGAACGACTCCAGTAAAAAATGGTTCATATCTCGCAAGCCATATTTCCGATAAATATGGCAACCATAAAAATGGTGTCTCCGCATGCGGACGATGCCGGCACACCCTTTTTATGGGAGCAGGACATTGGGAAATGCCCCAGGCGTGATATCAGCCAATGGGGAACTGGCAGACAGGTCATGAGTCCCCTCGTTCTGTAGCTAAATTCATAACTGTCACAATGAGAGCATTGGCGTCCGCCTACGACGCTCCCAGGCAAAGTTATGGCCCATATTCCATGTTGTGGATTGTCCATAACTCAAGCCAGGGGTGGAGCAGTGCTCCCTCTGAGGTCACTAAGGTAGGAGGGGACCTGGATTTGCCCAGGTTGATAACCCTACTTCGGCCATTTTCCAGTGTTCTTTTCGCTGGGGGCACGTGTAGGAAACATCTGTGGGAAGGATCCTAGAAACCTGGGTACAGCGCCCCCCTGTGGCCAGACGCAACAAGGTAACTGCTGGAACTGTGTATGCCTGTTTGTAACCCATGCTTTGATTGTAACTGTACTCTGACATATGTATATTCTGTAGATTCCCTATTGTATATATTGTAGTTTCTAGTGTGCTTTAGGCTGATTAAATTATATAATTAATCTTGGGCTGTTCTGTTATCTCGATCTTGAATCCCACGTCTGTGTGTTCGGCTAATAGTTACCGTAAATCGGTTGGTGGCAGCGAATTGTGCCAAGGATTATTATGGGGAGGCCAGTGAGATTCGGGGAGATTTTATATATTCCGCCCGCGGAGGTCGGGGGAATATATACCTTACTCTCACCGGGGACCCTTCAATAATCGGCATAAGTAGTATAGCGGCCTCCTTGCTTATGGTCGGGCAATTCCATAATTGGCCTGACTATAAGAGGGGCGCTAGAGAGCGCGTCACGTGCTCTGTCTGTCGGTCGGGAGGTATAAAGGAGGGGTGACCCCCACTTGTTACCCCCCGATTGTGACGTACTGGTAGCCAGCGCGGGGGGGATTTTTGAGTGACCCCCCCCCGGTGGTTTGTGACATATTGGTGGCATAGCGGTGGGATCGAGATAATAGTGTGTGTGAGTGTGAGACCCATACTCCCAGACACTAAAGACTGCCTGCAGCAGCTGTGGCTGCTGGGGTCTTCAGACTAGCTCAACACTAGAGTGTCAGAGTGCAGATACTGTAAGGTGTGTGGAGGCATCAGGTGTCAGTTCTGTGTCAGTGACCAAAAGTCTGCAAGAATGGCTGATGGCACCAGGAGCAGAGCTATGCAACTGGCCAATGCTAAGGCAGGAGCCGAAGAGAGGGAGGACGGTGCTGTGGACAGCAATGAGGAGGTTGCCCACGAGTCCTCCAGGAGCTCGACGCCAGAAAACCGTTCTGCCGAGGACATTGCGCAACCTGGCACTGCTGGACAAGATGAGGAGGAGCTCACCCAAGGTTCCTCAACGAGCCAGATGCCAGCCCTCCGCTCTGAAAGGGACAGTGAATCGCCTAGCTCTGCAGCGTGCCGCAGATCACCACGTGCCATTCCACCGAGCCTGGGAGGCTCGGATAGCCTTCTTCAAATGGCTATGGCCCTTCTCCAGGCTGGAGACCAGAAGGGCTACAAGGAACTCCTGGCAGAGCGCAGGGCAGAGCGGCAGGCAGCGCGTGACGCTGAGGCTGCGGAGCGGCACGCAGAGCGTGAGGCTGCGGAGCGAGAGCGGCAGGCAGCGCGTGAAGAGCGAGAGCGACAGGCAGACCGTGACTACCAGCTGCAGCTAGCTCAGCTCCGGCCCTCATCAGCCACATGTGACCTTCGAGACACCAAACTTCCAAAGGTCCGTGTTGAGGACTTCCCAGTGCTGGAGAAGGATGGAGACTTGGACTCTTTCTTGACTGCTTTTGAACGGACTTGCTTGCAGCACCATCTGGACAAGGACCAGTGGGCCAAATACCTGACCCCCCGTTTAAGGGGTAAGGCCCTGGATATCCTTGGGGACTTGCCTGCTGAGGCAGATCAGGGCTACGACACCATCAAGCGGGCCCTGATCCAACAGTACAACCTCACTCCAGAGTCCTACCGCAAGAAGTTCCGGAGCCTACAGAAGGGACCAAAGGACTCCTGGGCTGACCACCGGCGGGCACTTGCCCGAGCTGCCGACCACTGGACCCAAGGCCTGCAGCTTTCCACCGGACCGGAGATCCTGGACTTGTTCATCACGGAGCAACTCTTGTGGAACTGCCCTGAGGATCTCCGCCAGTTCATCCGAGACCAGAAGCCAAAGGGGTCCACGGCTACAGCTGCCCTTGCCGATGACTACACCAACAACCGGGCCCCTGAGGCCAGGAGAGCGGCCACCAGCAGCACCTGGAGAGGGGGTAAGATGAATTCGGCGACTGCCCCACCTGCCCCTAGACTGCAGGGGGTGTCCCCCTCAACTCCCCTCTCCAGGCCTGTGGCGGAACCAAGACGGTGCCACCAGTGCAACCTACCTGGACACTTCAAGGCCATGTGCCCTCAGCGTCCCAAGGCCCCGGCTCCGTCCCCGTCCCAAGGGCCGCCCAAGGTGTATTGTGTGGGTGGGGGTGGTGGTAGGTCCCTGGACAGCTTCCAACCTGTCACCGTCGGCCGGTCTGTGACCATAGGACTGCGAGACAGCGCCTCGGAGGTGACTCTGGTGCGGCCTGAGATGGTGTCCCCCCAAGACTTGATCCCTGGAAAAACCCTCGCTGTCTCCGGGATTGGAGGCATTGACCCGGCGCTGCCTGTTGCTGACATTTATGTGGACTGGGGCGCAGGGCGAGGGGTGAGGGAGGTGGGGGTAACTGATCGGATCCCTGCAAACGTGCTACTTGGGACAGATTTGGGGCAGATAACCTCCCAGTTTGGGCCCCCCCCAAGGGCTGAACCTTCAGCCAGTACTGACATGACTCCTGACAATGTTAATGTGTTATCTATGAATGATGTAAGGGAGGAGGGAGTGAACTCTGATATTTCTGCTTGCATAGACACCATAGACACACACACAGCTGCAGCTGTGACAGGGGAGGGGGTCAGAGAAAGGTGTGACAACGCCTCTACAAGTAATCAGCCTGTGAGCTGGGATCTGTTGCCCTCTGCAGGGATAAGCAGAGAGCAGGGTGCTGCAGGGGGAGGACCAGTGTGTGGGGTGGGGGCTACCACAGCAAATGTGGGGTCCCCAGAGATTTCACAGCGGGGTTCTGTTGCTGCAGGAGGGGAACAGGCAGGTGAGATTGGGGCCGGTCCAGGAGCGGAAGTGCTCCCAGGTAAGATCTCGGTGCATGGTTCCCCCACAACCGGGGTGTCAGGAAGCCAGGTAGGTCTGCCTGAACCGGCGACTTGGTCAGGAACGGAGGAGGAGCAGGCACGACCCACGGTCGCAGCGGCTGTGGCCGCTGTCACCCGCAGTGGGAGTGCTGGAAGCCAAGGGGCCTCCCGGAGGTCCGATAGCTCTTCCCCTTCTGACCAAGTGGCAGCCGAGTCAGGTGGAGGCCAGGACACAGGTCCCGGGGTACTGACTGAAGATGTGACAGTCTCGTCGATTCTGGCCACATCTAGTCAGGGGTTTCAGGCAGCGTTAGAAGCTGACGACAGCCTGAAAGCTCTTAAGGAGCAGGCGGCACAGCCTCCCTCGGACTCGGACCCGGAGCGAGTGGTCTGGGACCAAGGACGGCTGTACCGGGCCACGGTCCAGCAGGGTTCACCGGAGGCGTGGCCCAGGGACCGACAGTTGGTGGTACCCTATCCGTTCCGGACGGAGTTGTTGCGGATCGCACATGAGATTCCGATGGCCGGACACCTAGGGATCGCTAAGACCAAGGCCAGGTTAAACCAGCATTTCTACTGGCCAAAAATGGGGGCCGATGTGGCTGCCTACTGCCGTTCGTGTGAAACCTGTCAGAGAGTGGGGAAGGCGGGGCCACGCCCCAAAGCCCCACTAGTATCTCTGCCAATCATCGATGAGCCTTTCAGGAGGGTGGCTGTGGATCTGGTCGGCCCGCTGGCCATCCCCAGCAGCTCCGGGAAACGCTTCCTACTGACGGTAGTGGACTATGCCACCCGGTACCCAGAAGCAGTGGCCTTGTCGTCCATTCGGGCTGACAAGGTGGCCACCGCATTGCTGGAGATTTTCTCCCGAGTGGGTTTTCCCCAGGAAATGCTCACTGACCGGGGGACCCAATTCATGTCCCAGCTGATGGAGGCCCTCTGTAAGCAAGTCCAGGTGCGACATCTGGTGGCCAGCCCGTACCATCCACAGACTAATGGCCTGTGCGAGCGGTTCAATGGCACCTTAAAGCAGATGCTTAAGATGTTGGTCGACTCCCATGGGCGTGACTGGGAGCGGTATCTCCCACACCTGTTATTTGCTTACCGGGAGGTTCCACAGGCCTCAACAGGATTCTCACCGTTTGAGCTCCTGTACGGGCGACGTGTGCGGGGCCCCCTGGCTCTGGTGAAAGAGGCTTGGGAAGGGGATTTGGCCACCCCTGGAGTGTCGGTTATCGAGTATGTCATGCGCTTCCGGGACAAAATGCAGGCCTTGACGCAACTGGTACACGACAATATGGCTCAAGCCCAGGCCGATCAGAAGCGTTGGTACGACCAGAACGCTTGTGAGAGGACCTACCAAGTGGGTCAAAAGGTGTGGGTACTGGTCCCCGTACCACAGGACAAGCTTCAGGCAGCCTGGGAAGGCCCATACCTCGTGTACCAGCAGCTCAACCCTGTGACGTACCTGGTCACCCTGGACCCTGCCCGTGGAAGGCGGAAGCCCTTCCATGTGAATATGATGAAGGCACATCATGAGCGGGAGGCATGTGCGCTCCCCGTGTGCAACCTGCCCGAGGAGGGAGAAGCGGAAACCCTCTTGGATATGCTAGCCCAGGTTAGGGCAGGCGGATCCATTGAGGATGTGGAGGTTGGCCACCAGCTCTTGGAAGACCAACGGTCCCAGCTGTGGGCCACCCTCCTCCCCTTCCGGGGGTTGTTTACCAACCAGCCCGGAAGGACTGACTTGGCTGTCCATCACGTGGACACTGGGGATCATCCCCCGATCCGGCGTTCAGCATATCGGGTCTCCCTGGAGGTGCAGCAACACATGCGCCAGGAGATTGACGAGATGCTGAAGCTGGGGGTGATCCAGGCATCCAACAGCGCTTGGGCCTCGCCTGTAGTCCTCGTCCCTAAGAAGGACCGAACCACTCGGTTCTGCGTGGACTACAGGGGGCTCAATGCGGTCACGGTCGCCGATGCGTACCCAATGCCACGCATCGATGACCTGCTCGATCAGTTGGCCGGGGCTCAGTACCTGACCATCATGGATCTGAGCCGGGGATATTGGCAGATCCCCCTGACTCGCAAGGCCAGGGAACGCTCTGCCTTTATTACCCCATTTGGACTGTACGAGTCCACGGTGATGCCATTCGGGATGAGGAATGCCCCTGCCACTTTCCAGCGGATGGTCAACACCCTGCTCAAGGGACTTGAAGGGTACGCGGCCGCGTACCTGGATGACATTGCCGTCTTCAGTCCCACCTGGGAGGACCACCTAGAGCATCTAGCACAGGTGCTCAGGCGGATCCACCGGGCAGGTTTGACCATCAAGCCGGGAAAGTGTCAGCTGGCCATGAGCGAGGTCCAGTACCTCGGTCACCGGGTAGGTGGGAGAACACTGAAGCCCGAGCCTGAGAAAGTGGAAGCCATCGCATCCTGGCCCACCCCCAGGACCAAGAAGCAGGTGATGTCCTTCTTGGGGACCGCTGGGTACTATAGGAGGTTTGTTCCATGCTATAGTAGCCTGGCAAAGCCCTTGACGGACCTCACCAAGAAGAAGCTGCCCTCTGCAGTCGATTGGACAATGGACTGCGAGACAGCCTTCCGGGCCCTAAAGGACGCCCTGTCCAGCCCGCCCGTGCTACAGGCAGCCGACTTCACGCGGCCGTTTGTAGTACAGACCGACGCCAGTGACTTCGGCCTCGGTGCGGTGCTCAGCCAGGTGGACTCTGCGAGCCAAGAGCACCCAGTCTTGTACCTGAGCAGGAAGCTGTTACCAAGGGAAGTTGCCTATTCCACGATGGAGAAGGAGTGCCTGGCCATAGTGTGGGCCCTGCAGCGTCTGCAACCCTATCTATACGGGCGCCACTTCATCGTGGAGACGGACCACAATCCCCTCAGCTGGTTGCACACCGTCTCTGGGACGAATGGGCGATTGTTGCGATGGAGCCTTGCGCTCCAGCAATACAACTTCACCATTCGCCACAAAAGGGGCCGTGACCACGGTAACGCAGACGGGCTGTCCCGACAAGGAGAGGTCGCGGACGGGCGCACGGGGGAACACCGGAGTGTGCTGCCCCCTAGCGCCCTCAAAAGGGGGGAGGTGTGAGGTAAATCCGGAGATATGACGATAAATCATGATATTCAAGTATGTCAGGAAGCCCTCTCCTGGTGTCACCCCCCCTTTCCTTCACACAACTGGTTTAGCAACAAATCCCATGGCCATCTCCTGTGATATGGAGATGAGGTGGTGTGGGAACAATGGACACAGGATGACTCCCTGCCGTCACCCTGTAACAAGAGTTGTATCTCATTAGCAAGGCTATGGAACTAGCTAGACAGAACGACTCCAGTAAAAAATGGTTCATATCTCGCAAGCCATATTTCCGATAAATATGGCAACCATAAAAATGGTGTCTCCGCATGCGGACGATGCCGGCACACCCTTTTTATGGGAGCAGGACATTGGGAAATGCCCCAGGCGTGATATCAGCCAATGGGGAACTGGCAGACAGGTCATGAGTCCCCTCGTTCTGTAGCTAAATTCATAACTGTCACAATGAGAGCATTGGCGTCCGCCTACGACGCTCCCAGGCAAAGTTATGGCCCATATTCCATGTTGTGGATTGTCCATAACTCAAGCCAGGGGTGGAGCAGTGCTCCCTCTGAGGTCACTAAGGTAGGAGGGGACCTGGATTTGCCCAGGTTGATAACCCTACTTCGGCCATTTTCCAGTGTTCTTTTCGCTGGGGGCACGTGTAGGAAACATCTGTGGGAAGGATCCTAGAAACCTGGGTACAGCGCCCCCCTGTGGCCAGACGCAACAAGGTAACTGCTGGAACTGTGTATGCCTGTTTGTAACCCATGCTTTGATTGTAACTGTACTCTGACATATGTATATTCTGTAGATTCCCTATTGTATATATTGTAGTTTCTAGTGTGCTTTAGGCTGATTAAATTATATAATTAATCTTGGGCTGTTCTGTTATCTCGATCTTGAATCCCACGTCTGTGTGTTCGGCTAATAGTTACCGTAAATCGGTTGGTGGCAGCGAATTGTGCCAAGGATTATTATGGGGAGGCCAGTGAGATTCGGGGAGATTTTATATATTCCGCCCGCGGAGGTCGGGGGAATATATACCTTACTCTCACCGGGGACCCTTCAATAATCGGCATAAGTAGTATAGCGGCCTCCTTGCTTATGGTCGGGCAATTCCATAATTGGCCTGACTATAAGAGGGGCGCTAGAGAGCGCGTCACGTGCTCTGTCTGTCGGTCGGGAGGTATAAAGGAGGGGTGACCCCCACTTGTTACCCCCCGATTGTGACGTACTGGTAGCCAGCGCGGGGGGGATTTTTGAGTGACCCCCCCCCGGTGGTTTGTGACACCTGGTATACGGAGGATCTTGTGGGGTGTTCCCGGTATATGGCAGATCTTTTGCATAGAATAGTCCCAGTATCTGCAGTGATCATCTGTTTAGAAATGAAACAATGAAAAATGCTTCAGCGTCAAAACTTCCATAACCTCTTAATTGATAAAGAGGGTGCCACTAATGCATTGATATCACCTTAACACTCCCTAGGGATACGTGATATAACGCAAAAAGAAAAAAATCTGTGTGCAGAAGGGATCACCTTTAAAATAATATTAAGTTCTAAAAGAGAATATAACATCTAAATAAAAACAATTCAAAGGCACAAAAATGTCCATAACAAACAGAGCTGTTCCGGTCTCTACAGGAGTTCGGTTCTCCCGATCTGTCCGTGTGCTGGAGCTCAGATAAATGCAGCACTTGGGAATAGCAGTTATTATGGAGCCCGCACGTCAGGAGGTGAGGATACAAACAACACGTGGAGTGTTTCCATAATAGTAACAAGTGACAGCGAAACAAAAAATATAGCCAATAAGATGGAGATTGTGACTCAATCCCCAATAAATACAATAAAGCTCATCACAGTATATAATATGGAGATTGCAATATAAATGGAGCCATGAAAATAAGACGTACGAAGAGCGGGATCCCTAATAGGAGCCACATAACCCCACGCGTTTCGCCGCTAGGAGCGTAGCTTCATCAGGGGCAGATGCTGCAGAAAGTGCTCCAAACTGTAGCCTTCATAAATGTTAGATAATTAACCCGAATTGTTTTAGCTGGGAGGCAGCCATCACTGCACGTGCAGAGGTATCAAGCTATAATACATCCGCATATAAGAAATGAAGACATGTAAGTGGTGCATGCGCTGATTCATCATGAAAGACTAAAGACAACTATGAACGGCTACAAAAATGTGGCAGCTCCGTCGATAAGAATGTGCATGCGCCAAAGGCGATACAATATTCATAAGCACAGAAGAAACTAATTGTGTATAAAAGTGGTCTACAGGAATATGGCGGCACCCACAATAGGTATGCCATGCGCAAAAGACGATATTATATTCACATACGCAGAAGAAACCACATATAACTGAAAGTGAAACAGTAAAAATGAAATGTAGAATGTGTCACAAAGGTCATCTGCAGACAGTGTAGAAAAGCAGCGTTCATGAACCGAGCGTCCATAAACCGAGCGTCTATGACCGAGCGTCCATGAACAGTGTGTCCATGAACAGAGCGTCCATGAGCCGAGCGTCCATGACTGAGCGTCCATGAACCGAGCGTCCATGAACCGAGCGTCCATGAACAGAGCGTCCATGAATTGAGCGTCCATGAACCGAGCGTCCATGAACAGTGTGTCCATGAACAGTGTGTCCATGAACCGAGCGTCCATCAACAGAGCGTCCATGAGCCGAGCGTCCATGACCGAGCGTCCATGAGCCGAGCGTCCATGACCGAGCGTCCGTGAGCCGAGCGTCCATGACCGAGCGTCCATGAGCAAAAATCCTTCAGGGAGACATCCCCAATGCAGACAATTCATATCAATAGTAAAAAACACAATGACCACAAGGGGGCACCAAAGTTGTCACAGCTCCTGGGCAATTGCACAATGTCCCAAAAAGAATTGATTTGGGATATTCTGAAAGTGAACTGTGAATATAAAGTGAGATGAAATATATAATAGTAAATATTGACCACAAATTATAACCTCTAATATGGTCCTTTATTGTCACCAATAAAATGTGCTGCGGTAGTAAAGTGCGCTTCTGACACCTGCATATCCGGCCCATGTTCCTAATCCTCCATTTTCGTGTATAGCAGCCGGTGAATAATAATTCTTCATCCGCGCCCCGGGGGGTCGGGCTCTGGAGATCATAAATCCATATAGACTCTGGATGTAACAGTTCATTAGTTCTGTCACCACCTCTAATATTGGAATGCCCCGGTATCGTCTTTTGCGCATGCACATACCTATTGTGGGTGCTGCCATATTCCTGTAGCCTGCTCATAGGGGCTACTGGTTACTTCTGCACATATGAATACAGTACTGCCTTTGGCGCATGCACATTCCTATCGCTGGTGCTGCCATATTTTTGTAGCTGCCCAGAGTCTTTTATGATGAATCAGCGCATGCGCCGCCTACATGTAATCATTTCCTATATGCGGATGCACATTACGGCTTGATACCTCTCCACGTGCAGTGATGGCTGCCTCCCAGCTAAAACAATTTGGGGTAAGTAACATTTATAAAGATTACAATTTGGAGCCCCTGATGAAGCTGTGCTCCTAGCGGTGAAACGTGTGGGGTTATGTGGCTCCTATTAGGGATCCCGCTCTTCGTACGTCTTATTTTCATGGCTCCATTTACATTGCAATCTCCATATTATATACTGTGATGAGCTTTATTGTATTTATTGGGGATTGAGTCACAATCTCCATCTTATTGGCTATATTTTTTGTTTCGCTGTCACTTGTTACTATTATGGTAACACTCCACGTGTTGTTTGTATCCTCACCTCCTGACGTGCGGGCTCCATAATAACTGCTATTCCCAAGTGCTGCATATAT
Source organism: Anomaloglossus baeobatrachus (assembly GCF_048569485.1). Taxonomy (NCBI): domain Eukaryota; kingdom Metazoa; phylum Chordata; class Amphibia; order Anura; family Aromobatidae; genus Anomaloglossus; species Anomaloglossus baeobatrachus. Next base: position 17,672,172 of record NC_134361.1, read on the forward strand.
CTGAGCTCTAGGAGACAGACAGATCGGGAGAACCGAAGTCCTGTAGAGACCGGAACAGCCTTGTTTGTTCTTCGACATTTTTGTGCCTTTGAATTGTTTTTACTAAAAATTATTTTAAAGGTGATCCCTTTTGCAAACTTACTGCCTTTTTGCTCTTTGTATTATATCAATGTGGCTATAGGTAGCACTACTGATGACATCACAGTGGATGTGGGTAGCACTACTGATGACATCACTGGGGCTATAGGTAACACTACTGATGACATCACTGGGGCTATAGGTAACACTACTGATGACATCACAGTGGATGTGGGTAGCACTACTGATGACATCACTGGGGCTATAGGCAGTGGCGTAATTAGAGATTGATGGACCCCGATGCAAAGTTCGGACCGGGGCCCCCCCTCCACGTACCCCAACGCTTTGGGTACGGGATGACACTGGCACTCGGGGTACATGATAATCACACTGACACTTGGCTCTTACCCTCAGCACCCAGGTTTCCCATGATCTGAAATCCTTCTATCAGCACCCAGCTTTCTCATGCTCTGCTATACATCTTTCCCTCAGCACCCAGCTTACCCATATCAGAGCATGGGAAAGCTGGGTGCTGAGAGAAGATTATAGCAGAGTATGGGAAAGCTGGGTGCTGAGAGAAGATTATAGCAGAGTATGGGAAAGCTGGGTGCTGAGAGAAGATTATAGCAGAGTATAGGAAAGCTGGGTGCTGAGGGAAAAGAGCCTTTTTTCCCTCAGCACAAAACGTTTGTATCCCCTGCTTGTATCTTTGTCCCCCCTCGTATATAGGTCTCCAAATACTGTAATTACTGTAATGGCCCCCACATAGCCTTCCATATAGTATAAAGGGACCCACATAACCCTTGATATAATAGAATGCACCCCCATAGTCCTTCATGTATTATAATTCACCCCATAGTTCTCCATATATTATACTGCACCACATAGTCCTCTATGTTTTATAATGCACCCCCACAGTCCATGTATAAGGTAGCCTCCATAGTCCTCTATATATTATAATGTAGCCTCCATAGTCTTATATGTATTATAATGCAGCCCCATAAACCTTCATATTGTATTATGCAGCCCCATACACCTCCATGTATAATGCACTCCTATATTCCATGTATAAGGTGTCCTTCATTTTGTATAATGCAGCCCCCACCAGACCTCCCTGTGTATAATGCATCCCCCACCAGACCTCCCTGTGTATAATGTGGCCCCCACCAGACCTCCCTGTGTATAATGTGGCCCCCACCAGGCCTCCCTGTGTATAATGCGGCCCCCCCCTGTGTATAATGCAGCCCTCACCAGGCCTCCCTGTGTATAATACAGCACCCCCAGGCCTCTGGCCACCATGTGCTCACTGATTAAAAAAAAATAAATTACTCACCTCTCTGTTAGTTTCACCACTGCTCCGTCCTCACCTCTGTCCTCTGTTCCCTTGCTGCTCCGGTCACTGTCCTCCCATCCTGCGCTCTGTGTTCTCAGCACAGCAGTCGCACAGGAGTGATGTCACCGCGCACAGGGGGAGAATTATGGAGCATGGAGCGCCGCTCTATGCTTCATCATTGCTGTGCGTGATGACGGGGGAGGGGCCCCGATGCCTGCACTGATGACATCGGGCAGGGAGTCCCGGTGTCAGTGGCGGCGGCATTGGTATAGCGGCCTCGTGGTCTGCATAGCGGGCTCCTAATCTGCCGGGCCCGGTCACAATGGAGACCTTTGCGACGGCGGTAGTTACGCCCCTGGCTATAGGTAACACTACTGATGACATCACTAGGGATGTGGGTAGCACTACTGATGACATCACTAGGGATGTGGGTAGCACTACTGATGACATCACTGTCGCTGTGGATAGCACTATTTTTTACATCACAGTGGATAGGGGTAGCACTACTGATAACATCACAGTGGATGTGGGTAGCACTACTGGTGACATCACAGTGGATGTGGGTAGCACTACTGGTGACATCACAGTGGATGTGGGTAGCAATACTGATGACATCACTGCGGCTGTAGGTAGCACTACTGGTGACATCACTGTGGATGTGGGTAGCACTACTGATGACATCACTGTGGCTGTGGGTAGCACTACTGATGACATCACTGTGGCTGTGGGTAGCACTACTGATGACATCACTGTGGCTGTGGGTAGCACTACTGATGACATCACTGTGGGTAGCATTACTGATGACATCACTGTGGCTTTGGGTAGCACTACTGATGACATCACTGTGGATGTGGGTATCATTACTGATGACATCACTGTGGGTAGCACTACTGATGACATCACTGTGGCTGTGGGTAGCACTACTGATGACATCACTGTGGCTGTGGGTAGCACTACTGATGACATCACTGTGGCTGTGGGTAGCACTACTGGTGACATCACTGTGGATGTGGGTAGCACTACTGATGACATCACAGTGGCTGTGGGTAGCACTACTGATGACATCACTGTGGCTGTGGGTAGCACTACTGATGACATCACAGTGGCTGTGGGTAGCACTACTGATGACATCACTGTGGCTGTGGGTAGCACTACTGATGACATCACTGTGGCTGTGGGTAGCACTACTGGTGACATCACTGTGGATGTGGGTAGCACTACTGATGACATCACTGTGGGTAGCATTACTGATGACATCACTGTGGCTTTGGGTAGCACTACTGATGACATCACTGTGGATGTGGGTATCATTACTGATGACATCACTGTGGGTAGCACTACTGATGACATCACTGTGGCTGTGGGTAGCACTACTGATGACATCACTGTGGCTGTGGGTAGCACTACTGATGACATCACTGTGGCTGTGGGTAGCATTACTGATGACATCACTGTGGGTAACACTACTGGTGACATCACTGTGGCTGTGGGTAGCATTACTGATGACATCACTGTGGCTATAGGTAGCATTACTGATGACATCACTGTGGCTATAGGTAGCATTACTGATGACATCACTGTGGCAGTGGGTAGCATTACTGATGACATCACTGTGGCTATAGGTAGCATTACTGATGACATCACTGTGGCTATAGGTAGCATTACTGATGACATCACTGTGGCTATAGGTAGCATTACTGATGACATCACTGTGGCTATAGGTAGCATTACTGATGACATCACTGTGGCTATAGGTAGCATTACTGATGACATCACTGTGGCTATAGGTAGCATTACTGATGACATCACTGTGGCTATAGGTAGCATTACTGATGACATCACTGTGGCTATAGGTAGCATTACTGATGACATCACTGTGGCTATAGGTAGCACTACTGATGACATCACTGTGGCTATAGGTAGCACTACTGATGACATCACTGTGGCTATAGGTAGCATTACTGATGACATCACTGTGGCTATAGGTAGCATTACTGATGACATCACTGTGGCTATAGGTAGCATTACTGATGACATCACTGTGGCTATAGGTAGCATTACTGATGACATCACTGTGGCTATAGGTAGCATTACTGATGACATCACTGTGGCTATAGGTAGCATTACTGATGACATCACTGTGGCTATAGGTAGCATTACTGATGACATCACTGGCTGTGTACCACACTCTCTTGTTCTCCTTTTAGTCACTTTTCCTCTCCTCTTCCCTCATCACCAGTCACCAGACATCAGTGCCCGGAGCGCGATCTGCGGCTGCGCCGAGCGCTCCGCCCCAGTACAGGACTGACTCCGCCCTCAGAGCTACACTCGCTGCCGCTGACTGGACATGCGCGCCGGAAGCGGAAATACGTCACGGGACAAACCAGTATGGCCGCGCCGGCAGGTCTCTGTTACGCGGAGGAGAATTGACGTTACCGGGGACTGAGAACCAAAAGAGAAGACGGAACAGAAGAACACCCGGTAATAACCATTGTAGCGTAGTCCTGGTGCAGCCTGTGCGGTAACATGAGACCGAGAGATACCGGGGCACTGTATGGTGTTACATGGGACTGCAGCTGACATCTACATTATCTGTACTCATATCACTGTTATTTGTGGTGTTACATAGGACTGCAGGTGACATTACTACATTATCTGTACTCATATCACTGTGTTATCTGTGGTGTTACATAGGACTGCAGGTGACATCTACATTACCTGTACTCAGAGAAATCACTTATCTGTGATGTTACATGGGACTGCAGGTGACATCTACTACATTATCTGTACTCAGAGAGATATCACTGTTATCTGTGGTGTTACATAGGACTTACATTATCTGTACGCAGAGAGATATCCCTGTGTTATCTGTGGTGTTACATAGGACTGCAGGTGACATCTACATTACCTGTACTCAGAGAAATCACTTATCTGTGATGTTACATGGGACTGCAGGTAACATCTACTACATTATCTGTACTCAGAGATATCACTGTCTATCTGTGGTGTTACATGGGACTGCAGGTAACATCTACTACATTATCTGTACTCAGAGATATCACTGTCTATCTGTGGTGTTACATAGGACTGCAGGTGACATCTACTACATTATCTGTACTCCGAGATATCACTGTGTTATCTGTGATGTTACATAGGACTGCAGGTGACATCTACTACATTATCTGTACTCAGAGAGGTATCCCTGTGTTATCTGTGGTGTTACATAGGACTGCAGGTGACATATACTACATTATCTGCACTCAGATATATCACTGTGTTATCTGTGGTGTTACATAGGACTTCAGGTAACATCTACTACATTATCTGTACTCCGAGATATCACTGTTATCTGTGGTGTTACATAGGACTTACATTATCTGTACGCAGAGAGATATCACTGTGTTATCTGTGGTGTTACATGGGACTGCAGGTGACATCTACTACATTATCTGCACTCAGAGAGGTATCCCTGTGTTATCTGTGGTGTTACATAGGACTGCAGGTGACATCTGCTACATTATCTGTACTCAGAGAGATATCACTGTGTTATCTGTGATGTTACATAGGACTGCAGGTGACATCTACTACATTACCTGTACTCAGATATATCACTGTGTTATCTGTGATGTTACATAGGACTGCATGTGACATCTACTACATTATCTGTACTCCGAGATATCACTGTGTTATCTGTGATGTTACATAGGACTGCAGGTGACATCTACTACATTATCTGTACTCCGAGATATCACTGTGTTATCTGTGGTGTTACATAGGACTGCAGGTGACATCTATTACATTATCTGTACTCAGAGATATCACTGTGTTATCTGTGGTGTTACATAGGACTGCAGGTGACATCTACTACATTATCTGCACTCAGAGAGGTATCCCTGTGTTATCTGTGGTGTTACATAGGACTGCAGGTGACATCTACTGCATTACCTGTACTCAGATTTATCACTGTGTTATCTGTGGTGTTACATAGGACTGCAGGTGACATCTACTACATTATCTGTACTCAGAGAGATATCACTGTGTTATCTGTGGTGTTACATAGGACTTACATTATCTGTACGCAGAGAGATATCACTGTGTTATCTGTGGTGTTACATAGGACTGCAGGTGACACCTACATTATCTGTACTCATATCACTGTTATTTGTGGTGTTACATAGGACTGCAGGTGACATCTACATTACCTGTACTCAGAGAAATCACTTATCTGTGATGTTACATGGGACTGCAGGTGACATCTACTACATTATCTGTACTCAGAGATATCACTGTCTATCTGTGGTGTTACATAGGACTGCAGGTGACATCTACTACATTATCTGTACTCCGAGATATCACTGTGTTATCTGTGGTGTTACATAGGACTGCAGGTGACATCTACTACATTATCTGTACTCAGAGAGATATCACTGTTATCTGTGGTGTTACATAGGACTTACATTATCTGTACGCAGAGAGATATCACTGTGTTATCTGTGGTGTTACATGGGACTGCAGGTGACATCTACTACATTATCTGCACTCAGAGAGGTATCCCTGTGTTATCTGTGGTGTTACATAGGACTGCAGGTGACATCTACTGCATTACCTGTACTCAGATATATCACTGTTATCTGTGGTGTTACATAGGACTGCAGGTGACATCTACTACATTATCTGTACTCAGAGATATCACTGTGTTATCTGTGGTGTTACATAGGACTGCAGGTGACATCTACTACATTATCTGTACTCCGAGATATCACTGTGTTATCTGTGATGTTACATAGGACTGCAGGTGACATCTACTACATTACCTGTACTCAGATATATCACTGTGTTATCTGTGATGTTACATAGGACTGCATGTGACATCTACTACATTATCTGTACTCCGAGATATCACTGTGTTATCTGTGATGTTACATAGGACTGCAGGTGACATCTACTACATTATCTGTACTCAGAGATATCACTGTGTTATCTGTGGTGTTACATAGGACTGCAGGTGACATCTACTACATTATCTGCACTCAGAGAGGTATCCCTGTGTTATCTGTGGTGTTACATAGGACTGCAGGTGACATCTACTGCATTACCTGTACTCAGATATATCACTGTGTTATCTGTGGTGTTACATAGGACTGCAGGTGACATCTACTGCATTATCTGTACTCCGAGATATCACTGTGTTATGTGTGGTGTTACATAGGACTGCAGGTGACATCTATTACATTATCTGTACTCAGAGATATCACTGTGTTATCTGTGGTGTTACATAGGACTGCAGGTGACATCTACTACATTATCTGCACTCAGAGAGGTATCCCTGTGTTATCTGTGGTGTTACATAGGACTGCAGGTGACATCTACTGCATTACCTGTACTCAGATATATCACTGTGTTATCTGTGGTGTTACATAGGACTGCAGGTGACATCTACTACATTATCTGTACTCAGAGATATCACTGTTATCTGTGGTGTTACATAGGACTGCAGGTGACATCTACTACATTATCTGTACTCGGAGAGATATCACTGTGTTATCTGTGGTGTTACATAGGACTGCAGGTGACATCTACATTATCTGTACTCAGGGAGATATCACTGTGTTATCTGTGGTGTTACATAGGACTGCAGGTGACATCTACTGCATTATCTGTACTCAGAGAGATATCACTGTGTTATCTGTGGTGTTACATAGGACTGCAGGTGACATCTACTACATTATCTGTACTCAGAGAGATATCACTGTGTTATCTGTGGTGTTACATAGGACTGCAGGTGACATCTACTACATTATCTGTACTCAGAGAGATATCACTGTGTTATCTGTGGTGTTACATAGGACTGCAGGTGACATCTACTACATTATCTGTACTCAGGGAGATATCCCTGTGTTATCTGTGGTGTTACATAGGACTGCAGGTGACATCTACTACATTATCTGTACTCAGAGAGATATCACTGTGTTATCTGTGGTGTTACATAGGACTGCAGGTGACACCTACTACATTATCTGTACTCAGAGAGATCACTGTGTTATCTGTGGTGTTACATAGGACTGCAGGTGACATCTACTACATTATCTGCACTCAGAGAGGTATCCCTGTGTTATCTGTGGTGTTACATAGGACTGCAGGTGACATCTACTGCATTACCTGTACTCAGATATATCACTGTGTTATCTGTGGTGTTACATAGGACTGCAGGTGACATCTACTGCATTATCTGTACTCCGAGATATCACTGTGTTATGTGTGGTGTTACATAGGACTGCAGGTGACATCTATTACATTATCTGTACTCAGAGATATCACTGTGTTATCTGTGGTGTTACATAGGACTGCAGGTGACATCTACTACATTATCTGCACTCAGAGAGGTATCCCTGTGTTATCTGTGGTGTTACATAGGACTGCAGGTGACATCTACTGCATTACCTGTACTCAGATATATCACTGTGTTATCTGTGGTGTTACATAGGACTGCAGGTGACATCTACTACATTATCTGTACTCAGAGATATCACTGTTATCTGTGGTGTTACATAGGACTGCAGGTGACATCTACTACATTATCTGTACTCGGAGAGATATCACTGTGTTATCTGTGGTGTTACATAGGACTGCAGGTGACATCTACATTATCTGTACTCAGGGAGATATCACTGTGTTATCTGTGGTGTTACATAGGACTGCAGGTGACATCTACTGCATTATCTGTACTCAGAGAGATATCACTGTGTTATCTGTGGTGTTACATAGGACTGCAGGTGACATCTACTACATTATCTGTACTCAGAGAGATATCACTGTGTTATCTGTGGTGTTACATAGGACTGCAGGTGACATCTACTACATTATCTGTACTCAGAGAGATATCACTGTGTTATCTGTGGTGTTACATAGGACTGCAGGTGACATCTACTACATTATCTGTACTCAGGGAGATATCCCTGTGTTATCTGTGGTGTTACATAGGACTGCAGGTGACATCTACTACATTATCTGTACTCAGAGAGATATCACTGTGTTATCTGTGGTGTTACATAGGACTGCAGGTGACACCTACTACATTATCTGTACTCAGAGAGATATCACTGTGTTATCTGTTGTTACATGGGACTGCAGGTGACATTTGCATTATCTGCATTCTTCCAGATCTGCGTGGTCTCCTCTCCATCATGGCGGTCAGCATGGCCTCCCAGTTCTTCTCCCAGGAAGATGAGGCCTCGGACATCCTCTCCACCTCAGAGAAGGTAACTGTGTAGCATTATGGGGTCAGGTGGTTGGATTACCTGTGGAGCCGGGTGGTGTGGGAGGGGGCCGCCGGGGTGGTGTGGGAGGGGGCCGCCGGGGTGGTGTGGGAGGGGGCCGCCGGGGTGGTGTGGGAGGGGTACACTTTGTTGGTGCAGCGCAGACGGCTGTAGATTTGCGCACTTCTCGCCTCCTGTACTGGTGACTTGGAGCCGCAGCTTCTTCAGATTACACCTGTGCGGAGGAGCCCTTCCTGATGCTGCCAGCAGGGGGCGCAGTCCTGTCATTCACGTGGAGCGTGGATCTGTGGCTGATGCCTCGTTTTTCACCTTCTGTATTGGGCCTGAGCTGTGCTGTTTTCTGGAGGTGAGCGCCGTGTTCCTGCGCAGCTTCCGGGCTTGATGTGTCTTCTTATCTCAATTTCAGGTGGTGGAGCTGCTGAACACGGCCGCCCTGGCCACCAATGACTCCAAGATCACAAACCTGAAGCAGGTGGGTGCGTTCTCCCCTGGAGGCTGATGCCAGGATGCCGCTGCCGCTTATCTCCAGAGCTTATTTCTTCCATTTATTTCCAGGTTCAGGAGCTGATCATAAACAAGGACCCGACGCTGCTGGATAACTTCCTGGATGTAAGTGTTGAGCTGGGGCAGTGGGCCGGGGTGTGCGGCGGGGCCGGGGTGTGCGGCGGGGCAGGGCAGGTTCTGACCCGGCTTCTATCCATTCTGCAGGAGATCATCACTTTCCAGGCCGACAGATCTGTGGACGTTCGCAAGTTTGTGGTGAATTTCATAGAAGAAGCCTGGTGAGTCCGGCAGGAGCGGTGGGTGCCCAGCTCTGTGTGATGGTGGTGGGATTCCCAGCTCTGTGCGGTGGGGGTGGTGGTGGGGTTCCCAGCTCTGTGCGGTGGTGGTGGTGGTGGGGTTCCCAGCTCTGTGCGGTGGGGTTGGTGGTGAGGTTACCAGCTCTGTGCGGTGGGGTTGGTGGTGAGGTTACCAGCTCTGTGCGGTGGGGTTGGTGGTGAGGTTACCAGCTCTGTGCGGTGGTGGTGGGGTTACCAGCTCTGTGCGGTGGGGTTGGTGGTGGGGTTACCAGCTCTGTGCGGTGGGGTTGGTGGTGGGGTTACCAGCTCTGTGCGGTGGGGTTGGTGGTGGGGTTACCAGCTCTGTGCGGTGGTGGTGGGGTTCCCAGCTCTGTGCGGTGGTGGTGGGGTTCCCAGCTCTGTGCGGTGGTGGTGGGGTTCCCAGCTCTGTGCGGTGGTGGTGGGGTTCCCAGCTCTGTGCGGTGGTGGTGGGGTTCCCAGCTCTGTGCGGTGGTGGTGGGGTTCCCAGCTCTGTGCGGTGGTGGGGTTCCCAGCTCTGTGCGGTGGTGGGGTTCCCAGCTCTGTGCGGTGGTGGTGGGGTTCCCAGCTCTGTGCGGTGGTGGTGGGGTTCCCAGCTCTGTGCGGTGGTGGGGTTCCCAGCTCTGTGCGGTGGTGGTGGGGTTCCCAGCTCTGTGCGGTGGTGGTGGGGTTCCCAGCTCTGTGCGGTGGTGGTGCTGTTCCCAGCTCTGTGCGGTGGTGGGGTTCCCAGCTCTGTGCGGTGGTGGTGGGGTTCCCAGCTCTGTGCGGTGGTGGTGGGGTTCCCAGCTCTGTGCGGTGGTGGTGGGATTCCCAGCTCTGTGCGGTGGTGGTGGTGGTGGGGGGGGGTTCCAAGCTCTGTGCGGTGGTGGGGTTCCCAGCTCTGTGCGGTGGTGGTGGTGGGGTTACCAGCTCTGTGCGGTGGTGGTGGTGGTGGGGTTACCAGCTCTGTGCAGTGGTGGTGGTGGTGGTGGGGTTACCAGCTCTGTGCGGTGGTGGTGGGGTTACCAGCTCTGTGCGGTGGTGGTGGGGTTACCAGCTCTGTGCGGTGGTGGTGGGGTTCCCAGCTCTGTGCGGTGGTGGTGGGGTTCCCAGCTCTGTGCGGTGGTGGTGGGGTTCCCAGCTCTGTGCGGTGGTGGTGGGGTTCCCAGCTCTGTGCGGTGGTGGTGGGGTTCCCAGCTCTGTGCGGTGGTGGTGGGGTTCCCAGCTCTGTGCGGTGGTGGTGGGGTTCCCAGCTCTGTGCGGTGGTGGTGGTGGTGGTGGGGGGGTTCCCAGCTCTGTGCGGTGGTGGTGGTGGTGGGGTTACCAGCTCTGTGCGGTGGTGGTGGTGGTGGGGTTACCAGCTCTGTGCGGTGGTGGTGGTGGTGGGGTTACCAGCTCTGTGCGGTGGTGGTGGTGGTGGTGGGGTTACCAGCTCTGTGCGGTGGTGGTGGTGGTGGTGGGGTTACCAGCTCTGTGCGGTGGTGGTGGTGGTGGTGGGGTTACCAGCTCTGTGCGGTGGTGGTGGTGGTGGTGGGGTTACCAGCTCTGTGCGGTGGTGGTGGGGTTACCAGCTCTGTGCGGTGGTGGTGGGGTTACCAGCTCTGTGCGGTGGTGGTGGGGTTACCAGCTCTGTGCGGTGGTGGTGGGGTTACCAGCTCTGTGCGGTGGTGGTGGGGTTACCAGCTCTGTGCGGTGGTGGTGGGGTTACCAGCTCTGTGCGGTGGTGGTGGGGTTACCAGCTCTGTGCGGTGGTGGTGGGGTTCCCAGCTCTGTGCGGTGGTGGTGGGGTTCCCAGCTCTGTGCGGTGGTGGTGGGGTTACCAGCTCTGTGCGGTGGTGGTGGTGGTGGGGTTACCAGCTCTGTGCGGTGGTGGTGGGGTTACCAACTCTGTGTGGTGGTGGTGGTGGTGGGGTTACCAGCACTGTGCAGTGGTGGTGGGGTTACCAGCTCTGTGCGGTGGTGGTGGGGTTACCAGCTCTGTGCGGTTGTGGTGGTGGGGTTACCAGCTCTGTGCGGTTGTGGTGGTGGGGTTACCAGCTCTGTGCGGTTGTGGTGGTGGGCTTACCAGCTCTGTGCGGTGGTGGTTGGGTTACCAGCTCTGTGCGGTGGTGGTGGTGGTGGGGTTACCAGCTCTGTGCGGTGGTGGTGGTGGTGGTGGTGGTGGTGGTGGTGGGGTTACCAGCTCTGTGAGGTGGTGGTGGGGTTACCAGCTCTGTGTGGTGGTGGTGCGGTTACCAGCTCTGTGTGGTGGTGGTGGGATTCCCAGCTCTGTGCGGTGGTGGTGGTGGGGTTACCAGCTCTGTGCGGTGGTGGTGGTGGTGGTGGTGATGGGGTTACCAGCTCTGTGCGGTGGTGGTGGTGGTGGTGGGGTTACCAGCTCTGTGCGGTGGTGGTGGTGGTGGTGGGGTTACCAGCTCTGTGCGGTGGTGGTGGTGGTGGTGGGGTTACCAGCTCTGTGCGGTGGTGGTGGTGGGGTTACCAGCTCTGTGCGGTGGTGGTGGTGGGGTTACCAGCTCTGTGCGGTGGTGGTGGGGTTACCAGCTCTGTGCGGTGGTGGTGGGGTTACCAGCTCTGTGTGGTGGTGGTGGGGTTACCAGCTCTGTGCGGTGGTGGTGGGGTTCCCAGCTCTGTGCGGTGGTGGTGGGGTTCCCAGCTCTGTGCGGTGGTGGTGGGGTTACCAGCTCTGTGCGGTGGTGGTGGGGTTACCAGCTCTGTGCGGTGGTGGTGGGGTTACCAGCTCTGTGCGGTGGTGGTGGTGGTGGGGTTACCAGCTCTGTGCGGTGGTGGTGGGGTTACCAGCTCTGTGCGGTGGTGGTGGGGTTACCAGCTCTGTGCGGTTGTGGTGGTGGGGTTACCAGCTCTGTGCGGTGGTGGTGGTGGGGTTACCAGCTCTGTGCGGTGGTGGTGGTGGGGTTACCAGCTCTGTGCGGTGGTGGTTGGGTTACCAGCTCTGTGCGGTGGTGGTGGGGTTACCAGCTCTGTGCGGTGGTGGTGGGGTTACCAGCTCTGTGCGGTGGTGGTGGGGTTACCAGCTCTGTGTGGTGGTGGTGGGGTTCCCAGCTCTGTGCGGTTGTGGTGGGGTTACCAGCTCTGTGCGGTGGTGGTGGGATTCCCAGCTCTGTGCGGTGGTGGTGGGGTTACCAGCTCTGTGCGGTGGTGGTGGGGTTACCAGCTCTGTGCGGTGGTGGTGGGGTTACCAGCTCTGTGCGGTGGTGGTGGGGTTACCAGCTCTGTGCGGTGGTGGTGGGGTTACGAGCTCTGTGCGGTGGTGGTGGGGTTACGAGCTCTGTGCGGTGGTGGTGGGGTTCCCAGCTCTGTGCGGTTGTGGTGGGGTTACCAGCTCTGTGCGGTGGTGGTGGTGGTGGGGTTACCAGCTCTGTGTGGTGGTGGTGGTGGTGGTGGGATTCCCAGCTCTGTGCGGTGGGGGTGGTGGTGGGATTCCCAGCTCTGTGCGGTGGGGGTGGTGGTGGGATTCCCAGCTCTGTGCGGTGGTGGTGGGATTCCCAGCTCTGTGCGGTTGTGGTGGGGTTACCAGCTCTGTGCGGTAGGGTTGGTGGTAGGGTTCCCAGCTCTGTGCGGTGGTGGGGTTCCCAGCTCTGTGCGGTGGTGGTGGTGGTGGTGGTGGTGGTGGTGGTGGGGTTCCCAGCTCTGTGCGGTGGGGGTGGTGGTGGGGTTCCCAGCTCTGTGCGGTAGGGTTGGTGGTAGGGTTCCCAGCTCTGTGCGGTGGTGGGGGTGGTGGGGTTCCCAGCTCTGTGCGGTGGTGGTGGTGGTGGTGGTGGTGGTGGTGGTGGTGGTGGGGTTCCCAGCTCTGTGCGGTGGGGGTGGTGGTGGGGTTCCCAGCTCTGTGCGGTGGCGGAGGGGGGGGGGGGGGGCAGGTCAGGCTTGTGATGGGGGATCCCCGCAGGAATCGTCAGTTCGGGTTACGTATGTGTTTCGCCTCACAGTAAACTGGATAACGAGCTCCTGGTGAAGCTGATCGCTAATCTGCACATGTTACTGAAGGACGAGAATGTGAACGTGGTGAAGAAGTCCATCCTGACGATGACCCATCTCTACAAGGTGGCTCTGCAGGTCAGTGCTCGTCTGCAGGGGATGGGGCTCCAGTGAGCATATCCCGGCGCCGGCTTCATGGCAGGGTGGTGCAGAGGACCCCGGCGGGGAAGTCACTGCCTGGAGACCTGCACTTCTCCATCTCTGCGACGTCTGTCCTCTGTTCAGTGCAGTCATTACCATCCCCTGAAACCAGTCCCATAACATCACATAATGAGGGGCGTCCATCTATGTCCAGGGCTGCGTTGTTAATTTGGTCCATGGCATCTTCTCCATTCTTTTTTGGGCTTAATTTGAGTTTTGGGGTGACACTCCCTTTAATGCAGAGCTGGTGCCGGTCCCTCATGTTTGTGGCTGAGCCGAGTCCCCGTCTGTGGTGGTTTTCCTCGTGTGTCTGACATGATGCCTCCATTCGTGACCTCAGAGCTGGAAGCGTTTCTGCTTCATGCTGTGGTTTTACATGGGACTGCGGCCAGCACGGCTTCTCTCTTCCAGCTGATCAGTGTCTGTGTCTGCTCTCGCTTTATACATCTTGTCTTCTTCCACACAGTGGGTCGCCCGTTCTCGCCCTACATCCGATCGCCAGGAGTCCTGCTGGGATCTGGTCACTGAAATGGCCCTCGACATCCTGCAACTCCTGGAGTCTGACAACGATGGGATTCGCACACACGCAGTGAAGTTTGTGGAGAGTTTGATTGTGACTTTGTCGCCTCGTACTCAGGATAGTGAAATCCCCAAGAGACAGGAGGGCGACATCAGCCTGGAGCAGATCCCTACCGATCACCCCTACCTGAAGTACAGTAAGTACTGATACTATCACAAGCATCGATCATTCAGGGGTCAGTCACCTGCTCCCGGCGGGATCTAAGAAGGTGACGTCTCTTCCGGCTGTTCTGGATGATATAGAGACCGTTGGTTCCTTGTGAACTGCTAATTCTTTGTTCTCTGTAGATATGTTACGAGATTTCGGGAAACAAGCCCTGAAAGAGCTCCTGAAATTCATGGCTCACCCTGCAATCTCCAGCATCAACCTCACCGCGGCTCTCGGGTCATTGGCTTCAATTGCTCGGCAGAGACCCATGTTCATGGCAGAAGTCATTCAAGCCTACGAGACCCTACATGGTGAGAGATTAAATTTACCTTGTACCCATAATACACAGGCGGAGGGCGGGCCCGGCGCAGGCAGATGAGGGGGGTGGGGTGCCCGGCGCAGGCAGATGAGGGGGGTGGGGTCCCCGGCGCAGGCAGAGGGCGGTACATGACAAGCAGGTGGAGGTGGCTCACCCTGCAGTTTGCCTTGTCTCAGCACAGTAAATGTGAAACCTTCTTGCCTTTTTTGTTATTTCTTTTAGTTCTGACTTTTTTTTCCCCGTGCAGCAAACTTACCTCCTACTCTCGCCAAATCTCAAGTGAGCAGCGTTAGGAAAAATCTGAAATTACAGTTGCTCAGCGTTCTGCGGCACCCGTCATCTTGTGAATACCAGGGATCGATCAGCACCCTTCTAATGGACCTGGGGACTGCTCAGGCAGAGATCACTCGCCACCTTCCTCCTCCTCGGGACCTTGGCCGGAAGAGGACCAGAGAGGGAGGAGAAGGAGGCCTGAAGAAGAGCCGAACTGGTAAGATGATAGGAGGTAATGGGGTGTGAGCTCAGTAACGGTACATTTATAATGGTGGAAACAGCTGGTGCCAGTATAAAGCTTAGAGCGTTTCTTTATTTCTAGAGGAACATAAAGAGCTGGGGATTGTGATTATCAGAGAGATGGGTAGCAGCATTGAATGATGGGCAGCAGCTGAGAAGGCAAATATGGGGAGCGGCAATCATCTGGGTCAGATATATTATTACTCCACTTTGAAAGGGACGAGAAGGACAACAGAATTTAACTACTATAATACTGCCCCCTATATACAAGAATATAACTACTATAATACTGCTCCTATGTACAAGAATATAACTACTATAATACTGCCCTTATGTACAAGAATATAACTACTATAATACTGCTCCCTATATACAAGAATATAACTACTATAATACTGCCCCTATGTACAAGAATATAACTACTATAATACTGCCCCTATGTACAAGAATATAACTACTATAATACTGCTCCCTATATACAAGAATATAACTACTATAATACTGCTCCTATGTACAAGAATATTACTACTATAATACTGCCCTCTATGTACAAGAATATAACTACTATAATACTGCTCCCTATATACAAGAATATAACTACTATAATACTGCCCTCTATGTACAAGAATATAACTACTATAATACTGCTCCCTATATACAAGAATATAACTACTATAATACTGCCCCTATGTACAAGAATATAATTACTATAATACTGCCCCTATGTACAAGAATATAATTACTATAATACTGCCTCCTATGTACAAGAATATAACTACTATAATACTGCTCCTATGTACAAGAATATAACTACTATAATACTGCCCCTATGTACAAGAATATAACTACTATAATACTGCCCCTATGTACAAGAATATAACTACTATAATACTGCCCCTATGTACAAGAATATAACTACTATAATACTGCTCCCTATATACAAGAATATAACTACTATAATACTGCTCCTATGTACAAGAATATTACTACTATAATACTGCCCTCTATGTACAAGAATATAACTACTATAATACTGCTCCCTATATACAAGAATATAACTACTATAATACTGCCCTCTATGTACAAGAATATAACTACTATAATACTGCTCCCTATATACAAGAATATAACTACTATAATACTGCCCCTATGTACAAGAATATAACTACTATAATACTGCTCCTATGTACAAGAATATAACTACTATAATACTGCCCCCTATGTACAAGAATATTACTACTATAATACTGCCCTCTATGTACAAGAATATAACTACTATAATACTGCCCCCTATGTACATAGTTGTTTTTTTCGCACTGGTATGTAATGAGTGAGATCATGTCCCCGCTCTCTTGCAGACACCCCTTTGGCTGATGATGATGATGAAAAGGACACCCTCCCGCACCCCGTGTTACCCCCGCCTGCCCCCAGCACAATGTCTGCCACTGACATCACGGCTGAGTTTCTGCGTCCGTTGCTCACTACTGAAAGTGTGGCCAATCTGGTAAGTGAGCCCTTCATTTTGTTGTTTTTTTAATATCCTCGCTGATGTTTTCTAGATCCCGGCCTCTCCGTAATCCCGGCCTCTCCGTAATCCCGGCCTCTCCGTTATCCCGGCCTCTCCGTTATCCCGGCCTCTCCGTAATCCCTGCTGCTCCTCGGTGTCTGTCCTGAGTTATGTCCGTCTTGTCTTCAGGTCCTCATCAGTATGGTGTACCTGCCAGACACGATGCCCGCCTCCTTCCAGTCCACCTACACGCCGGTGGAGTCTGCCGGAACGGACGCTCAGATACGGCACCTCGCTCGTCTCATGGCTACACAGATGACCGCGGCTGGAATTGGACCTGGTAAACAGATGGGAACCAAGGGGGGGGGGGGGATGGCTGATGTCGTGGAAAGTTCACAATGAGGTCACTGCGAGAGCGAAAGCTTCGTGCAAATGATATTATGCCGATGTGTAATAATGGCTGCAGAGTAAGAAGCTTCATACATAGAAGTGATGAGTATTCAGTGACCGCCCGTCTCCTCTGTGCTCAGTATTCAGTGACCGCCCTTCTCCTCCGTGCTCAGTATTCAGTGACCGCCCGTCTCCTCCGTGCTCAGTATTCAGTGACCGCCCGTCTCCTCCGTGCTCAGTATTCAGTGACCGCCCGTCTCCTCCGTCCTCAGTATTCGGTGACCGCTCGTCTCCTCCGTCCTCAGTATTCGGTGACCGCCCGTCTCCTCCGTCCTCAGTATTCGGTGACCGCCCGTCTCCTCCGTCCTCAGTATTCGGTGACCGCCCGTCTCCTCCGTCCTCAGTATTCGGTGACCGCCCGTCTCCTCCGTCCTCAGTATTCGGTGACCGCCCGTCTCCTCCGTCCTCAGTATTCGGTGACCGCCCGTCTCCTCCGTCCTCAGTATTCGGTGACCGCCCGTCTCCTCCGTCCTCAGTATTCGGTGACCGCCCGTCTCCTCCGTCGTCAGTATTCTTGATCGCCCGTCTCCTCCGTCCTCAGTATTTGGTGACCGCCCGTCACCTCCGTCCTCAGTACTCGGTGACCACCCGTCTTCTTCGTCCTCAGTACTCGGTGACCACCCGTCTTCTTCATCCTCAGTATTTGTTGACCCAGGTTATGCAGGATCTCGGCAAGAGGTTTTTCCAAACATCTTGGAGACCTGACCCCAGATCTTCTGTGTTCCGGGTCTTGTGCGGGTCCTTCCGTCTCTTGATCTCAGATGGGATGAGGTGAGATCGGGGCTTTCTGGGGTCATCACCTCCAGGACTCGTGGTTCTGGTTATGGGGCGTCTTACTCTGCGGCGTCTGCACACCGGCCTGAATGTTTCCTGAGTGCTGTATTTGGAGCCATTTCATTTTTTGGGACTTTTCTCAGCTGTTGGTGAACTTCCCGTCAGGGGATGTCTCCTTTGTGACATTGTCCGGCGGCGCTAACTTCGGCATCCAGAGGTGATTGAAGTGACGTCTGTAAACACCGGTCGGGACGTGGGTGCCATCAGCAGATTTTCTCCACCGGTCTTTACGGGTTGACACGTCCCGGCAGATGGGACGTCACCGTCTTCTCTTACCTCTTTGTGGGAAGTGAGCGCCGCTGGACGATTCATTACATGACCCGATCACTGGGCTCAGAGTCCCAAAACCCGCCACATGGGACACACAAAGGGCTGATGATCTGTGGGGGGTGAAAACGTTCTACCTCCCGGTCTCTCCTGCCAGTAACACACTAGAGCCCCTCCATCTGCAGACGCTCATACATAATATGTCCTTCTGTAGGTGTGGAAAAGCTAAAGGAAGCTCCAGTGGAAGTGGTGGAGGAGGAAAGTATGAAGCCTGAAGGGTTAATTATCAAAAGAAGGCTCTCCTCCCTGTTCACCAAGGGCCAGGCCATCTCCGTGGTGGGCTACCAGGCAAAGGATGAATACATCGGAGCCCCCCTTGCCAAAAAGAGACCTGAGCCCATCCTGCCGGGGGCGCAGCTCAGGTCAGACCACAGTTTGGAGTTTGTGCCCCCCTCCTCGGGTTGTCTTTCATATTAACAGCTTATTTCCTTGCAGGGCGGCCGGAGCTGGAGGCCGTAAGAAGATCTTCAAGCTTAAAGAAGTCTCGGAGCCATTGACGGAGATTCAGATGAAAAACCTGAAGCTTTGTGCTGTGCAGAGGATCTTGCAGGCGGAGCGCAGCGTGGGGGGCAGCGGGGCGGCACAGGTACACAACTTTACTTATTCTTCAGATTCCACTGTTCTTTTGTTTTTTGTTTTTTTTGCTAAATCTGATTATGGACGCGTTCACACTGACGCTGTTTTATTGTGTTTGCCTTGTGAATGCAAAACCAAGCAACTTCCATAATTTTGGTGCTGTAGAGTTGGTACAGTAGCTGCTGCTTCTAAAACTGATTTTGCATCACACTGTCCAGGCGATAACATCCAGCATGTATTACTGGGAGGGAAAGATCAATAGAAGATAGGATCCAGCATGTATTACTGGTAGGGACAGAACAATGAGTGATCGCGTCCAGCATGTATCACTGAGAGGGAAAGATAAATAGGAGATCACATCCAGCATGTATTACTGAGAGGGAAAGGCCCAAAGGAGATAGCTAGCATGTATTACTGGGAGGGACAGATGAATGGGAGATCGTATCCAGCATGTATTACTGGGAGGGTCAGATCAATGGGAGATCGTATCCAGCATTTATTACTGGAAGGAACACGTACACAAGAGATGACATCCAGCATGTATTACTGGGAGGGATAGATCAATAGGAGATCACATCCATCATGTATAACTGGGAGGGACAGAACAATGAGTGATCGCGTCCAACATGTATTACTGGGAGGGAAAGATCAATAGATCACATCAGCATGTATTACTGAAAGGTAAAGGCCCAAAGGAGATAGCTAGCATGTATTACTGAGAGGGACAGATCAATGTGAGAGCATATCCAGCATGTATTACTGGGAGGAACACGTACACAGGCGATAACATCCAGCATGTATTACTGGGAGGGATAGATCAATAGATCACATCCAGCATGTATTACTGGGAGGGAAAGATCAATAGGAGATCACATCCAGCATGTATTACTGGGAGGGATAGATCAATAGATCACATCCAGCATGTATTACTGGGAGGGAAAGATCAATAGGAGATCACATCCAGCATGTATTACTGAGAGGGAAAGATCAATAGGAGATCACATCCAGCATGTATTACTGAGAGGGAAAGATCAATAGGAGCTCACATCCAGCATGTATTACTGAGAGGGAAAGATCAATAGATCACATCCAGCATGTATTACTGGGAGGGAAAGATCAATAGGAGATCACATCCAGCATGTATTACTGGGAGGGATAGATCAATAGATCACATCCAGCATGTATTACTGGGAGGGAAAGATTAATAGGAGATCACATCCAGCATGTATTACTGGGAGGGATAGATCAATAGATCACATCCAGCATGTATTACTGGGAGGGAAAGATCAATAGGAGATCACATCCAGCATGTATTACTGAGAGGGAAAGATCAATAGGAGATCACATCCAGCATGTATTACTGAGAGGGAAAGATCAATAGGAGCTCACATCCAGCATGTATTACTGAGAGGGAAAGATCAATAGATCACATCCAGCATGTATTACTGGGAGGGAAAGATCAATAGGAGATCACATCCAGCATGTATTACTGGGATGGATGGGTTCTCTACAGATTATATGGAGGGGTTCACAGTAGAGAAATGTGACAGTAAAGCTGGATGCTGCATATCAGGTCTGTGGTCGATTGATGGAATGAAGCTGGAACCTTCGATAACCTCCACCACTATCAGCCATTGTTTCCATGTCGGAGGTGTCCATGGCCTTTGATCTTCTCTACAGATGCGGGTGAAGGTTCTGGCGCGATTGGTGACCCAGTTCGACACTTCACTGAAGGCCGAGGTCTTGAGCCACTTTCTCTTTGACCCTCGTGGACGTCTGGACCTGGCTCTGGCCTGGCTGTTCCAGGAGTATTGTGAATATCAGTCCGGGGCGGGAGAAGATGGGTATCAGGAGTGTCTGATCGGGATTCTGACAGGACTGCAGGAGCGTCCGGACCAGAGGGACGGGTCAGTGCCAGGCGGTGCCGGCTCCAGGACACAGTGTCCTCGTGATATCATTCTGACGTTGTGGTGTTTCCTCATCATTATAGGGTCTTCACAAAGGTTGTCCTGGAGGCTCCGCTGCTCACAGACTCTGCGCTGGACGTCATCCGCAAATACTGCGAGGACGAGGTACTGTGCAGCCGCCGGGCCACGTGTAGCCCTGCTCATCTTATCTATAGAGGGAACCTTATTAATGAGGTCAGGTGAAGTGTGAAACACGACATAGCCTCATCAATATAATCCTTAGTATACAGTATACACATGATAGGGTCATATGGGGGTTATATGTATCGGGATGTATATAAAAATGCAATCAGGGCTATTTCTTTGTCGCTCCATTGGGAGACCCAGACAATTGGGTCTTCTGCCTCCGGAGGCCACACAAAGTATTACACTTTAAAAACTGTAACCCCTCCCCTCTGCCTATACACCCTCCCGTGCATCACGGGCTCCTCAGTTTTTATGCTTTGTGTTGAAGGAGGCACACATTCACTCGAGCTCCCATTTTAGTCAGCAGCAGCTGCTGATTGTATCGGATGGAAGAAAAGAGGGCCCCTAACAGGGTCCCCGGCATGCTCCCTTCTCACCCCACTGAGTCGGCGGTGCTGTTAAGGTTGAGGTACCCATTGCGGGTACAGAGGCTGGAGCCACATGCCGTTTTCTTTCCCCATCCCTTAGAGGCTCTGGGAGAAGTGGGATCCTAACCGGTCATCCATGCACTGGGACCGTGCTCCCTCCGCAGCCCCTGTGGGATTCTGACGGACAGGAGACTTGGTATCATCAGGGACAGGCCCTGCTACTGTGAGGTACTCTGTGTCCCCTTGGGGACGGTGCATGGAGCAACTCGCAGTCGTCAAGCCTTCCAAGAAGTTCGGCGGATTCTGCTGTGGGCGGAGGCCACGGCCTCCACCATCTCCGCAGTTCACATCCCGGGCGTAGAAAACTGGGAAGCAGACTTTCTCAGTAGCCAGGGCATGGACGCAGGGGAATGGTCCCTTCACCCGGACGTGTTTCAAGAGATCTGTTGCCGCTGGGGAACGCCGGACGTCGATCTCATGGCGTCTCGGCACAACAACAAAGTCCCGGCATTCATGGCACGGTCTCAGGATCACAGAGCTCTGGCGGCGGACGCATTAGTTCAGGATTGGTCGCAGTTTTGACTGCCTTATGTATTTTCTCCTCTTGCGATGCTGCCCAGAGTGTTACGCAAGATCAGGTCCGACTGCCGCCGCGCCATCCTCGTCGCTCCAGACTGGCCGAGGAGGTCGTGGTACCCGGATCTGTGGCATCTCACGGTGGGCCAACCGTGGGCACTCCCAGACCGACCAGACTTGCTGTCTCAAGGGCCATTTTTCCATCTGAATTCTGCGGCCCTCAACCTGACTGTGTGGCCATTGAGTCCTGGCTCCTAGCGTCTTCAGGGTTATCTCAGGATGTCATTGCCACTATGAGACAGGCCAGGAAACCAACGTCCGCCAAGATCTATCACAGGGCTTGGAGGATCTTCTTATCCTGGTGCTCTGATCAGGGTTTTACCCCCTGGCCGTTTGCCTTACCCACTTTTCTTTCCTTCCTTCAATCCGGAAGGACAAGGGTTTGTCTCTCGGCTCTCTCAAGGGACAAGTATCGGCGCTTTCCGTGTTTTTTCAAAAGCGTCTAGCCAGACTTCCACAGGTACGCACGTTCCTGCAGGGGGTTTGTCACATAGTCCCTCCTTACAAGCGGCCGCTGGAACCCTGGGATCTTAACAGGGTTCTAAGGGCTCTTCAGAAACCACCTTTCGAGCCGCTGCGGGAGGTTTCTTTATCACGTCTTTCGCAGAAGGTGGCATTTCTAGTGGCAGTGACATCACTTCGGAGAGTGTCGGAGCTTGCAGCGCTGTCATGCAAAGCCCCCTTCCTGGTTTTTCACCAGGATAAGGTGGTTCTGCGTCCGGTCCCGGAATTTCTCCCTAAGGTGGTATCCCCTTTTCATCTCAATCAGGATATCTCCTTACCATCATTGTGCCCTCATCCAGTTCACCAATGTGAAAAGGATTTGCACTTGTTAGATCTAGTGAGAGCACTCCGGCTCTACGTGTCTCGCACGGCGCCACTGCGCCGTTCTGATGCGCTCTTTGTCCTTGTCGCTGGCCAGCGTAAGGGGTCGCAGGCTTCCAAGTCTACCTTGGCTCGGTGGATCAAGGAACCGATTTTTGAAGCCTACCGTTCTTCTGGGCTTCCGATTCCTTCAGGGCTGAAAGCCCATTCTACCAGAGCCGTAGGGGCGTCCTGGGCATTGCGGCACCGGGCTACGGCTCAGCAGGTGTGTCAGGCGGCTACCTGGTCGAGCCTGCACACTTTCACGAAACACTATCAGGTGCATACCTATGCTTCGGCAGATGCCAGCCTAGGTAGGCGAGTCCTTCAGGCGGCGGTTGCCCACCTGTAAGAGGGGGCCGTTGTCGGCTCTTTTTATCGGGGTATTCTTTTACCCACCCAGGGACTGCTTTTGGACGTCCCAATTGTCTGGGTCTCCCAATGGAGCGACAAAGAAGAAGGGAATTTTGTTTACTTACCGTAAATTCCTTTTCTTCTAGCTCCTATTGGGAGACCCAGCACCCGCCCCTGTTCCCTTCGGGCTGTTTGTTCTTTTGTGTACACATGTTGTTCATGTTGAATTGTTCTTTTGGTTCATGGTTTCAGTTCTCCGAACATCCTTCGGATTGAATTTACCTTAGACCAATTTATAAGTTTCCTCCTTCCTGCTTTTGCACCAAAACTGAGGAGCCCGTGATGCACGGGAGGGTGTATAGGCAGAGGGGAGGGGTTACACTTTTTAAAGTGTAATACTTTGTGTGGCCTCCGGAGGCAGAAGCTATACACCCAATTGTCTGGGTCTCCCAATAGGAGCTAGAAGAAAAGGAATTTACGGTAAGTAAACAAAATTCCCTTCTTTGTGGAGTTACAAGTATGAGGATGTATATACTGGGTTATCTCTTGTATATACTGCCTCCGACTGTGCGTCCAGTATCTGCTTTGGTGGTGTCCTGTAGCAGGGTTTCCTCGGCCGGTCTTGATCCTCTTTGCTTCCTTCCCAGGGTCGCAGTTACCTGGGGATGTCCACGCTCCGAGATCTCATCCTCACTCGTCCGGCTCGACAGTTCCAGTATCTACATTTACTTCTAGACCTGAGCTCTAATGAGAAGGACAAGGTACAGATTCCAACATTGCTGTTGTGCACCCCTCTGTTGTTGTTGCTGCCGCCACGCACCCCTCTGTTGTTGTTGCTGCCGCCACGCACCCCTCTGTTGTTGTTGCTGCCGCCACGCACCCCTCTGTTGTTGTTGCTGCCGCCACGCACCCCTCTGTTGTTGTTGCTGCCGCCACGCACACCTCTGTGGTTGTTGCTGCCGCCACGCAACCCTCTGTTGTTGTTGCTGCTGCCACGCACCCCTCTGTTGTTGTTGTTGTTGCTGCCGCCACGCACCCCTCTGTTGCTGCTGCTGCTGTTGGGCCCCTCTGTTGCTGCTGCTGCTGCTGTTGGGCCCCTCTGTTGCTGCTGCTGCTGTTGGGCCCCTCTTTTGCTGCTGCTGTTGGACCCCTCTTTTGCTGCTGCTGCTGCTGTTGGGCCCCTCTGTTGCTGCTGCTGCTGTTGGGCCCCTCTGTTGCTGCTGCTGCTGTTGGGCCCCTCTGTTGCTGCTGCTGCTGTTGGGCCCCTCTGTTGCTGCTGCTGCTGTTGGGCCCCTCTGTTGCTGCTGCTGCTGTTGGGCCCCTCTGTTGCTGCTGCTGCTGTTGGGCCCCTCTGTTGCTGCTGCTGCTGTTGGGCCCCTCTGTTGCTGCTGCTGCTGTTGGGCCCCTCTGTTGCTGCTGCTGCTGTTGGGCCCCTCTGTTGCTGCTGCTGCTGCTGTTGGGCCCCTCTGTTGCTGCTGCTGCTGTTGGGCCCCTCTGTTGCTGCTGCTGCTGTTGGGCCCCTCTGTTGCTGCTGCTGCTGTTGGGCCCCTCTGTTGCTGCTGCTGCTGTTGGGACCCTCTGTTGCTGCTGCTGCTGTTGGGACCCTCTGTTGCTGCTGCTGCTGTTGGGACCCTCTGTTGCTGCTGCTGCTGTTGGGACCCACTGTTGCTGCTGTTGGGACCCTCTGTTGCTGCTGTTGGGACCCTCTGTTGCTGCTGTTGGGACCCTCTGTTGCTGCTGTTGGGACCCTCTGTTGCTGCTGTTGGGACCCTCTGTTGCTGCTGTTGGGACCCTCTGTTGCTGCTGTTGGGACCCTCTGTTGCTGCTGTTGGGACCCTCTGTTGCTGCTGTTGGGACCCTCTGTTGCTGCTGCTGGGACCCTCTGTTGCTGCTGCTGGGACCCTCTGTTGCTGCTGCTGGGACCCTCTGTTGCTGCTGCTGGGACCCTCTGTTGCTGCTGCTGGGACCCTCTGTTGCTGCTGCTGGGACCCTCTGTTGCTGCTGCTGGGACCCTCTGTTGCTGCTGCTGGGACCCTCTGTTGCTGCCGCTGTTGCGCGCGCCCCTCTGTTGCTGCCGCTGTTGCGCGCGCCCCTCTGTTGCTGCCGCTGTTGCGCGCGCCCCTCTGTTGCTGTCGCGCTTGCTGCCGCTGTCGCGCGCGCCCCCCTCGCCCCTCTGTTGCTGCCGCGCCCTCCTCGTCCCTCTGTTGCTGCACTGAGCTGACAGCTCCTCGTCTGCTGTGCGTTTTAGGTCCGGCAGCAGGCGTTGCTCCTCATCAAGCGCATGTACGAGAAGGAGAGTCTCCGCCAATACATAGAAAAGTTTGCGCTGAATTACCTGCAGCTGCTCGTTCACCCGAACCCTCCGTCCGTGCTCTTCGGAGCAGATAAGGACACAGGTATGGAAGGGTTAATGTGGCAGTCACATGCTGACTTGGGTGGGTTGGGGGGATTTGCAGATTCTCCTGGCCACGACAATTAGACCTGACACTTGAGTTTGTTCTTGCTGTGTTTAGAGGTGGCTGCGCCCTGGACGGAGGACACGGTGAAGCACTGTCTGTACCTGTACCTGGCCTTACTACCGCAGAACCACAAGCTGATCCACGAGCTGGCATCCGTCTACACCGAGGCCACCGCGGACATAAAGCGGACCGTGCTGCGCGTCATCGAGACCCCGGTGAGACATCACAAAACATAAGGGCGTAAACCTGAGATCGTCAGAGGGCACAGACATTACTGACGACTGGTGCTTTCCGGCAGATCCGGGGCATGGGCATGAACTCCCCCGAACTACTGCTGCTGGTTGAGAATTGCCCCAAGGGGGCAGAAACCCTGGTGACTCGCTGCCTGCACATCCTGACTGATAAAGGTATGTCCCAAACGTCCCGCGAGAGGGTGGATTCTGGAGGGGACACGGCGTAAAATTAGAGGAAATGCATCATCCAAAACCATCCAGGGACACATCGCCCCTTATGCTACAATATTCAGGCCGGTTCACCTCTAGTCCTGACTTCATAGTGATATTTCCAATAATCGCTTCCATCCTCCTTTTAGTTTCTCCCTCCCCCGAGCTTGTGAAACGTGTCCGGGATCTGTATCAGAAGCGTCTCCCCGACGTGCGGTTCCTGATCCCGGTGCTGAACGGCCTGGACAAGGTAAGATGGCGTCTGGCTCCTCTGCGGACCATTGCTGGAGTGTATGGTCTGTATCTGGGAGGACGGAGGCCTCTGTACTGTGCACGTTCTGTCTTCCAGAAAGAGGTGATTCAGGCTTTACCCAAACTCATCAAGCTCAACCCAATTGTCGTGAAAGAAGTGTTCAATCGACTGCTGGGAACGCCACACGGTGAGTGGGAGAATGGGGTCCAAAGGGTTAATGTACGGTGCAGTGGAGGACAGGGATGGAGAGGTTAGACGTCCTATGAGGGGGTAGGGAGGGAGCCTGAGAGGATAGACATCATGTGAGGGAGTAGGGAAGGGAGCCTGAGAGGTTAGGGAGGGTGCCTGAGAGGTTAGGGAGGGTGCCTGAGAGGTTAGACGTCCTATGAGGGGGTAGGGAGGGAGCCTGAGAGGATAGACATCATGTGAGGGGGTAGGGAGGGTGCCTGAGAGGTTAGGGAGGGTGCCTGAGAGGTGAGACATCATGTGACGGGGTAGGGAGGGAGTCGGAGAGGTTAGACGTCCTGTGGTGAGGTAGGGATGAGGTCAGAGGTTAGATGTTGTGTGCGGGGGCAGGGATGGGGTCAGAGGTTAGCTGTCCTGTGGAGGTAGGGATGAGGTCAGAGGTTAGATGTTGTGTGCGGGGGCAGGGATGGGGTCAGAGGTTAGATGTTGTGCTCGGGGGCAGGGATGGGGTCAGAGGTTAGATGTGTGCGGGGGCAGGGATAGAGTCCATTTCTTATTTTTCTATATTTAGCTACATTCTCGTGTATATGGGAATGTGAGATGCTGGTCTCGTGTGTGAGCAGATGGTGCATATTGTGAGATATGACTGTTCCCTTCCTAGGCGATGGGAGTAGCTCCATTTCTCCTCTGACTCCGGGAGATCTTTTGGTCGCGCTTCATAACATCGATTCCAGTAAATGTGACATGAAATCCGTGATTAAAGGTAATTCTTGATTCCCCTGAATTTGGCGGGTTATTTCTTTGTATAAGGCTATGTGCCCATGGGACAATGTACCCGTGGATTCTGCCGCAGAAAACCTGCGGATTTATCTGGATTTTCTAGATAAATCCGCAGGTTTAAGCAAGTACAGACACTCCCCATGTTATCGTATGGGACATAGGGAGTGCTGTGTCTATGCTGTGGAAAGTGCGGCTGCGGAATATGCTGCGGATGTTCCTCCTCTCCACTATGGAGATAGAGGCCGGGGCTTCCGCAGGTAAGTCACATGAATGTCCGCAGGTTTACCGCAGCTATATCGCTGGAATCCCGCAGCAATGGATAGCTACGGATTCCGGGGATCAGCTGCGGGAAACCTGCGGCCATATCCACAGGTACATTGCCCCCTGGGCACATGGCCTAAGTCTCCTTCTTGTTCCTCGGCAGCCATTAACCTGTGTTTCTCGGCTCGCGCTGTGTACACGTCTGAGGTGCTGGCCGTGGTGCTGCAGCAGCTGATGGACAACACGCCGCTCCCTATGCTCCTCATGAGGACGGTGATCCAGGCCCTCGGCATGTACCCCAGACTAGGGGGCTTCATCATGAACATCCTCACCCGTCTCATCTACAAGCAGGTAAGTGCTGCCGGGCGATTGGTTGGATTGGACATTTAGATGAGATGATAATCGGAAATAAGCATCAAGCCGATAATCGACAAACAACGGAAACCCTCGTTCTGTGGCTGATTGGATCAGCGCATTGTCTTGTGTCTGCTGATGACTATTGAGGTTAAATAGGAGAATGATGAGGAAGATGCTCAGGTCAGACGCAATCCACAAGCCACGGTTGTGTCCAAAGGTATAAAGGTGGTGTCACACACAGCGACAGTGACGTCGCTGCTAAGTCACCATTTTCTGTGACGTAGCAGCGACGTCCCGTCGCCGTCTGTGACATCCAGCAACGAGCTGGCCCCTGCTGTGAGGTCGCCGGTCGTTGCTGAATGTCCTGCTTCATTTTTTGGACGTTGCTCTCCCGCTGTGACGCACACATTGTTGTGTGTGACAGCGAGAGAGTGACGAACTGAAGCAAGCAGGGAGCCGGCTTCTGGCAGCCTGCGGTAAGCTGTAACCAAGGTAAATATCGGGTAACCAAGCGAAGTGCTACGCTGGTTACCCGATATTTACCTTAGTTACTAGCGTCCGCCGCTCTCAGGCTGCCAGTGCCAGCTCCCTGATCCCTGCACGTGTAGCCAGAGTACACATCGGGTAAATAAGCAAAGGTTTGCTTTTTAACCCGATGTGTACTCTGGCTAGGAGTGCAGGGAGCCAGCGCTAAGCGGTGTGCGCTGGTAACCAAGGTAAATATCGGGTGACCAGTGAAGCATTTCGCTTGGTTACCCGATATTTACCTTAGTTACCAAGCGCAGCATCGCTTCCAAACGTCGCTGGGGGCTGGTCACTGGTCGCTGGTGAGATCTGCCTGTTTGACAGCTCACCAGCAACCATGTAACGACGCAGCAGCGATCCTGATAAGGTCAGGTCATCAGTCGTGATCGCTGCTGCGTCGCTGTGTGTGACCCTAGCTTTAGTAGCTGGCACTGCATAAAAGACCAGGAGCATCTATTTGTCGCTGGTCCCGGTAAGGACCAGGAGGTAGATTGCTGTAATCCCGGCTGGGTGGTACCGCCGGCGTTTCTTAGTTCGAGGACGCAGCGTCTGACATATACCCGATCCTATCCTGTACCAGCACCAATTGTGAATCCATTATTACAACGGCACCTCCCAGCTCTTGATTTTTCCAGCACCCATGACGGGATCACGAGAGAGGGGATCCACCCTCCTGGTGCCGTCATGGGTTCAGAAAAAAACACATTGCCGGTAACTAATTGCGTATTGTTTTCACACTCCAGTATCCTCATGGTCACAGACTCCCGCTCATTCAGCGCCTGACCTTAATACTCCATTTTCTTGGTTCCAGGTCTGGAAGTATCCGAAGGTTTGGGAGGGTTTCATAAAATGCTGTCAAAGAACCAAACCACAGTCATTCAGTGTCCTCCTCCAGCTTCCCCCTGCACAGCTTCAGTCCGTCCTCCAGACGTCCCCCGACCTCCGCGACCCTCTGCTGGCCCATGTCCGGACTTTTACACCAAACCAGGTGAGTGATGAGAAACCCATCAGCGAGCGCACGGCCCGATGCCGCCCCGTGCACACCGATCTGGTTACTGATTTCCCTTCCTTTTAGCTCGCCCACGTCCCTCACGCCATCATAGCAATTCTAGAGGCCGGATCCAGAAAGGACACTGAAGCAGACCAAGTGGAAGAGGTCAGTAGGCGGAGGCTCTCTGTTGGTGATGCAGACTCAGTGGAGAACCGGACTCAGCTTCTTGTTTTTTTGTATTAAGGCGACAGAGGTCCCACCCCACTATCTCATGGCCCATCATTTAGCCCAAGAAAAATCCCTGAAGCGGCACATTCAAGAGGCGCAGAAAGCAATAAGTGTCCAAGTGCACGAGGAAGAAGCCGAGATGGACTTCCCCATCCTTCTGCTCGACGACGACGAGGAGGAGATGGTCACGGTTTGTGTTGGGTTTTATCGTCATCAGTTCATTTAGTCACAGACTGGACTAATATTCAATTAATCCGGTTTTGTTTTTGTCCTCAGAAAAATCAAGGGCAAGAGTCTCCTCAACAAGAAGAAACTGAAGACGTCCCGGCCTCCACCGTGCACTCTCCACCACACGAGGAGCCGATGGAGGAAGGACTGGATCAAAGAGAAGATTAGATCCTTCCCTGTTATCGTCATCATCATCATCATCATCATCATCATCATGTAGTCACTGACTAATAAAATGTGTGTTTTGTTCTGTTAAGGCGATGAGTGTGATGAATACCGCGATCATAATGTCCGCAGCTATAAAATGTCCACCAGACCCTAGTACTAGAGGGGACAAAAACACTGGATCTCCCGAATGATCTGTTATCGCCCTTTGTTAGAGTGAAATACCCCTTTAAAGGCTCCCGGTCTTACGAGTGCACACAGATGATTGAGTTGTATGTTCCTGTTGGGTAAATGTCTGGTCATCGGGCGAAGTTCATTAACTATAAACAGTGTGTCCACCCATCTCCTGTATACACCGCACCTATATACAGTGTGTCCACCCATCTGTATACACCGCCCCTATATACAGTGTGTCCACCCATCTCCTGTATACACCGCACCTATATACAGTGTGTCCACCCATCTCCTGTATACACCGCACCTATATACAGTATGTCCACCCATCTCCTGTATACACCGCACCTATATACAGTGTGTCCACCCATCTCCTGTATACACCGCACCTATATACAGTGTGTCCACCCATATCCTGTATACACCGCCCCTATATACAGTGTGTCCACCCATCTCCTGTATACACCGCCCCTATATACAGTGTGTCCACCCATCTCCTGTATACACCGCACCTATATACAGTGTGTCCACCCATCTCCTGTATACACCGCACCTATATACAGTGTGTCCACCCATCTCCTGTATACACCGCACCTATATACAGTGTGTCCACCCATCTCCTGTATACACCGCACCTATATACAGTGTGTCCACCCATCTCCTGTATACACCGCACCTATATACAGTGTGTCCACCCATCTCCTGTATACACCGCACCTATATACAGTGTGTCCACCCATCTCCTGTATACACCGCACCTATATACAGTGTGTCCACCCATCTCCTGTATACACCGCACCTATATACAGTGTGTCCACCCATATCCTGTATACACCGCACCTATATACAGTGTGTCCACCCATATCCTGTCCACCGCCATTAACTTGAGAACGGCGGCAGCTATAGGCATAGAAGTGGTGTCTAGATATACTAAAGTAGCCATGCCCTATGCAATGAAACCACCTATAGCGCCACCTGGTGGAAAACAACGGAGTTAGCATTTTTATCTCGAAAATTGAACGAGGTAGAGAAAAAAGTGAATTATAAAGTTGTAGGGCATCATCAATTCAATACGAATCCACGCCTTGCATACAGAAATGCTATGATCAGAACATGTAAAACTCACAAGGCTGCGGACGTGAAGCGACACCTCATGGAGACCTTCCTACAAGGCATTGGGTATGGTGGCTGTGTGGAGTGGCCTCCGCTCACCTGACCTGACCCCATTGGACTTCTTTCTGTGAGGTCTCATCAAACAGCAGGTGCATGCGACCCCTCCACCAACATTGCAGGACCTACGACCACGTATCACAGATGCTTGTGCAAACGTGTTACCTGCCATATTGCACAATGTGCAGCAAGATACAGTATGCTGTCCAGATGTGCATTGCAGCTGACGGGGGCCACTTTGAGCATCAAACTTAAATGAGCGCCATATGTGTGACCAGCATTCGTTTTGGGGGGGATCATGGGTTTTATATCATAGCATTTCTGTATGCAAGGTGTCGATTCGTATTGAATTGATGATGCTCAAAAACTTTGTAATTCACTTTTTTTCCTCTATCTTGTTCTGTTTTCAAGATAAAAATGCTAACTCCGTTCTTTTCCACCAGGTGGTGCTATAGGTGGTTTCATTGCGTAACGCATGGCTACTTTACTATACCTAGACACCACTTCTATGCCTATAGCTGCCGCCGTTCTCAAGTTAATGGCGGTGGACAGGATAAAACCCTATATGGAGTTCATTGTATTGTTGCTAGCTGGGGCCTAAATGCTGAGGTCCGGGAGTCACAGTTCCCCGGTGAGGCTCATATATAATCGCTTTTTCTGGACCCATCTTCAGAGGAATTGTCCCGATGTAATAAATGGCCTGTAGGGCAAGTCATCAATATCTGAAATTCTCGCTAATGACCAGTTACGAGTTCTGAGGGCGGCCAGATGTAAACACACGGAAAGTCTGTGCGATGTGCGGATGTATACGCCGTGCAGAATACAAGCCGCAGGACTCGGCAGCCGCAGCTTGTACTAGCAGAGCGGTGTCGGACCCCTCCGCTCTGATATTGATGGTCTGTGGTTGTAAATATATCCCGATTGGACAATCCTTTTAGGCTCCGGCGACACAACCCCGGAACAAAAACAGTTTCTGCACCTTTAGTGTAGCTCGACGCTTTTAGAGCTGTAATATAAAAAAAAAGGGGGAAATTGCAGAGGAGTCAGATGATGCTTGTGCGACTTGTGACCATTGACAGAAAAAGTCAACACATTTGACAATGCAATCTCAGAAACAACAGACATGGGGGAGGCGGCGCGGGGAACGGACAAGATGGCTGTATATTCTCATTGTACCTGGAGCCTCGGCACATTATATTACACAACTCTGATATTATATCCTGGATCCACCCCCAGATCAGCTCCTATGGGGAGGGAGAGGTCTTTACACACGGTCAAAAATGATAACTTTCTAGTGGAACCTGCTTTTGGAAACGCTCCTTCTTTCTTTCCTTCCCCTTTTTTTTTTTTTTTTTTGCAGTATTTTGACTGGAGGGTTGGGTTGTTTTTCCAGAAGAGGCAGCTTCATAGAAAGGACTTGCAGTTTTTTGGGTTTTTTTCGCGGCCGGGCATTCTTCAAAACTTGAAGACATTTTTGTTTTCAAAAATTAGAAGCTTTGGATAGCAAAGTGGCTTTATAATAGAAATAAATAGGCGTTGTATGGGGCAGACCTGATCCAATAGACTCAAAAAGGAAAACCTCACTATGCACAGACCCCTAGAGAAAGCCGCAGTATAGTGATACGCTGGATCCAGAATATCTGCTGGATGGAGCTGAACATTGTTCTATTCATCTTCCCCTGCAGGATCAGCAAACTTCACAACTGCCATTCTGTGCGACAGACAACCATAGAGCGCCGATTCCAGACTATTAGCCGTCTATAAACGGGCCGGCGATCACCCCACATTAATGAGCAAAACGTTTATTTGTAGGGTGCAATTACTTTTAAGCATCATTCTCCTCCTGTGTACACATGAGCTGCGTTGCCGAGAACATGGCGCGCTCTGTGCACACACGTGCTGGGCGACGGCTGAGTTGGTTCGTATCCAGAAAAGAAACTTATTAAATATATATATATATATATACACACAGCTGCAGATACTTTACCCAACAAACAAGACACTGATTCTTATCACTGCAGCCCATCCTCCTGTAGTTGGTACTCCCAGCACATTGGATACCAGCGCTGCATCCACTGCTCTGGGCTCAATAACAATACTCCCACTACTAAATAGCCTGCGTTTTTTTGATGATCCTCTTTACATCATACAGGGGGATTTCTAGCAAAATCCTTCATCATCTTGTACATGACTGAGCCATGGTCAGCGAGGATCTCCAGGAGATCAGACCCGGACTGAAGATTCTGTACTACAAGGTGGTTATTTGTGCATAAATACCAAAACCACGACTAGTGAGGATCGAGCACTACCATGTTCAGGGACTTTGTACTCCTAACCAACAGTTGAGTCACACCCAGCGCAGCACCCAAGCACAATGGAAGTCAATGGGGAATTCGAGCATTTTCTGGAAGACTTCCTGTAAAAATACTCAAGTCCCCCCGGACTTCTATTATACTCATACACGAGTCGCATCCATCCAAGCGTTTAACTGCTCGTCAAGAGTACCGAGCATGGTAGTGCCCACTCATCACTAGTTACTAGGGATGGGCAGACTTGCAGATAACTGGGACCAGCAGGTCTAACTGGGTTTAAAAAAAAGAAAAAAAAAAAACACAACCCGGTTCCGGCCCAGGATTGATCCTGATTATCTGTCCAGACTCCAGTCCCCATATAAGTCTATGGGGACCAGAATCCAGCAATTAAAAATGGTGGTAGAAGGCATAGCAGCAAGTGGAGTATACTCAGAGGCTCCGGAGCAGCGCTCTTTCATCCTCATTGCATATGCACTGCTTTCCCCACCCACCGGTGTCTGTGATTGTCACTTAGCATGGGGGTGCGCCTGACTGCAACCAATCACAGACCCTGTCTGAAGGTCACTATCATACAGTAAAAACGTTGGGTTCCCCCCTATGATCGCCAGTAAAGGTAAAGCATACAGCTACAGGTTGCAGCCCCCAGCTGTGCACTTAGCTGTGTATCAAAATAATAAAAGAAACCACATGCAGCTTTTTTTTTTTTTTTTTTTTTTTTTTTTAAAAACAAAAAAAATTAAAAAAAATACAAAACTGTGCAATACCTTCTAATTTTCATACCCAGCCATGATAAAGCATAACAGCTGAGGTCTGGTAATCTCAGGCTGGGGAGACCCATTTAAAAAAAAAAAAAAAAAAAAAAAAAAGGCGCATTCTTTTTCACCACTGTATTAACCCCCAAAAACACCCCTGCAGGTACGACCTAATCCACATGAGGTCCCACGATGATTCCAGCTCTGCTCTGCTACATTACCGATGGAATAAAATGACCGCATGGAATAAAAATACGTTTATAACATCAACATGCTACATCTTCATTTTGGCTGATGCGCGGCATTAACCCCCTCTTCACTCTGATTTGTATGCACATCCACGTGGGGCTGCAGCAGACGCCATCATCCTATGCTCTATCAGTGGTTGTGACTATCACAACCTTTTCAGGTGAGTGTATTTTTCCTGATCTACCTCACTGATCTGTTGGTATTACACTATCAGCGCTCCTTATTTCTTTATCGTTCCTATGGGAGACCCAGACAACGGGTGTTTAGCTTCTGCCTCCGGAGGACACACAAAGTACTACACTTAAAAGTGTAGCTCCTCCCTCTGAGCTTATACACCCCCTGGAGAACCAGATCTAGCCAGTTTATCGCTTTGTGTTCAGGAGGCATACATCCACACATGCATTCTCATCTGTTTTTTTATTTTTGGAAAGAGTTTGAAGAAAAGCGGGTCCAAGTCTGGACCCCCGGCATGTCCCTTCTCACCCCACTGTGTCGGCGGTGCTGTTAAGGTTGATTCCAAGGCTGGAGCCTTACATGCCGTGCTCCTTCACCATCCCTCCTGGGCTCTGGCTTGAAGTGGGAGCCAGCACGGTCTCCATGCTTGGCAGGAGACCGGTCTCCATCCGCAGCCCTTCAGGATCCTGCTGGACCGGAGCACTCATCCCCAGGGACTTGGAACCCTGCGTCTCAGCAAGCTAAGTACCTGAGGCGTT
This sequence comes from Anomaloglossus baeobatrachus, assembly GCF_048569485.1. NCBI lineage: Eukaryota > Metazoa > Chordata > Amphibia > Anura > Aromobatidae > Anomaloglossus > Anomaloglossus baeobatrachus. Next base: position 17,707,665 of record NC_134361.1, read on the forward strand.
TATATATTGGGGGTCCCTGTACTTTATTGTTGTGGGAGAGTGTGCTGATTGTGTTTTATGACATTTCCGGCGGGTTCTCTGGCTGTCGCCTGAGAACCGCGCCGATGGTGCCTGCGCGCCGGCCGCACCGCTCAAATTTAGGCCCCGGCTTCGCCGGAGGCCTAGTTTCGGTTTCCCTGCCCTCGCATGTCACTCATGCAGAGTTACAGGCTTGGCTCCGCCCGGCGGCCGTTCTGCACAGGGGAGGGTCACTCCTCACTGCAGTGTATGTTCCCTCCCCTGTAGGTCTCTATGGCCCTCCAGATCCCGCTCTCAAGCAAGTCCCGCCCCCCTCTCTTCGCTCCGGCGGCCATTTTCTCAGCGTTCCCCCTGCGATCAGTCATTGCAGCGCTCGTCTGCAGCATCCCTGCTGAGGTGCTGTGCTTTGGGGTCTGGGCTTCGGGATCTGGAGGGCACACAGCACCGCTCCAGCGGTCTGGTAAGCCACAACCTCTGGTTGTGAACCTCTGTATATGCTCTCTGGGGGTCATTCTCTGGCAGAGCCCCCACTCCAGCAGCATGTCTCACACGAGGAGCAAGGCTCCAAAGCTTTACTCTGTATGCGCTGCATGTAAGCTCCTACTCCCTTAACCGAGCACATATCCACATTGTGATGCCTGCTCTAACCTGACAGTGCCTCAGCCTGGAATCTCACCCCCAGTGGTCTCTCAGGCTGCTCCTGCTCCTGGGGCTGAACCCCCGGCTTGGGTAGAATCCTTTTCTAGGTCTATCTCCCAGTCTTTTGCCGACTCCATGGGACTTCTGTCCAGGACTTTGCTGAACATGCATCAGCCCCCTTCACAGGGTGCCTCTGCTGCTAGAGGTCTCTCAGGACCGGAGCTCACAGAGGATTCATCATCTGGTCCCAGACCCCGTCCTAAGAAGAGACACAGGGTTCCCTCTCCTTCCTCGTCCCGCGGCTCTGATTCAGGAGCTGACTCGCAGGACGAGGAGGATTCCTTTACGGAGGGCTCGGAGGTTAACTCCATGTACTCCATTGATCTGTCCGAAAGTGACTCAGATGTTAGTGATTTGATTTCGTCCATTAATTCTGTATTGGATCTCAATCCGTCAGTATCAGAGGAACAACCCTCTCTGGCAGAAAAGCACCAGTTTACCTCGCCTAAAAGGGCAAAGAGTGTGTTCTTTAACCACTCCAGCTTTCAGGCCGCTGTGACCAAGCCCAGGGCCTGTCCTGACAAACACTTCCCAAAGAGTGGTTCTGATGACCGTTTTCCCTTCCCACCTGAGGTGGTCAAGGAGTGGGCTCATTCCCCAAAGGTAGACCCCCCAGTGTCTAGACTCTCAGCCCGGACCGTTGTATCGGTGGCTGATGGCACCTCTCTTAAGGATTCCACTGACCGCCAGATTGACCTTCTGGCCAAATCTGTATATGAGGCGGCTGGGGCCTCGTTCTCCCCATCTTTTGCAGCAGTGTGGGCTCTCAGAGCCATCTTTGCTTCTCTAGAGGAGATGCATTCCCTCACCAGGGAATCTATGCCCGAAATGGTTACCTTAACTTCCCAAGCTTCAGCTTTTTCATCCTATGCCATGTCTGCCATGCTGGAGGCTTCTCACCGCACTGCGGTAGCTTCGGCTAATTCCCTCGCTATCCGCAGGATCTTGTGGCTTCGAGAGTGGAAGGCAGATGCCTCTTCAAAGAAGTACCTTGCTGGACTCCCTTTTGCTGGGTCCCGGCTGTTCGGAGAACAGCTGGATGAAATTATTAAAGAAGCTACTGGCGGGAAGAGTACTTCCATGCCACAAACTAAAACCAGGAAACCTGTCCAGGGCAGGAATCAGTTGAGGTTTCGTTCCTTTCGTTCCTCCAACTGGTCGTCCTCTAAGCCCTCGGCCTCGTCCACTAACTCAGCCAAGGACCAGAAATCCAACTGGCGCCCAAAAGCGCATCCACAAAAGATCGCAGGAGGTGCTGCCGCCAAGGCAGCGTCCTCGTGACTATCTGCCCGCTCCAGCAACATCCTTAGTTGGTGGCAGGCTCTCCCACTTTGGCGACGCGTGGTTTCAACACGTCTCCGATCAGTGGGTGCGGGATATCATCTCCCACGGCTACAGGATAGAATTCTCTTCCAGCCCGCCAAACAGATTTTTTCTGTCAACTCCCCCCTACTCAAAGGCCGCCGCCTTCTCTCAGGCCGTGGCATCCTTGCAGGCCAACGGAGTAATTGTACCGGTTCCCGCCCGGGAACGGTTCAGAGGTTTCTACTCAAATCTCTTCCTAGTCCCCAAAAAGGACGGTTCCTTCCGGCCCATCCTGGATCTCAAGCTTCTCAACAAGCATGTTCAAGTGCGGCATTTTCGCATGGAGTCTCTGCGATCAGTCATTGCCTCAATGACCCAAGGGGATTTCCTGGCATCCATCGACATCAGAGATGCCTATCTGCATGTGCCAATTGCAGTTTCACACCAGCGTTGGCTACGTTTTGCAATCGGAGAGGAACATTTCCAATTCGTGGCTCTCCCCTTCGGGTTAGCCACGGCCCCTCGGGTATTCACCAAGGTCATGGCAGCAGTGATTGCGGTTCTGCACCTCCAGGGGTTGGCAGTGATTCCTTACCTGGACAACCTTCTAGTCAAGGCTTCATCCAGCACGGACTGTCAGCGGAGTGTCTCGCTCACTCTCGCCACTCTAGCCCAATTCGGGTGGCTTGTCAATCTTCCCAAATCCACTCTGACTCCGACCCAGTCTCTCGTACCTAGGGATGCAGTTCGAGACTTTGCCGGCACTTGTGAAGTTGCCCTTAGTCAAACAGCAGTCCCTCCAACTGGCGGTGCGCTCTCTGCTGAGGCCCCGCCGTTATTCCCTCAGGCGCCTGATGCAGGTGCTGGGTCAGATGGTGGCGTCAATGGAGGCTGTTCCCTTTGCCCAGTTCCATCTGCGTCCCCTGCAGCTGGACATTCTCCGCTGTTGGGACAAGCGGCCTTCCTCCTTGCACAGGTTAGTGGCTCTGTCGACACAGACCAGGAGCTCTCTTCAGTGGTGGCTTCGGCCCCTCTCTCTGTCTCAGGGGCGCTCCTTTCTGGCCCCGTCCTGGGTGATCCTCACCACGGATGCCAGTCTATCCGGCTGGGGAGCGGTATGTCTCCATCACCGAGCGCAGGGCACTTGGACTCCATCCGAGTCAGCCCTTTCAATCAATGTGCTGGAAACCAGAGCCATGCTTCTGGCTCTCTTAGCATTTCACCATCTGCTGGCGGGCAGGCACATTCGAGTCCAGTCAGACAACGTGACAGCGGTTGCCTACATCAATCACCAAGGCGGGACACGCAGCCGCCTGGCAATGTTGGAGGTACAACGCATCCTTCATTGGGCGGAGGACTCCAAGTCCACCATATCCGCAGTCCACATCCCAGGCGTGGAAAACTGGGAGGAAGATTATCTCAGCCGTCAAACCGTGGACAGTGGCCAGTGGTCCCTGCACCCGGCAGTGTTTCAGTCAATCTGCTGCAAATGGGGCACTCCGGACGTGGACCTAATGGCATCCCGTCACAACAACAAAGTTCCCGTTTACGTGGCTCGCTCCCACGATCCTCAGGCATTCGCCGCGGACACGCTGGTTCAAGACTGGTCCCAGTTTCGTCTGTCCTACGTGTTTCCCCCTCGAGCTCTCTTGCCCAGAGTCCTGCGCAAGATCAGAATGGAGGGCCGTCGAGTCATCCTCATTGCTCCGGACTGGCCCAGGTGAGCTTGGTACCCAGACCTGCTCCATCTGTCCGTAGAGGTGCCGTGGCATCTTCCGGACCTTCCAGACCTTCTCTCACAAGGTCCGTTTTTCCGCCAGAATTCTGCGGCTCTCAGATTGACAGCGTGGCTCTTGAGTCCTGGATCTTGACGGCTTCTGGTATTCCTCCTGAAGTCATCTCCACTATGACTCGGGCCCGTAAGTCTTCCTCCGCCAAGATCTATCACAGGACTTGGAAAATTTTCCTGTCCTGGTGTCGCTCTTCCAGCCATCCTCCTTGGCCTTTTTCCTTGCCGACCCTTCTGTCCTTTCTACAGTCCGGTCTGCAGCTGGGACTGTCCCTCAACTCTCTCAAGGGACAAGTCTCGGCTCTGTCAGTGCTGTTCCAGCGGCGAATCGCCCGGCTGGCTCAGGTCCGCACCTTCATGCAGGGCGCGTCTCACATCATTCCACCTTACCGGCGGCCCTTGGACCCCTGGGACCTCAATTTGGTTCTCACGGTTTTGCAGAAACCCCCCTTTGAGCCTCTTAGGGAGGTTTCTTTGTTTCGTCTTTCACAGAAAGTGGTCTTTCTAGTGGCCATAACTTCCCTCAGGAGAGTCTCCGATTTGGCTGCGCTCTCTTTGGAGTCACCTTTTTTGGTTTTTCATCAAGATAAGGTGGTTCTCCGTCCGACTCCGGACTTTCTTCCTAAGGTGGTCTCTCCTTTCCACCTTAACCAGGACATTACCCTACCTTCCTTTTGTCCGGCTCCTGTTCATCGCTTTGAAAAAGCGTTGCATACTCTGGATCTGGTGCGGGCGCTCCAGATCTATGTGTCTCGCACCGCTGCCCTTAGGAGGTGCACCTCTCTTTTTGTGCTAACCACAGGTCGGCGCAAGGGCCTCTCTGCTTCTAAGCCGACCTTAGCCCGTTGGATTAGGTCGACCATTTCGGATGCCTACCAGTGTTCTCAGGTGCCTCCCCCGCCGGGGATCAAGGCACACTCGACCAGAGCTGTCGGTGCCTCTTGGGCTTTCAGGCACCAGGCTACGGCTCAACAAGTCTGTCAGGCTGCCACTTGGACTAGCCTGCATACCTTTTCAAAGCACTACCAAGTGCATGCTCATGCTTCGGCAGATGCGAGCTTGGGCAGACGCATCCTTCAGGCGGCTGTCGCCCATTTGTGAAGTTAGGCTCCGCCTACTTCTTAGTTTTTCTGTTTATTCCCACCCATGGACTGCTTTGAGACGTCTCATTGTCTGGGTCTCCCATAGGAACGATAAAGAAAAAGAGAATTTTGTTTACTTACCGTAAATTCTTTTTCTTATAGTTCCGTATTGGGAGACCCAGCTCCCTCCCTGTTGCCTGTTGGCAATTTCTTGTTCTGCGTGTTATCACCGGCTGTTGTCGTGGACAGAGTCTCCGGTTGTTCCGGTTCTTGCTCTGTTTTACTTGTGGGTGGCTATTCTCCTTCAGCTTTTGCACTAAACTGGCTAGATCTGGTTCTCCAGGGGGTGTATAAGCTCAGAGGGAGGAGCTACACTTTTAAGTGTAGTACTTTGTGTGTCCTCCGGAGGCAGAAGCTATACACCCAATGTCTGGGTCTCCCAATACGGAACTATAAGAAAAAGAATTTACGGTAAGTAAACAAAATTCTCTTTTTTTCAGTCTGCTACATTACTGAAAGCACAGAGCGCAATCATGGTACATTACCACCCGCTGTGGACTTCAGGCAGAGACTGAGCAGCGATCAGTGGTGACGTCACTCAGGTAAGTTATGGTCACAGCTAGAGGTTCCCAAGGCGCTCCACCTGTGACCGCAGGTAATCTGAACTCAGTAACCCCATGTCAGGTGAAGTCACTGAGTTTAATGAAGTGCCCTGAGGTCAGCTTACCTGTAGTCACAGGTGGAGGACCGTGGGAACCTCCAGTTGTGACCACAACTTACCTGAGTGACATCACCACTGATTGCTACTCAGTCTCTGCCTGAAGTCTGCAGCTGGTGGTCATGTACCATGATCGCACTCTGTGCCTTCAGTAATGTAGCAGAGCTGGAATTGTTGTGGGACCTCGTGTAGATTACGTCAGACTTGCAAAAGTGTTTTGGGGGTTAATGAAGTGGTGCAAGAGGATGCGTGTCTTTTATTTCAATAAAAGGATTTTTTCGCCATTTGTGTTCATTTACTTTCACTTACAGATTAGTAATGGGTGAAAGGGTCTCAGACGCCTCCCATTGCTAATCTGGGCCTTAGTGGCTGCTGTGAGCTGCGATTTGCCATTTATTACCCCAATTGCCACCACACCAGGGAAATCGGAAAGAGGTGGCTAAAGTGCCGGCATTGTCGCATCTAATGAATGCTACAATTTTAGGCAGCTTTAGCCTGCAATTTTTTAGGCTGGGGGGGCTCCCCAATAACCATGGGTCTCCCCAGCCTCAGAATACCAGCCGCAGCTGTGAAGCTTTATTATGGCTGGGTATTAAAATGGAGGGGGACCGCACGCTATTTTTTATAACAATTATTTAAATAAATTAAAAAAAAGCTGCATGTGGTTCCTCTTATTGTGATACACAGCCAAGATAAGCGCATGGCTGGGGGCTGCAGTCTGTAGCTGGCTGGTTATCATATGGGGAACCCTACAAGATTTTTATTTTTTAATTTTTACTTTAGGATGTGACTCGCAGACACTGTGATTGGAAGCGTCGAACACGCTGTCACTCAGGCTGGGGGCATGTCTGACTGCAACCAATCACAGACGCCAGTGGACGGGGACAACAGTGCATATATGCAATGAAGGTAATGAACGGCCGTGGAAGCAGTTAAAGCTACGTCGGAGACTGTCTTACCACGTCAAAATGACAGGGCGGATACGCCCTTACTTACATAGCACTCACTATATACAAATTAGGCACACTGAATGCAGTTTTATGGTAAAACTATAATGTAACAATTTATTGAGATTACATCAGGATAATGTTTGATCATGGAATGGCAGAAGCAATATTACCCTGTTCTATTGATTCAAATGAATGTAAATCATAGTATATAGAGAAATGAAGGGAATTTTGTTTACTTACCGTAAATTCCTTTTCTTCTAGCTCCAATTGGGAGACCCAGACAATTGGGTGTATAGCTTCTGCCTCCGGAGGCCACACAAAGTATTACACTTAAAAGTGTAAAGCCCCTCCCCTTCTGCCTATACACCCCCCGTGCATCACGGGTTCCTCAGTTTTAGTGCAAAAGCAAGAAGGAGGAAAGCAAATAAATTGGTTTAAAGTAACTTCAATCCGAAGAAATTTCGGAGAACTGAAACCATTCAACATGAACAACATGTGTACACGAAAAAACAACAGCCCGAAGGGAACAGGGCGGGTGCTGGGTCTCCCAATTGGAGCTAGAAGAAAAGGAATTTACGGTAAGTAAACAAAATTCCCTTCTTCTTTGTCGCTCCATTGGGAGACCCAGACAATTGGGACGTCCAAAAGCTGTCCCTGGGTGGGTAAAATAATACCTCATAATAGAGCCGTAAAACGGCCCGTTCCTACAGGTGGGCAACCGCCGCCTGAAGGACTCGTCTACCTAGGCTGGCATCCGCCGAAGCATAGGTATGCACCTGATAGTGTTTGGTGAAAGTGTGCAGGCTCGACCAGGTAGCCGCCTGGCACACCTGCTGAGCCGTAGCCTGGTGCCGTAAAGCCCAGGACGCACCCACGGCTCTGGTAGAATGGGCCTTTAGCCCTGAGGGAACCGGAAGTCCAGAAGAACGGTAGGCTTCGAGAATTGGTTCCTTGATCCACCGAGCCAGGGTGGATTTGGAAGCCTGTGACCCCTTACGCTGACCAGCGACAAGGACAAAGAGTGCCTCCGAGCGGCGCAGGGGCGCCGTACGGGAAATGTAGATTCTGAGCGCTCTCACCAGATCTAACAAATGCAAATCCCTTTCACATTGATGAACTGGATGAGGACAAAAAGAAGGTAAGGAGATATCCTGATTGAGATGAAAGGTGGATACCACCTTAGGAAGGAATTCCGGAACCGGGTGCAGCACCACCTTGTCCTGGTGAAACACCAGGAAAGGAGCCTTGCATGACAACGCTGCTAGCTCAGACACTCTCCGAAGTGATGTGACTGCTACTAGGAAGACCACCTTCTGCGAAAGGCGAGAAAGAGAAATATCCTTCAAAGGCTCAAAAGGTGCCTTCTGAAGGACCATCAGAACCCTGTTCAGATCCCAGGGTTCTAACGGCCGCCTGTAAGGAGGGACAATGTGACAAACCCCCTGCAGGAACATGCGTACCTGAGAAAGCCTGGCAAGACGCTTCTGAAAGAACACAGAGAGCGCTGAGACTTGTCCCTTAAGGGAGCCGAGCGACAAACCTTTTTCCAATCCTGATTGAAGAAAGGAAAGAAAAGTGGGCAATGCAAATGGCCAGGGAGAAAATCCCTGATCAGAGCACCAAGATAGGAATATCTTCCACGTCCTGTGGTAGATCTTGGCAGACGTTGGTTTCCTGGCCTGTCTCATAGTGGCAATGACCTCTTGAGATAACCCTGAAGACGCTAGGATCCAGGACTCAATGGCCACACAGTCAGGTTGAGGGCCGCAGAATTCAGATGGAAAATAAGAATTATTCTTACCGATAATTCGCTTTCTAGGACCTTCCACGACAGCATAGGAGGTTGTCTCTCCACGCCCTAATTGGGACAGGAAGTTCAAGAGGTTTAAAAGGACCCTCCCACCTCCCATAGCCAGTGTCTTACAAAGAATCCATAGCATATGAGAAGTACTACACATTCAGGAATACATGAATACATAGGGGAGGGAATTACCTGCTGTCGTGGAAGGTCCTAGAAAGCGAATTATCGGTAAGAATAATTCTTATTTCTCTAGTCCCTTCCACGACAGCATAGGAGGAATACCAAAGAATTGATACCTAGGGGGGGACCACAGCCTGCAGGACTTTCCTGCCAAAGGCCAAATCCCTGTTGGAATCCAGATCCAGACGATAATGCTTCGTGAAGGTATGGAGCGAAGACCACGTAGCCGCCTTGCAGATCTGCTCAGGGGAGGCCCCTGCCCGTTCGGCCCAGGAGGCAGAGGTAGCCCTGGTGGAGTGCGCCGTGAATCCAGTAGGCGGAGAGAGATGCTGAGCGAGGTATGCATCTCTAATTGCTCGCACAATCCAGTTGGCGACTGTACTCTTAGCCACCTTCTTGCCCTTATTGCGGCCAAAGGGCTGGATGAACAGGTTAGAATCAAGGCGCCAAGAAGCAGTAACCTCTAGGTAGTGCAACACTATCCGACGGACATCCAAAGAATGAAACACTTCCTCACCCGGAGTCCGAGGATTCTGACAGAATGAAGGCAGGACGATGGACTGCGAACGGTGAAAATCCGAAACCACCTTGGGAAGGAAGGAAGGGTCCAGCAGAAAAACAATGCTGTCATCTCTGATGGTCAGATAAGGTTCCCTAACAGACAAAGCCTGAAGTTCGCCGACTCTGCGAGCAGATGTAATAGCCACAAGAAAAGCAGTCTTGTGAGAAAGGGAATGAATGTTACAAGAGCACAGAGGTTCAAACGGAGATTGAGATAGTCCTGTAAGGACCACATTGAGATCCCAGCGAGGCGTCAGGACCCTCCGACGTGGACAGAGTCTACCAGCGGACACAAAGAACCGACGGATCCAACGATGATCTGCCAGAGCCGTGTCAAAGACTGCACTGAGTGCTGACACCTGAACTTTCAGGGAGCTGGGCCTAAGACCTAAGTCCAAACCACTTTGGAGAAAGTCCAGAATCTGCGCAATATGAGGCCGAAAAGGGTCAGGAGGCCGAGAACCACACCAGGAGGAAAATCTCTTCCAGATTTTGTTGTATATACTATTAGTCACAGGTTTACGGTTCTTCTGCAGCGTAGCCACAACTTTGTCAGAAAGCCCTTGAGCCTTCAGTGCCCGGGCCTCAGAAGCCAGGCAGCCAAGTTGAGTTTCTGAGGAGCCGGATGGAAAATCGGACCCTGTGACAGTAAGCTGGGGTCCGAACCTAAGAGGACTGGGCCGTCGATTCCTAGCGTCATGACCAAGCTGTACCAACTCCTCCGGGGCCATAGAGGGGCTACCAGTATAGTTGGGACCCCCTCGTCTCTGATCTTCCTCAGGGCCCGTGCGAGAAGAGGAAGAGGGGGGAACGCGTAAGCGAGGCGAAAGGACCAACTGTGGCAGAAAGCGTCTACCCCTAAAGCCTCGTCCCTTGGGTTCAGGGAGAAATATGTTGCGACCTTGCGATTCTCTGCTGAGGCAAAGAGGTCCACCTCTGGTGCACCCCACCTTGCCACTAGAGAGCAGAACACTGCCTGATCCAGGCTCCATTCCCCTGGATGAACATCCCGACGACTCAGGAAATCCGCCTGAAGATTGAGGGAGCCCTTCAGATGGACCGCAGAAAGGGAGAGCAGAGATTGTTCTGCCCATTGAAAGATTCGGGAGGATACCGACTTCAGGGCGCCTGAGCGTGTACTGCCCTGATGGCGGAGATGTGCCACTGTTGTGACATTGTCTGAATATACCAGGACGTGAGAGTCCCGGACGAGGTCCTGAGCCGCAAGGAGGGCTTCCCTGACTGCCCTGAGCTCCCGGTAGTTGGAGGATTGGGAGCTGACGTAAGGACTCCAGACCCCTTGAAATGGGGAATTTGCCACCATTGCCCCCCATCCACGTAGGCTGGCATCTGTGGTCAGTGTAACCAGGGGTTTCTGAGTCCAGGCAACCCCCACCTGCAGGTTGGCGGGACTCAGCCACCAGAGAAGGGATGAGGAGACGGATTCCGAGAGGCGAAACCTTCTGTTTAGGGATGACGGGAGTCTGTCCCAGTGTGTCAGGATATGATCCTGGAGACACCGAGAATGGGCCTGAGCCCACCTGACCGAGGGGATGCAGGATGTCATGGAACCCAGGGCCGACATAGCCGCTCGAAGCGTTGGGCGAGCCTGCCTGCGGAGCTTCGAGATTTTGGATAACAGAGCTATCCTGTGGCCCTCTGGGAGAAAAGATGCCTGTCTGTCGGAGTCCAGCAGCACTCCGAGAAACTGCCGAGTGGAGGAGGGGGTTAACTGTGATTTTTTGAGATTGGGAATCCATCCCAGAGACCGAAGGATTCCCAAAGACCTCTCCACATGGCTCCGGAGGGTTGGAGCAGACGGAGCCATGAGAAGAAAGTCGTCCAGATACGGAACTAGACAGATACCCTGCAATCTTATGAAGGCGACCACCTCTGCCATGATCTTGGAAAAGATCCTTGGAGCTGAGGAGATCCCGAAGGGAAGTACATTGAATTGGAAATGAAGTACTTCTTCCCCGTGAAGCACCGCAAACCTGAGGTATTGTCTGTGTCCCGGATGGACGGGTACATGGAAGTAGGCATCTTTCAGATCGATAGAGGCCATCTTGTGGTGTAGACCTATCAGGGGAATAGCTGATCTCACCGACTCCATCTTGAACCGCCGGTACCTGACCTGACGGTTTAGACTTTTTAAATTGATAATTATACGGACGTCGCCGGATGGCTTCTTGACCAGGAAGAGACGGGAGTAGTGTCCTACCCCTTCTTCCCGACTCGGGACTGGGGAAACGACCCCCGAGTGCACTAACTCTAAAATCTTTGTGTACAACAGAGTCTGTGAACCCGGCGATGCCAGCGCAGTGACTCGGAGACCCGGAAGAGGGGGGGAAAGGAATTCTATGAGAAGACCGTCCGAGATGATCTTCAGAACCCATTGGCAAGAGGTTATGGACTGCCACTGGGTAAGAAACGCTGAGAGTCTTCCCCCCACCCGGGCCGAGTCACTGCTTGTCCTGCTGAGGACGTTGCTGATGTGGAGGGATGAGGATGTTTCTCCCTCTACCTTTGGGATAGCTCCACCTGCCTGCCTTCCCTTTCCCTCTGGGCTGGGAGGCCTGAGGCATCGAGGGACGAAAGGACCGCTTCCTGGTAGGTCTAGGATCGGGCAAGGCCTTACGATCAGTCGCCTTGTCCAGGATATCATCCAGGGCAGGTCCAAACACCAAATCCCCTTTAAAAGGAAGGGAACAAAGCCTCATTTTAGAGGTGGAGTCTCCACTCCAGGCCTTAAGCCAGAGGGCACGTCGGGCAGAGTTAGAAAGCACCGAGGTCCTGGCTGCCAGGCGGACAGATTCCACCGAGGTATCTGCCAGAAAACAGGTAGCCTTCCTAAGCAAGGGAAGGGATTCCAGTAATTCCTCCCTAGGGGTCCCTTGGGAAATATGAGCCTCCAACTGGTCCAACCACCTAATTAGGGACCTGGATACGCAGGTGGAGGCAATGTTGGCTTGAATAGAGGAAGACGATGCCTCCCAGGACCGCTTCATCAGGCCCTCTACCTTCCTATCCATTTGATCCTTCAGCTGGGAAGTATCCTCAAAGGGAAGAGCCGTTTGCTTAGCTACCCTAGCCACCTGAACGTCTACTCTTGGGATCTCCCAATGTAGTCCCGAAGGTTCCAGAGGAAACCGGCGTCTAAGGTCACTCCGTACCCGCCTCTCAGGACATTCCCATTCCTGAGAAACAATATCCAATATATTGGCATGAACTGGGAATCCCAACTGTTTGACTGACTTCAGGCCAGCAAACATTTCGTCCTGGATTGAAGGAAGAGACTGCACTTCCTCTAAACCCATAGTGCTCCGAACTGCCTCAATAAGATCCCCCAACTCTTCTGAGTGAAAAAGAAAGGACTGGTCAGACCCCCCAGATGGAAATCCTTCATCAGGACCCTCAGAGGTGGAATCAGCGTCCTCCTGATCAGAAGGGGTCGACTGGAGTCTCCTCTTTTTTGGAGGAGAGGGTCCAGTAGCAGGGCCAGGAGCAGGGCCAGGAGCAGGGCCAGGAACAGGGCCAGGAACAGGGCCAGGAACAGGGCCAGGCACAGGGCCAGGCACAGGGCCAGGAACAGGGCCAGGCACAGGGAGAGAAGCCAGTGAGGCCCTAATCTCCTGTTTCATCATGGACCGCAACTCATCTATCAGAGATGGTTGTTCGGCCCTAATAACCTGGTCCGTACATTGCTGGCAAAGCTTTTTATCCCATACTGCAGGGAGCTTCTTTATACAGATGGGACATTTTTTAATTTTGTCCACTCTGTCAGGTCTATCAGGCTTATCGGACTTGTCAGTTTTTTCTGACTTCTCAGGCTTCTCTGATTTCTCATTTCTGTCAGTTTTCTTGGTGGCCTTGTCCTCCTAGAAAACACAGAGCAGAGAGCCATAATCACTGATGAGACCTATGTCCGAGGGACCAGTCCCCTCCATACTCACAGTAGCAGGGGGCACACTGGGTTCTGCAGAGGCAGCTGCAGCGGAAGACATGACAGGGAGCACGGTCTTACCATGATCTGATGTCTTCGTGGCAGCCCTTATGGACAAGGGCCTGCCTCCCCAGTGACGGTGCACGTTTCCCCGCCTCCCGCATCCGGTCCTGGGCAGGTCGAGTCGCAGTCGGCGTGCCTCCACGCTGCCTCCGCAAACCGGAAGCGCTCGACCGGAAGTCCGCAAGACCAGAAGTCCCGCCTCCGGGAGCACTTCCGGATCGCTCCGGCAGCGTGCATGCGGGAGGCGGCCGGCGGCTCAGGGAGGACGCCGGCCGGGGAGCTCAACAGCCTGCATCACCCCTCAGGAGGATCCGGAAGGCTGGAGCAGCGGTCCCCCACAGCGTGAGGGAACAGCAAGGGAGGAGCGGTGAAGGCCCGACCGATGCCGTCCGGCTGAAGGTAATAGGGGGGAAAAAAAAAAAAATATACTGCAGTTCGCCGGCCACCACAGCATAGGAGAAAAAACAAACCTCTCCATGCCCCATGGGGACAGGAAAGACACTGGCTATGGGAGGTGGGAGGGTCCTTTTAAACCTCTTGAACTTCCTGTCCCAATTAGGGCGTGGAGAGACAACCTCCTATGCTGTCGTGGAAGGGACTAGAGAAAACGGCCCTTGAGACAGCAAGTCTGGACGGTCTGGTAGTGCCCACGGTTGGCCCACCGTGAGATGCCACAGATCCGGGTACCACGACCTCCTCGGCCAGTCTGGAGCGACGAGGATGGCGCGGCGGCAGTCGGCCCTGATCTTGCGTAACACTCTGGGCAACAGTGCCAGAGGTGGAAACACATAAGGTAGTTGAAACTGCGACCAATCCTGAACTAAGGCGTCTGCCGCCAGAGCTCTGTGATCGTGAGATCGTGCCATGAATGCCGTGACCTTGTTGTTGTGCCGGGACGCCATTAGGTCGACGTCCGGCATCCCCCAGCGGCAACAGATCTCCTGAAACACGTCCGGGTGAAGGGACCATTCCCCTGCGTCCATGCCCTGGCGACTGAGAAAGTCTGCTTCCCAGTTTTCTACGCCCGGGATGTGAACTGCGGATATGGTGGAGGCCGTGGCTTCCACCCACATCAAAATCCGCCGGACTTCCTGGAAGGCTTGCCGACTGCGTGTTCCGCCTTGGTGGTTGATGTAAGCCACCGCTGTGGAGTTGTCCGACTGAATTCGGATCTGCTTGCCTTCCAGCCACTGCTGGAACGCTTTTAGGGCAAGATACACTGCCCTGATCTCCAGAACATTGATCTGAAGGGAGGACTCTTGCTGAGTCCACGTACCCTGAGCCCTGTGGTGGAGAAAGACTGCTCCCCACCCTGACAGACTCGCGTCCGTCGTGACCACCGCCCAGGATGGGGGTAGGAAAGATTTCCCCTTCGACAATGAAGTGGGAAGAAGCCACCACCGAAGGGAAGCTTTGGCTGCCTGAGAGAGGGAGACGTTCCTGTCGAGGGACGTCGACTTCCTGTCCCATTTGCGTAGGATGTCCCATTGAAGAGGACGCAGGTGAAACTGCGCGAACGGGACTGCCTCCATTGCTGCCACCATCTTCCCTAGGAAGTGCATGAGGCGCCTCAAGGGGTGTGACTGACCTTGAAGGAGAGATTGCAACCCTGTCTGCAGTGACCGCTGTTTGTTCAGCGGGGGCATCACCATTGCTGAGATGGTATGAAACTCCATGCCAAGATATGTCAGCGATTGGGCCGGTGTCAGATTTGACTTTGGAAAATTGATGATCCACCCGAAACTCTGGAGAGTCTCCAGAGTAGCGTTGAGGCTGTGTTGGCATGCCTCTTGAGAGGGTGCCTTGACCAGCAGATCGTCTAAGTAAGGGATCACCGAGTGACCCTGAGAGTGGAGGACCGCAACTACTGTAGCCATGACCTTGGTGAAAACCCGTGGGGCTGTCGCCAGGCCGAACGGCAGTGCCGCGAACTGGAGGTGTTCGTCTCCTATGGCGAAGCGCAGGAAGCGCTGATGCTCTGGAGCAATCGGTACGTGGAGATAAGCATCTTTGATATCGATAGATGCAAGGAAATCTCCTTGGGACATTGAGGCGATGACGGAGCGGAGGGATTCCATCTGGAACCGCCTGGTCTTTACGGGTTTGTTGAGCAGTTTTAGGTCCAGGACAGGACGGAAAGACCCGTCCTTCTTTGGAACCACAAACAGGTTGGAGTAAAAACCGTGACCCTGTTGCTGAAGAGGAACCGGGACCACCACTCCTTCTGCCTTCAGAGTGCCCACCGCCTGCAGAAGAGCATCGGCTCGCTCGGGAGGCGGAGATGTTCTGAAGAATCGAGTCGGAGGACGAGAGCTGAACTCTATCCTGTAACCGTGAGACAGAATGTCTCTCACCCAACGGTCTTTTACCTGTGGCAGCCAGGTGTCGCAAAAGCGGGAGAGCCTGCCACCGACCGAGGATGCGGTGTGAGGAGGCCGTAAGTCATGAGGAAGCCGCCTTGGTAGCGGCACCTCCGGCGGTCTTTTTAGGACGTGACTTAGACCGCCATGAATCGGAGTTCCTCTGATCCTTCTGAGGCCTTTTGGACGAGGAGAATTGGGACCTGCCCGCGCCCCGAAAGGACCGAAACCTCGACTGTCCCCTCCTCTGTTGGGGTATGTTTGGTTTGGCCTGGGGTAAGGATGTATCCTTTCCCTTGGATTGTTTGATGATTTCATCCAATCGCTCACCAAACAAACGGTCGCCAGAAAATGGCAAACTGGTTAAGCACTTTTTGGAAGCCGAATCTGCCTTCCATTCCCGTAGCCACAAGGCCCTGCGTATTGCCACCGAATTGTCGGCTGCAACCGTCGTACGGCTCGCAGAGTCCAGGACAGCATTAATAGCGTAGGACGCAAATGCCGACGTTTGAGAGGTTATGGACGCCACTTGCGGCGCAGACGTACGTGTGACTGCGTCAATTTGCGCTTGACCCGCTGAGATAGCTTGGAGTGCCCATACGGCTGCGAATGCTGGAGCAAAAGACGCGCCGATAGCTTCATAGATGGATTTCAACCAGAGCTCCATCTGTCTGTCAGTGGCATCTTTGAGTGAAGCCCCATCTTCAACTGCAACTATGGATCTAGCCGCCAGTCTGGAGATTGGAGGATCCACCTTGGGACACTGAGTCCAGCCCTTGACCACGTCAGGGGGGAAGGGATAACGTGTATCCTTAAGGCGCTTGGAAAAACGCTTATCTGGACAAGCTCGGTGTTTCTGGACTGCCTCTCTGAAGTCAGAGTGGTCCAGAAACATACTCGTTGTACGCTTGGGAAACCTGAAACGGAATTTCTCCTGCTGAGAGGCTGACTCCTCCACTGGAGGAGCTGAGGGAGAAATATCCAACATTTGATTGATGGACGCGATAAGATCATTCACTATGGCGTCCCCATCAGGAGTATCAAGGTTGAGAGCGGCCTCAGGATCAGAATCCTGATCAGCTACCTCCGCTTCATCATACAGAGAGTCCTCCCGCTGAGACCCTGAACAATGTGATGATGTCGAGGGAATTTCCCAGCAAGCTCGCTTAGGCGGTCTGGGGCTGCGGTCCGTGTCAGAGACCTCACCCTGGGATCTATGAGACACCCCGGGAGGACATTGTTGTTCCAACTGAGGGGGACCAGGGTGCAATGATTCCACAGTGCCCATGGTCTGAGATACCGGTCTGGACTGCAAGGCTTCTAGTATCTTAGCCATAGTCTCAGAAAGTCTATCAGTAAAAACTGCAAACTCCGTCCCCGTCACCTGGACAGTGTTAGCAGGTGGTTCCCCCTGGGCCACCCTTAGCAGAGGCTCCGGCTGAGTAAGTGCCACAGGGGCCGAGCATTGCACACAATGAGGGTCAGTGGAACCTGCCGGTAGTATAGCCGTACATGCGGCGCAGGCAGCATAGTAAGCCTGTGCTTTGGCACCCTTGCTTTTTGCGGACGACATGCTGTTGTCTCCTCTGAGCAATCCAGGAGGGTAAATAGCCAAAAATCAACCGTGCACCATACAGTGTAAAGTATAGCCTATAATCATATAATCTATATGTACACTTCTGCACTAGTGGGGCCAGCACCTCAGGTGCTGCTTACCGCCCGCTCAAAGCGGTTGTGTGGTCACCAGAATCCCTGCCTGGGTCTCCCAGAGCTTGTCTCCCCTCTCCAGCGTCAGAAGAGCTGACAGGAATGGCTGCCGGCGTCCTGAGGAGAGGAGGGGGCCGTGGGCGTGCCCTAAAAAGTGCGGGAATCTGGTGCCCCACTGTGCACAGTGAGGGGGGTGGAGTATGCAAAGCATGTTCCAGCCCTCAGTGCTGACGTCCGTACAGCGTCCCGCCCTTCCCCTGACTGGCAGGCCTGGGGGCGGGAAAAGTGTGAGACTAGGCCGCAAAAGCCGGGGACTAAAGTTATAAGCGCGGCCGGCGTATAAGCGCGGTCGGCGCGGTAGTCCCCGGCGTACTAACACTCCCAGCCGCGCTGCAGTGTGAAATGGCAGCGCGCGGTCAGCGCGGTAGTCCCCAGTAAACTAACACACCCAGCCACGCTGCAGTGTGTGATGGCACAAGCGCGGTCAGCGCTGCGGTCCCCGGCGCACTAACACACCCAGCAATGCTGGAGTGTTTCTGTGCGCGGTCCCCACGGGGACACAGAGTACCTCAAAGTAGCAGGGCCTTGTCCCTGACGATACTTGGCTCCTTGTCCAGCAGAGTCCCCAGGGGCTGTGGATGGAGCACGGTCTCAGTGCCTGGAGACCGATTAGGATCCCACTTCACCCAGAGCCCTAAAGGGATGGGGAAGGAAAACAGCATGTGGGCTCCAGCCTCCGTACCCGCAATGGATACCTCAACCTTAACAACACCGCCGACAAGAGTGGGGTGAGAAGGAAGCATGCTGGGGGCCCTGTTATGGGCCCTCTTTTCTTCCATCCGACATAGTCAGCAGCTGCTGCTGACTAAGCTGTGGAGCTATGCGTGGATGTCTGCCTCCTTCGCACAAAGCATGAAAACTAAAACTGAGGAACCCGTGATGCACGGGGGGTGTATAGGCAGAAGGGGAGGGGCTTTACACTTTTAAGTGTAATACTTTGTGTGGCCTCCGGAGGCAGAAGCTATACACCCAATTGTCTGGGTCTCCCAATGGAGCGACAAAGAAAAGCATCAATACATCACCAAGTATTGTAGCATCACTTCCCAACCGGAGGGGATTTGGTCAGTGAGAAGGAAAATACTTTGGTATCTGCATCACAGAAGGAGTGTGTCCACTAGTGCCTCCTGGAAAGATTCCCCTTATCTCTCCTACCACCATTGTTAATAGGCGGATTCTGGTCCCTAAAGACATATGGGGACCGGCATCTGGGCAGATATCCAGGACCAATCGCGGTTTTGTTTTTTTTTTGTTTTTTTTTAATAAAAACCCTGCTAGACCCGCCGGTCCCAGTTATCTGCGAGTCCGCTCTGCACTAGTTATGGGCTCTTTCAGACGTCAATGCAATAAAGAATATTTGGAAACAAAAAGTAACTTTATAGAGTCTGGAGAAAGCCTGTAAATGAGAGAAGAGTCACCGGATCTTAGTAAAAAGTAATTTATTTTCTGCGCGGTTTCTACAAAAGCCGTTCTACAATCCACAAATCTGTACAATTCATAAAACTATTACTATTAACAGCACACGATGAACAACAATGTAAAACCCCCGATGTACTGTGGAGACATTTTTGATTTTTTTTTATCTTATGTTGGGAAGGACACATTGAAGCCAAAAATTTACCAGTGCAGATAAGAAGCTGCGGACGCGATGGTTGCCCCTCACACGGCCGCATCTGACGATAATGTGGCTGCTGACAATGGATGTAACCTCGCTTTGGAGTGGAAACTCCTCTGGATGGTCCTGATGAAGGAGTGCCCACTCCGAAACGCGTTGAATAAAAATCCCTTTCTAGGATACGTTTTCATTTCTTGTCCATGGCAGATTTTTAACCCTTTACCTCCATTGCCAGCCATTCGGTTTCTCCGAGTCTGCAGCAGCAGTGTTCACGCTCTTCACCTGAGGGTGGGTGTAAGGCATTGCCACTTGAAGAGCAATTCCATTTTCGTTGTTCCCCTTCCACCATACAGCTAAGGCCCTATTGTCTCTCCTGTATTCATAATGGGGCTGTGACTGTACTAACAGGGACGCTGCGAGACAAACGCTTCATACTTTGGTTCCAAGTGGGCATATCCAGCCTTAACGGGGCCTTCTAAGCTTCAATCACACACACCAGTAAAGCTCTCCTGATGACTGACAGACCAGCACTATATCTGCGCTGCTGACCAAACCTGCACGCTGTACGATGCAGAGGGGCCCTGAGGATGCGCAGACCCTCCCAGCTTCAAAGCAGCACTTCTAGGTTTTATAAAGCTTGTAAGCGCTGCACCTCTTACCTAGTAACTATGTTTCCGCTAGCAGCTCCATCTTATCTTGTGGTGGTTAAGTGACTGTAAACCTAAAAGACAGTTTCCCTTTATATCTAAGCATAAAGGGGTTTTGCAGGATGGTCATATTGATGATCTACATTTAGGATGGGTCATCCGTATGTGATTGGGGGTGGTCTGACGCTTTGCACCCCCACATATCAGCTCTATTGGTGGCCAGACGTGTGTAGCGTATAGAGCCAAACATCACAGCTCCCCCCACGGTTTTGTGGCCGCTGCTGGAACCGCAGTCAAACAAACAAATGAGCTGCAGTAACCTAGAAGGGCCACGACACATGTGGCGCTGTGGAGCTCGACTCTGTACATTGTGCACATTTGGTCACCGCTGGAGATGATAACAGCTAATGTGAGGAGGTGCCGAGTGTCCGACCACCACCAACCGAATACTAATGCCCTATCCTAAGGATGGATCATAGATATCAAAGTACTGGGACAACCCCTTTAAGATATTAACTCATCATTTTGCACTGAAAATGACGGTGAGGAAAGTTGGAGATTTATTTTAATGCGATAAGCAATGACTAGGATCCTCCTTAGCAGTCGCCTGGAGGGAGAACACCGGGGATTGGAAGCTATAACACTGGGCCCGCAAAATAAACATGCACCTACAGGACATGTAAAGTGACGACCGCACTGACAGTAGTCTTTTGTAACTGTGTAATGTGACCCCCGGGGGGCGCCGCGTTATCACTGCTCCAGGACGTGGTCCGGGACATTTTTCTTGCGGTACTTTCGCATTGAGGCTGTGTCGAGACAAGAAGCAGATCGGAGCAGGATACCAAACAAGCGGGTCATACGGTGAGCCACCCAGCGGGTCATACAGAGGACCGGTGACGTCTTCACCTCCTGCAAACAAGACAAAATAAAAAGCTGCAGAACAGAATGCCGGTGGCGGCGGAGGAGCCGAGATTACACGTTGTGCCATCTTACTTCTGAAAGCTGAAGTTCCTCCATAGGTCGTTGATGGTGGTCTGCAGTCCGGGCCGGTTCTCGTTGTTTTGGGAAGGTCTCGCTCTGCTGCTCAGACCACTCGCTCTTGCAGGGGCCATTGGTTTCACTTTGGAACCAGAACGTGAATCCAAACCCCTGGGTTTTAGCAATCCGGACACCTGGAATGGATGTAACAAACCGGCTTTACTGAGGAGAGGATTACCGCACAACTGAAACAGTCCCTCGACTGTTGAGGATTTCTGAGTCTTATTTAGCTGGGTTCACACGGTCCTATTCTGATGTGAGTGCATCGGATGCTCTATGTTAGTGGCCCTCGGCTCCGCTCTGCTGCCAGCGTGAGCCGAGTATCATGCGACTGTGACCTGATCCTGCAGCTGCGGAGGAGAGCGCAGGATTAATCTCTCCATCTCCTCCATTATCAGCTGATGCCATTATCACACTGCACTGATATCATCCGAGTGCAATCCGATGCTTCACTCGCACTCAGATTTGTATGGGTGCAGGTGACAGCTCTCGCCGACAATCGCAGCATGCGGAGACTTTTTTCTCATCCAGAATCTGCGCTCCCTCACTAAATAACATTGGTCTGAGTGCAATGTGCGGTTTTCTCGCATTGCACTCGTCTGATTCATACGCTCGTGTCAGTGCACCCTTAAGAGGGGGATTGGGATCAGGTCACACTTTTTTAAGCAGCTGTAAAAGCCGCTCTGCCCCTGCGCACAGACACTGCAGCCGCTCGGTACTGAGCTGCAGACAGGAGCGAGTGATGAGCGGCAACAAGGACTATGTGAGCGCGGCTGCAGTGTCTGTGCGCAGGGACACAGCCGCTGATTGATTCTTCCAATCAAGATATGACCGTATTTCGTGTCCACATTGAGGTGGTGTAATAAAGCCCCCTCATCTGTGTACAAAACACTTTTTCGACTGCTAAACCACCGAAATTTTTACTACAGGTAAGATTATTATACGGGCGAATTCCCCCCACACTTCTGTGGATGTAAATAAACCCGTACACAGCTGCGATAATACAAAATTAAAAAAGCCTAATCTCTGAAGGGTTAAGAGGGAATCAGTCCTCTCTTTTCCTGCAGCGTCCCAGTCCCTTGTGAAGATTCGGTGCGGCGTTACCTTAATCTTGGTGATCGTCTTCGCCCCAGGAAAACCCGTCCGATGCTCCGGAGACAGCTGTAGACTATATTCACAGGGAGATTCCTCCATCTTGTCGAGGTCCTGGGGATTTATCACACGCGGTCAGTGCCGGTGACACAATGATACTGCACACATCACTATTTGGTACAATCTGGAGTTTTCCTCTATCCCATTATTAGAGGAGCGCCGCCCCGGCCCGTGGGTTTCGTCTTACCTCCGAGCCAGAGTCCTCAATGTCGATGGTGGCAGCTTTACTTTTATTTTCGGAGGAGGTTAGGACGGGGCTGGTCCGGTCTCCGCTGCTCCCGCACTTGTCATTTTCCACCCCCGAGTGAGGTTTAGTCCTCTGGAAGCGAGCGAGGGACCGCACGGACGGGGAGAGCAGCTGCGGTTTGGTCAGGCTTCCCGACCAGATAAAACAGTTCCTTGTGTTGTGGAGCGGAGACTTCACGTCACGGGTTTTTGTCTCAGGAGATGGAGTCTGTTTATTGTCGTCTCCTGACGTATCCGTGTTCGGGGATCCTTCACCAGACGCCCCACAATCATCGGGGACTCTCCTCCCAGCTTCTTTGATGCCGTCCACAGAGTCAGACTCTAGGTCAGAAGGTGAGCAGAAAAACCTAAGCGGAAAATAGAAATAATTACATAGACAAACTGTGAGCATTTAATGGAGCCATCGCCCTGAACACGGCGTCTGCAGGGTATCGAGCAGAAGAGCAGACTGATGGATCGCTTGTGGGAGAAGATTCAGCACACGGACAACGTCACACACCTGTGCTTCAGTCTGGACCGCAAACCGGGTCAGGAGAACAGCGGCCGAACACAACAGCCCCATACACACCGGGCGGTCATCACAATCAGGTGAATCATACTCAGACCGTGGAACTGGTATTTAATTAAAGTAATCCCTGTTCATTTTATATGTAGGAGTCCACTGGGCGGAGCCAATCCTTCCATATATACAAGTACAGTGGAACCTTGGATTAAGAGTAACTGGGATTGAGAGCGTTTTGCAAAACAAGCAAAGCTTTTTACAAATGTGTAACTTGGTTTAAGAGCAATGATTTCAAATAAGAGCAAATCCTCACCGTGCACACGTCCGGATCTGTCCTTTCACCGCGCTCTGACCCGCTCTGGAGGTACCTTTGTGTACATATGTACAGTATACCATTGTACAGTACAGTATATACTATATAGCATGTCTATTAATGTGCATTTGTGGATACAGTATTGTACTTTCTTTCTGCAGTGCAGCACATCGCTTGTGCTGTAATCTGCCTGCGCGTTGCTACCCCACATTTGGCTTAGTTCTGCCCGTTATTTTGGGGAGAATATATTTGGGGGGTGTTTTTTGTGTATTGTACAAGCATAAAGGTTGTCCTATTTATGCATCATTTTTTCTCTATAGCACCTCCCGCACACCGACAATTCTATTGGAAGCGGATGTGCAGCGTAATTTGCATTATACGTTTTTTTACTGTACAGTATTTTGTATTAGTGACTGTAATCATTTTATATGAATACAGCACATTGTGTATTACTGTAGTAAGTTTGTATAAATACAGTAAATATTTATCGGTTGTAGAACGAATTGTCTGCGTTTAAATTATTTCTTATGGGAAAATTTGCTTTGATATAAGAGTAATTTGGTTTAAGAGCACAGTCCCGGAACCAATTATGCTGGTAATCCAAGGTTCCACTGTATACATTGACTAGGACCGCCCACTGGACTCCTACATACAACATGAGCAGGGATTACAAAATACAAGTTATGGGGAAATTTTCTCCCACAAATCTATATATACGTTGTCAGCTCCTGCTGTTCTAACACTTCCCGTAAATCAGAATGTATTTTACTGCGGCAGATCCTCTGCCTCTCGGCCTTACATACGTCTCGTTTAATAAATACTTTCCCAAGCTTCTTGTCTTCATGCTTTACCTTCAGAAAATTTGACAAAACAGGTCAGAATACTTAAGGGGGCTTTACACGCTACGATATCGTTAATAATTTATCGTCGGGGGTCACGTTGTTAGTGACGCACATCCGGCGCCATTAACGGTATCGCAGCGTGTGACACTTACCAGTGACCTTCAACGTCCTCCAAAGTGGTGAAAATCGTTCACCATGGAGAGGTCGTCCTGAAATCAAAAATTGTTAATGGTTGTTTATAGATGTTGTTCCTCGTCTCTGCGGCAATGCACATCGCTGTGTGTGACACCGCAGGAGCGAGAAACCTCACCTTACCTGCGTCCCGCCAGCAATGAGGAAGGAAGGAGGTGGGCGGGATGTTATGTCCCGCTCATCTCCGCCCCTCCGCTTTGATTGGCCGGCCGCTTAGTGACATCGCGGTGACGCCGAACGCACCTCCCCCTTGAGGGAGGGATTGTTCGGCAGTCACAGAAACGTCGCCAACCAGGTAAGTGCGTGTGACGCTGACGTAGCGATAGTGTTCGCTGCGGCAGCGATCACACGATATCGCATGCACGACAGGGGCGGGTGCTTTTGCATACGCTATCGCTAGAAATTGCTAGCGATATCGTAGCGTGTAAAGCCCGCTTTACTCTGTGGGGTCTGGGTGTGAAAATCCTGACCGATAAAGCAAAGTGGCAGAAAAGACCAGCAGAGTGCGGCGCTCCTCCGAGACTGGCTCAATAGAAGGAACATGGCATCTGTCTTTGGTCTTGGAGGAGCGCTGCACTGGACTGACCATTTCTACCGCTTCGCTTTAGCGATCAGCACCCCAAAACCACACAGATCAAAAATCCTTCCACATCTCTATTACACATCACGCGCTGTTCTGGGGCCTCAGTCACACACCAAGCTTTAGATCTGTATGATATAAAGGATGTCAAAATAATAAAACATCAGACATCTGGAGCCGCTCATATTACAGCCCGTGTACCTGGAAGACGCGATAGGCACCGTCATGGCAGGTGTGCGGGATGTAACACAAGTCACTTCTGATGTGGAGGCCGCGGCTGTCCCCTTATTACTCCATTTATATTTCCTGACATTAGATATCACATTCCCGACAAGTCTCCACCACATTTCCATTGTAGGGAATAATCCCGATATTGCCGTATAACGCACGCACCGGCTTCTGGTGCCAGGAACAGAGATCGATCCGGACGCTTCGTTCTTCCTTTGGGAAAACACAGCAAATTTATTCCTGGCTTTGGGCTGAGATTCTGCGTCACCTGCGGCATCACCTGAGGGTCGTGCGGCGCTCACGCTCTGGGTCCTCAGCCGCGGTACATTATCTGCACTTTCTGATTTCGTTTTTTTATTCTGAGAAAATGAATACTGACTGAGGAGATCGGACTCGGACGTGCCACCTACAAGACAGACGGGTCCAGAGTTACCATCACGGCTGCGGCAAATAAACCTGCAAAACGTGCAATGCATTGAAGTTTCCTTTAAAGGGAATCTGTTTCCAGCGATGTGTCACTTACAGAGCTGTTTACTATCATTTTGATAAAATCAATGTTTTCTCTGCTGCAGATCTAGAAGTTATACAGACCTCATGAATATGCTGGACTACCTGCAGCACGCCAAGTAGTCCTGTAATGATAATCTCCTACTGATTATACAGTGATTTTATCAAAACTACACTATGCAGCCCAGTAAGTGACATTGCAGGAATCAGGATCTGTCTCTACATTATGCAGCTCTCAGGTTAGGTGGCAAAAACCTGGTCACAGATTCCCATCTATATATATAATTGCCTTAATCTGTCTGTCTTGCTCCAAAATTGTGTCCTTACGGTGACACAAAGCGGATTGGCCGCTGGCCTCGCCATGGCTCCGCCCCCCGCATGGATTGGTCGCTCGCCCTGGCTCCCCCCCACACGGATTGGCCGGCCGCTCGCACAGGCTCCGCCCCCCACACGGATTGGCCTCTCGCCCCTGCACGTATTGGCAACTCGGCCATGCCCCGCCCTCACGCAATGCACGCTTGCTCTGGCCCCGCCCCCCGCACGCATCCCCCGAACTGACACGGAGACACGACTCCCAGGGGAGTACTGTACCCCCGGGAGCCCACACCAGCATACGCCGCCAACCCAGCCGACACAAACCCTCGCATTGCTGTGGTTTGCCGCCGTATGCTGGTGTGGGCTCCCGTGCGAGTGGGGGATGGGATGCGCTGGTAACCATGGTAGCATAGTTACCAGCGCATCAAGGTCCTGCAGCGGCGGAACATCCACACGCACACACATCAGATCACACTTGCTCTCACACACACATCAGATCACACTCGCTCACACACACACACACACACACTCTCACATCACATCGCATCCACACACTCACAGCATCCGGAGATATCGCTTGCTTCTCGGCCAAGATACTGTGCTGCAGTGAGCTTCCAGGACCTGCCGGAGGATCACATGGCCAGAAGCATGTGGTATCTCCGGATGTTGTGAGTGAGCGCATATGTGCAATATCGTCAAAGTGTGTGTGTGTGAGTGTATGCGATCGGGTGGGTGTGAGTGTATGCGATCGGGTGTGTGTGTGTGTGTGTGTGTGTGTATGCGATCGGATCTGTGAGTGTCGGCAGAGGAGCACGGCGTGCTGGAGGAGGCTGGGAGGAGAGAGGCTGATCCTGGGGAAGGCTGGGAGGGGGAGGCTGATGCTGGGGGAGGCTGGGAGGAGAGAGGCTGATCCTGGGGAAGGCTGGGAGGGGGAGGCTGATGTTGGGGGAGGCTGGGAGGGTGTAGGCTGATGCTGGGGGAGGCTGGGAGGAGAGAGGCTGATGCTGGGGGAGGCTGGGAGGAGAGAGGCTGATGCTGGGGGAGGCTGGGAGGAGAGAGGCTGATGCTGGGGGAGGCTGGGAGGAGAGTGGCTGATGCTGGGGGAGGCTGGGAGGAGAGTGGCTGATGCTGGGGGAGGCTGGGAGGAGAGTGGCTGATGCTGGGGGAGGCTGGGAGGAGAGTGGCTGATGCTGGGGGAGGCTGGGAGGAGAGTGGCTGATGCTAGGGGAGGCTGGGAGGAGAGAGGCTGATGCTGGGGGAGGCTGGGAGGAGAGAGGCTGATGCTGGGGGAGGCTGGGAGGAGAGAGGCAGATGCTGGGGGAGGCTGGGAGGAGAGAGGCTGATGCTGGGGGAGGCTGGGAGGAGAGAGGCTGATGCTGGGGGAGGCTGGGAGGAGAGAGGCTGATGCTGGGAGGCGGAGGCTGATGCTGGGGGCAGAGAGGCTGATGCTGGGGGCAGAGAGGCTGATGCTGGGGGCAGAGAGGCTGATGCTGGGGGCAGAGAGGCTGATGCTGGGGGCAGAGAGGCTGATGCTGGGGGCAGAGAGGCTGATGCTGGGGGCAGAGAGGCTGATGCTGGGGGCAGAGAGGCTGATGCTGGGGGCAGAGAGGCTGATGCTGGGGGCAGAGAGGCTGATGCTGGGGGCAGAGAGGCTGATGCTGGTGCAGCATGGGGGATGGAGCACGATGGGGAGTGCGCAGCATGGCGGATGGAGCACGATGGGGGGTGCGCAGCATGGGGGATGGAGCACGATGGGAGGTGCACACCTCCCCCCAACACACACACACACACACACACACACACACACAGCGCAACACACATACAACACCGCTCTCACCCCCCGCCACACCCAGAACATGTACAGCGCCCTACACAAACACTTGGTAACTACACACATTATATATATATATATATATATATATATATATATATATATATATATATATATATATATATATATATATATATATATATATATATATATATATATATATATATATATATATATATATATATATATAACAAAAATCATACATGAACTACACAATACATAAATTCTAGAATACCCGATGCGTAGAATCGGGCCACCTTCTAGTATAATATATACATATGTATTTATTATACACACATATATGTGTGGATAGATATATTTATTATATATACACACATATATATATATGTATATATATATATATATATATATATATATATATATATATATATATATATATATATATATATATTTTTTTTTTCTTCCAACTGTGAAAAGACAGGAACGCTGTGCGCCGCCTCCATCCTGCCAAACTTCGCAGCCCCTGCTCTTATCTTCGGCGCGGTGTGATATCATGTGTGAATCACGCTATAGCAATGAAGTCGTGCTGGGACTACAATAGAGAAGAGGCACGGGGAATTCCGGTAGGCCCGGTGACCTGGTCTGCAGATATGGCCGCTGGACCAGGGTCCTGCGAATGTATCTCTCATCTCTACTCATCTCTGGCCGCACTTTACCTTCATGAGGTCGCTTCACTTGGTTTTTGTTACTGGGCATTATTAACCCCCTGGACTTGGATTTTTCCTCTACTTTTGGTTTCTCCCCACTCGTGGTACTGTGGGTGTAATTCCTCTGCCAGATGCTGCCGGGGTGCATGGTGTTCTGGCTGTTCCAGCTGTGACTGCTCCGCTTAGACAACTAAGAAATATAAAGATAAAAGCAGAAATTCCAAGATAACAGAAAAGCACAAGAATCGATACACCTCAATGTGAAGAAATCATCAGACAGGAGTCACAGGGGGGCCCCAGCGGCCTCAGAGAGGAGTCACGGGGGGGCCCCGGCGGCCTCAGAGAGGAGTCACGGGGGGGCCCCGGCGGCCTCAGAGAGGAGTCACGGGGGGCCCCGGCGGCCTCAGAGAGGAGTCACGGGGGGCCCCGGCGGCCTCAGAGAGGAGTCACGGGGGGGCCCCAGCGGCCTCACAGGGGGGCCCCAGCGGCCTCACAGAGGAGTCACGGGGGGGCCCCAGCGGCCTCAGAGAGGAGTCACGGGGGGGCCCCAGCGGCCTCAGAGAGGAGAGAGGAGTCACAAGGGCTCCAGCGGCCTCAGAGAGGAGTCACAGGGGGGCCCCAGCGGCCTCACAGGGGGGCCCCAGCGGCCTCACAGGGGGGCCCCAGCGGCCTCACAGGGGGGCCCCAGCGGCCTCACAGAGGAGTCACGGGGGGCCAAAGCGGCCTCACAGAGGAGTCACGGGGGGCCAAAGCGGCCTCACAGAGGAGAGAGGAGTCACGGGGGCTCCAGCGGCCTCAGAGAGGAGTCACGGGGGGCCCCAGTGGCCTCAGAGAGGAGACCTGTACTATGGATATGCCATGAATTTTTGTGATGGAAATCACTTTTTATAGGGGAGAGATGACTATAAATGACACGTCTTGGAAGATCACACCTGATCACTGATTTTCATGGTTTCCAAAATTGAAGGTTCCGTTTTCTAGTGATGTAGATATCTGAGCAGCACAGAAAAGTCTTCCCAGTTTAGACATTAGTGAAGTCCCAAACTGAAGAACTCCCCCCGGGCATCATATTGCAATATTACAGTGGCGGCTGCGAGGAGGTGCAATATGTATGAGGAATAATTGGGAGAAAACCATCCAAAGCGTCCTGAATATTACCCATCCCCATAGCGCACGGCCCGGCCTCCACTCCTCTCACCTGTGGGGCGTCGGGGTCGTAGTCGTCCGTTTGTTGCAGTGAGTTGACGTCCACGTTTCCCAGAGCGATCTGATAAGCCACCGAATCCCCCATGTTACTAATGTACGTTAAAGAAATAAGAAAGGAAGACGAGACAATGCACAAAATACAAAGAGTTATCACACGAGACCTGAACCAAGAAAACGCGGTCCCTGCACCAATGTCCTCGTCATACCGGAACCAAGAAGAAACGGGGATTTCTTACCAGTGCATCATGTGCGCGAGACCCCGGCGGGGGCGGGAGGAGCAAGCGCTGAGCTCGATAATGGCGCAACGTGACGGCCTTCATAGTCACAAGCCACAGATTTCTAGCAGAAATATCTACAATTGTCCCATTCACATAAATGGGGTTTGCATAAATCCAGGCACCTGCTACAGAGACTCCATTAACATGTCCAGAGCGGCACAAACTTCTGCAACAAATCTGCTGCCTGTAGAAAGCATTCACAAGAGGCTGCAAAGACGCCCGACCTCCAGGAACCATGTCATCTGCGTCTGGACGGTTAACCCATGCATGACCGGATGATTTTTAACTAGTTTTTCCCATCCCCTTCTTTCAATAACTATTGGGTTTTTTTATTTTTCACATTGACAATGGTTGACATTGCTGCATAATCGTGTTTTTTTCTTGTGAGACAAGTTGTAGCTTTGTAATAATAAGGATACGGGCCAGCGTAGGTTAATTCTTTTGGGTTGATTCCATTCTCATAAGGATTTAGCGGGACCAGTTTTCTTTTTACAGGATCAAAGACCAGCTGATATAGAAACGTGTTGTCAGCGCGAACGAAGCCCTCGATGTAGCCGTCGGGCACGGTGATGCTCGTCTTCAGGTACTGTCCGATCTTCTTAATAACCTAAAAATAATGAAAGTATAAAAATAAAAAAAAAAAAACAAAAAAACCACAAAACATTCAGGACAAGCAAATATCAGCTCTAACAGAAGACCCGGGGCAGACGGCCGAGCGCATACCTGAGTGATGTCCGGATTATTGGCGATTTTCAGCAGTTTACTCGCTTTGGCTAAACCAATGCCATGGATGGACGGCAGGTAGTCGCAGCCAGACAGGATGCACATGTAACGAAACTTCTCCTGTGTGAACACGTCTCCCAGCTGCTTACACATCCCAAATCTGTCCTGATCGATTTCCAGACCATTTCCAAACTTGTCCATTTTCAGGATCACCTGGAGAAGAGAAGTGTTACTGGTATTCCAGACATTAATGATTATCAGGAGTCCACGTGGCAATAACGTGTTGGTTGCTAGCTAAATCTATGACAGTGTAATTATTTATGCGCCCATTGGAGCGCCTGTGAAAGGATCGCGGAGTGCTGATGAGCTGCCAAAACAGCAGAGTCTGCTGATGACCTCCGAGCCGGTCATCACATTTTAGCCATTGTTCAAAAGGAGATTGTGATTTTCGCTATACACAGCAGGGCTGATGCACCGCTATGTATAAGTGATCAGACAATCACAGCTTCAAACCAATGAGGAGAACACTGAGTATATGTGCAAAACATTGAAAAATTTGTTAGGAAAAAAACACA
Source organism: Anomaloglossus baeobatrachus (assembly GCF_048569485.1). Classification (NCBI taxonomy): domain Eukaryota; kingdom Metazoa; phylum Chordata; class Amphibia; order Anura; family Aromobatidae; genus Anomaloglossus; species Anomaloglossus baeobatrachus. The sequence goes on from NC_134361.1 coordinate 17,738,356, forward strand.
ACAAAGGACAGTATTAAAAACAGATTAAAACATCACCATAGAAAAATATCATGGGAAATTCTCAAATCCAATCATTAGGGCAGAGTCGGGTGTTACAGGGCAGATTATAAAGGTTGTATTGAAATACTTAAGATACAAAAAGTGATCAAATACTATATAGTAATAGAATCAGGGTATCAAACAAGGAAAATATAAGAACACTCTGAATATGTCGGCCTAAAGGGAGTCCCAGGGGAGGGATTTTTGACAAAACCTGCACACACCAATTCCCATATATAATAAGGGAAGGTCTTAGTAAGGTGCGGGAAATTAAGGGAATTTTGTTACTTACCGTAAATTCCTTTTCTTCTAGCTCCTATTGGGAGACCCAGACGATTGGGTGTATAGCACTGCCTCCGGAGGCCACACAAAGCATTACACTAAAAAGTGTAAGGCCCCTCCCCTTCTGGCTATACACCCCCAGTGGGATCACTGGCTCACCAGTTTTAGTGCAAAAGCAAGAAGGAGGAAAGCCAAGAACTGGTTTAAACAAATTCACTCCGAAGTAACGTCGGAGAACTGAAAACCGTTCAACATGAACAACATGTGTACCCGAAAAACAACCAAAAATCCCGAAGGACAACAGGGCGGGTGCTGGGTCTCCCAATAGGAGCTAGAAGAAAAGGAATTTACGGTAAGTAACAAAATTCCCTTCTTCTTCGGCGCTCCATTGGGAGACCCAGACGATTGGGACGTCCAAAAGCTGTCCCTGGGTGGGTAAAGAATACCTCATGTTAGAGCTGCGAAGACAGCCCTCCCCTACGGGGAGGCAACTGCCGCCTGCAGGACTCTTCTACCTAGGCTGGCGTCCGCCGAAGCATAGATATGCACCTGATAATGTTTGGTGAAAGTGTGCAGACTCGACCAGGTAGCTGCCTGGCACACCTGTTGAGCCGTAGCCTGGTGACGCAATGCCCAGGACGCACCCACGGCTCTGGTAGAATGGGCCTTCAGCCCTGATGGAACCGGAAGCCCAGCAGAACGGTAGGCCTCAAGAATTGGTTCCTTGATCCATCGAGCCAGGGTGGCCTTAGAAGCCTGCGACCCCTTGCGCTTACCAGCGACAAGGACAAAGAGTGCATCCGAACGGCGCAGGGGCGCCGTGCGGGAAATGTAGATTCTGAGTGCTCGCACCAGATCTAACAAATGTAAATCCTTCTCATACCGATGAACTGCATGAGGACAAAAAGAAGGCAAAGAGATATCCTGATTAAGATGAAAAGAGGATACCACCTTCGGGAGAAACTCCTGAATGGGGCGCAGTACTACCTTGTCCTGGTGGAAGACCAGGAAGGGAGCCTTGGATGACAGCGCTGCTAGCTCAGACACTCTCCGAAGAGATGTGATCGCTACCAGAAAAGACACTTTCTGTGACAGTCTAGAAAGTGAAACCTCCCTCAGAGGCTCGAAGGGCGGTTTCTGGAGGGCAACTAGCACCCTGTTCAGATCCCATGGATCTAACGGTCGCTTGTACGGGGGTACGATATGACAAACCCCCTGCAGGAACGTGCGCACCTTAGAGAGTCGTGCTAGACGCTTCTGAAAAAAGACGGATAGCGCCGAGACTTGCCCTTTAAGGGAGCCGAGCGACAAACCTTTTTCTAACCCAGATTGCAGGAAAGAAAGAAAGGTAGGCAAGGCAAATGGCCAGGGAGACACTCCCTGAGCAGAGCACCAGGATAAGAATATCCTCCACGTTCTGTGGTAGATCTTAGCGGACGTGGGCTTCCTAGCCTGTCTCATGGTGGCAACGACCCCTTGGGATAATCCTGAAGACGCTAGGATCCAGGACTCAATGGCCATGGCCACACAGTCAGGTTCAGGGCCGCGGAATTCCGATGGAAAAACGGCCCTTGGGACAGTAAGTCTGGTCGGTCTGGTAGTGCCCACGGTTGGCCGACCGTGAGATGCCACAGATCCGGATACCACGCCCTCCTTGGCCAGTCTGGGGCGACGAGTATGACGCGGCTGCAGTCGGATCTGATCTTGCGTAGCACTCTGGGCAAGAGTGCCAGAGGTGGAAACACATAAGGGAGCCGGAACTGCGACCAATCTTGCACTAAGGCGTCTGCCGCCAGAGCTCTGTGATCGCGAGACCGTGCCATGAAGGTTGGGACCTTGTTGTTGTGCCGGGACGCCATTAGGTCGACGTCCGGCCTTCCCCAACGGCGACAGATTTCCTGAAACACGTCCGGGTGAAGGGACCATTCCCCTGCGTCCATGCCCTGGCGACTGAGGAAGTCTGCTTCCCAGTTTTCTACGCTGGGGATGTGAACTGCGGATATGGTGGAGGCCGTGGCTTCCACCCACATCAGAATCCGCCGGACTTCCTGGAAGGCTTGCCGACTGCGTGTCCCCCCTTGGTGGTTGATGTATGCCACCGCTGTGGAGTTGTCCGACTGAATTCGGATCTGCTTTCCTTCCAGCCACTGCTGGAAGGCTAGTAGGGCAAGATACACTGCTCTGATCTCCAGAACATTGATTTGAAGGGTGGACTCCTGCTGAGTCCACGTACCCTGAGCCCTGTGGTGGAGAAAAACTGCTCCCCACCCTGACAGACTCGCGTCTGTCGTGGCCACCGCCCAGGACGGTGGTAGGAAGGATCTTCCCTGTGATAATGAGGTGGGAAGAAGCCACCACTGCAGAGAGTCTTTGGCCGTCTGGGAAAGGGAGACTTTCCTGTCCAGGGATGTTGACTTCCCGTCCCATTGGCGGAGAATGTCCCATTGAAGTGGGCGCAGATGAAACTGCGCAAACGGAACCGCCTCCATTGCCGCCACCATCTTCCCGAGGAAGTGCATGAGGCGTCTTAAGGAGTGCGACTGACTTTGAAGGAGAGCCTGCACCCCAGTCTGTAGTGACCTCTGCTTGTCCAGCGGAAGCTTCACTATCGCTGAGAGAGTATGAAACTCCATGCCAAGATACGTTAGTGATTGGGTCGGTGACAGATTTGACTTTGAGAAGTTGATGATCCACCCGAACGTCTGGAGAGTCTCCAGTGCAACATTCAGGCTGAGTTGGCATGCCTCCTGAGAGGGTGCCTTGACAAGTAGATCGTCCAAGTAAGGGATCACAGAGTGTCCCTGAGAGTGCAAGACTGCTACCACTGCCGCCATGACCTTGGTGAACACCCGTGGGGCTGTCGCCAGACCAAATGGCAGAGCTACGAACTGAAGATGGTCGTCTCCTATCACGAAGCGTAGAAAGCGTTGGTGCTCTGTAGCAATCGGCACGTGGAGATAAGCATCTTTGATGTCTATTGATGCTAGGAAATCTCCTTGAGACATTGAGGCAATGACTGAGCGGAGGGATTCCATCCGGAACCGCCTGGCGTTCACATGCTTGTTGAGCAGTTTTAGGTCCAGAACAGGACGGAATGAGCCGTCCTTTTTTGGCACCACAAAGAGATTGGAGTAAAAACCTTGTCCTTGTTCCCGAAGAGGAACAGGGACCACCACTCCTTCTGCTCTTAGAGAATTCACCGCCTGCAGAAGGGCATCTGCTCGGTCGGGATGTGGGGAGGTTCTGAAGAACCGAGGCGGAGGACGAGAACTGAACTCTATCCTGTACCCGTGAGACAAAATGTCTGTTACCCACCGGTCTTTGACCTGTGGCAGCCAAATGTCGCAAAAGCGGGAGAGCCTGCCACCGACCGAGGATGCGGAGGGAGGCGGCCGAAAGTCATGAGGCAGCCGCCTTGGAAGCGGTACCTCCGGTTGCTTTCTTGGGGCGTGAGTGAGCCCGCCAGGAATCAGAGCTCCTTTGCTCTTTCTGAGTCCCTTTGGACGAGGAGAATTGGGGCTTGCCCGAGCCTCGAAAGGACCGAAACTTTGACTGCCACTTCCTCTGTTGAGGTTTGCTTGATCTGGGCTGGGGTAAGGAAGAGTCCTTACCTTTGGACTGTTTAATGATTTCCGCCAATTGCTCACCAAACAGTCTGTCTCCAGATAATGGCAAGCTGGTTAAACATTTTTTAGAAGCAGAATCTGCTTTCCATTCTTTTAACCACAAGGCTCTGCGCAAAACTACAGAGTTGGCGGATGCCATTGCGGTACGGCTCGTAGAGTCCAGTACCGCATTAATAGCGTAGGTCGCAAACGCAGTCATTTGCGTAGTTAAGGACGCCACTTGCGGCACTGCTGGACGTATGAAAGAGTCCACCTGTGCCAAACCAGCTGAAATAGCTTGGAGCGCCCACACGGCCGCGAATGCTGGAGCAAACGACGCGCCAATAGCTTCATAGACAGATTTCAACCAAAGGTCCATCTGTCTGTCATTGGCATCTTTAAGTGAAGCCCCATCCTCCACTGCAACTATGGATCTAGCTGCAAGCCTGGATATTGGAGGGTCCACTTTTGGACACTGGGTCCAGCGTTTGACCACGTCAGGGGGAAAGGGATAACGTGTATCCTTAAGACGTTTGGAAAAACGCTTGTCCGGATAAGCATGGTGTTTCTGGATGGATTCTCTGAAGTCAGAGTGGTCCAGAAAAGTACTCAATTTACGCTTGGGATACAGGAAATGGAATTTCTCCTGCTGGGCAGCTGCCTCCTCTGCTGAAGGGGCTGGGGGAGAAATATCCAACAGCCTATTGATGGCCGCTATAAGGTCATTTACCATGGCGTCACCATCTGGCGTATCCAAATTGAGTGCGGTGTCAGGACTAGACTCCTGATCACCCACCTCTGTCTCATCATATAGAGACCCTTCTTGCTGAGACCCTGACCCGCGTGATGACGTGGAGGGTCTCTCCCAGCGAGCTCGCTTAGGCGGCCTGGGACTGTCATCGGAGTCAGAGCCCTCAGCCTGTGATGCCTGGGACCCCCTTGAAGTACGGATTAGTTCCAACTGAGGGGGACCGGGGAACATAGGCACAGCAGTGTCCATGGTCTGAGCAACTGGCCTGGACTGCAAGGTCTCCAGGATTTTTGTCATAGTCACAGACATTTTATCAGCAAAGACTGCAAATTCTGTCCCCGTCACCGGGGCAGGGTTCACAAGCGTCTCTGCCTGGGCTACCACCACCATAGGCTCTGGCTGACGAAGTGCCACTGGGACTGAACATTGCACACAATGAGAGTCGTTGGAGCCTGCTGGTAGATTAGCCCCACATGCTGTACAAGCAGTGTATACAGCCCGTGCCTTGGCACCCTTGCGTTTTGTGGATGACATGTTGTTGTCTTCCCAGAGCAATATAGGGTATACAGCCAAGAAGCGACCGTACAGTGCAGTATATATATATATATATATCTGGTACAGGAAAAAGTACACCAATACACACTGTGGCACTAGTGGGGCCAGCACTAATGTGCTGCTTACCGCCCGCTAAACGCGGGTGTGTGGTCGCCAGAAATCCCTAGTCTGGGTCTCCCAGAGCCTGTGTCCGTCCTCCAGCCAGACTGCATGCAGGAATGGCTGCCGGCGTCCTGTGGAGGGGGGGGCGGGCCCTGGGCGTGCTCAGACCAAAAGCGGGAAACCTGCGTCCCACTGTGCCTAGTGAGAGGGCTGGAGCATGTAAATAAGGCTCCAGCCCTCGGCGCTGAGTAATCGTACAGCGTCTCTCCCCTTCCCTGATTGACAGGGAGGGGGCGGGAACGAAGCGGAGCTAGGCCGCAAAAGCCGGGGACTAAATTTATAAGCGCCGCCGCCGTAAAAGCGCGGTCGGCGCTAAGTCCCCGGCGCACTACAAGTCCCAGCCGCGCCGCCGCTCCGAGAGTGGCCGGCGCGGTAGTTCCCAGCACATGAAGTCACACAGCTAAGCTGCTGTGACTCAAACCCCAGCGTACAGCGCAACTGTCCCCGGCGCACTAACACACCCAGCAAGTCTGGTGTGTGCGTGCCCGCCTGTACGGGGACACAGAGTACCTGAAAGTTGCAGGGCCTTGTCCCTGAACGGTACACCGCTCCGTATCCATCAGGTTCACTGGGTCTGTGGATGGAGCCCGGCCTCAGGGCTTGGGGGCCGGTAAGATCCCACTTCCACAGAGCCCCTCAGGGGGATGGGGAAGGAAAGCAGCATGTGGGCTCCAGCCTCCGTACCCGCAATGGGTACCTCAACCTTACAAACCACAAGTGGGGTAAGAAGGGAGCATGCTGGGGGCCCTATATGGGCCCTCTTTTCTTCCATCCGACATAGTCAGCAGCTACTGCTGACTAAACAGTGGAGCTATGCGTGGATGTCTGACCTCCTTCGCACAAAGCAGAAAACTGGTGAGCCAGTGATCCCACTGGGGGTGTATAGCCAGAAGGGGAGGGGCCTTACACTTTTTAGTGTAATGCTTTGTGTGGCCTCCGGAGGCAGTGCTATACACCCAATCGTCTGGGTCTCCCAATGGAGCGCCGAAGAAAAACCTAACTTAACACATATACCGCAATCACATGAGTGTCACAGATGTGTAGTAGGCAGGAGGGTATACCGAGGCTATAAACATAAATATACCTCAAGTAAAAAAGTGCAGAGACCGTAGAAGGTCAGCTCCCTCACACCTGGAACTCCCCAGACAAGAACCTGGTCTTCATCGACGCGCGTTTCGCACGGTATGGCTGCTTTTTCAAGATGGGGAGGCACAAGGCCAGTGTGTAATAGCCGGGATTATAGATACCTCCCTTTAGTGTAAAATAACGTTCAGCTATGGCAGCGTTTATAGCCTCGGTATAACCTCATGCCTACTACACATCTGTGACACTCATGTGATTGCGGTATATTATTTAAGTTAGGTTTATTTCCAGCACCTTACTAAGACCTTCCCTTATGATAATATATGGGAATTGGTGTAAGCAGGTCTTGTCAATAATCCCTTCCCCTGGGACTCACACTTTAGGCAGACATATTCAGTGTTCTTATATTTTTCTTGTTTGATACCCTGATTCTATTACTATATAGTATTTGATCACTTTTTGTATCTTAAGTATTTCAATACAACTTTTATAATCTACCTTGTAACACCTGACTCTGCCCTAATGATTGGATTTGTGAATTCCATAGTATAGCAGTAGCAAGAGCAGATACCCAAAGGGTTAGAGTGTGAAATAGCAGGGTAAAATATTTTACCCTGCTATTTCACACTCTAACCCTTTGGGTATCTGCTCTTGCTAATATTTTACCCTGCTATTTCACACTCTAACCCTTTGGGTATCTGCTCTTGCTAATATTTTACCCTGCTATTTCACTCTCACGATTTGTGAATTCCCCATGATATTTTTCTATGGTGATGTTTTAATCTGTTTTTAATACTGTCCTTTATTGTGGTTTTTCCTAATGAATCTTTCAATGTTTTGCACATATACTCAGTGTTCTCCTCATTGGTTTAATGTTGTCTGTGAGTATTGCTGCCGGAGATTTTGGCTCATCGAGGCCACTCTCAGTCTAACCTTTAATGGTTCATATGTTGAGATTTTTGTTAGTCACAGCTTCAAGTTGGATGATCGGACGTGTACAGACATTAAGCACTCTCACCGTTTTGCAACCAAAAGCGAGAAGGTCGGAGTCCTCGGTAATGATCGCCTGAGCAAAGCCGTTTTTATTCAGATAGGCCAACTGGGAATCTGCCTCATAGGGAGCGACGATACAGTCAATGCCTTCAGAGCGCGCCGCCTACCACAGCGAGAGAACCAGAAATCAGAACCAACGGGTCACGTACAGCGCAGGAAGATACCACAAAATTTGATTTTCTTTTTTATGTTGGTGTGGGTGGAGGAAAAACTACACAGAACGCCCTCCTCCCTCCCCGATCCAAATGGTGCAGCGCTTGCTCGGCTGTACTTGGCGCATGCGTGGTCACTTCTTCTGCGAATGCAGCCGCTGCACCAGTTGGATTCGGAAAATTGGCAAACCCCTGATGTGAAGATGGTTGTAGATCTGGAAGGTGGGGGCCACATCTACTAAACAGGGGGGGGCTTATTCTGCTGTCCTGGGACGACCTCCACACCTTTCCCTGCAATGTAAAGCATGAAGACCAACGATCCCACACCGCGGCGCTCGGCTCCAGCACTCACTTGGATGACGGCGTGAGCCATCGCTGATGTGATATTGACGGCTCGTGAAAAGCAGTCTCTGGCCTCGGACAGCTTGCCTTCTCGCAGGAGCTGCTTCCCCTTTTGCAGGTTCAGCTGCCGCTTTCTGTAAGGAGGATATTATTAGGTTTCCTGTAAAAGCAGCAAAATAATAAAAACACAGGCAAAATATCTCTGCAAGAGCAGTCACGATATTTATAAGGTCCAATAAGAACATAATACAGAGTGGATCTGCAGGTGACGATATTCTCCACGTAAACGGTGAGGGACCCCAGATGGCACTGACATAACCAGAGCCGGGTATAGGGTCTCCCCATCTCGGGGGTCACTCACTCCCGCCTGCTCTTCTCCACGTCTTTCTTTGAGGGTAAAGTGCATCCATCAAACACCAGAATGGGCCGGACCCCGTGTGACTGCAGCATGTGAACCAACTTCATGCAGTAGGTGACATATCTGAAATAAAGGACACTGTTATTGGGACGAGTCCACACAGGACGGATTCACTGCAAACAATTTCAGTAGCAAGTTGTGTATCCAACACCTGATTGTGCAAAATAACGACAACCCGCGCACTCATCACCAGTGCGGTCCTCCAGGTGCCCATCACCTGAGCATGGTAGTGCCCGCTCATCACTAGTTACAAGTACCGAGCACCCGAGCATGGTAGTGCCCGCTCATCACTAGTTACCAGTACTGAGCACCCAAGCATGGTAGTGCCCGCTCATCACTAGTTACCAGTACTGAGCACCTGAGCATGGTAGTGCCCGCTCATCACTAGTTACCAGTACTGAGCACCTGAGCATGGTAGTGCCCGCTCATCACTAGTTACAAGTACCGACTACCCGAGCATGGTAGTGCCCGCTCATCACTAGTTACCAGTACTGAGCACCCAAGCATGGTAGTGCCCGCTCATCACTAGTTACCAGTACTGAGCACCCGAGCATGGTAGTGCCCGCTCATCACTAGTTACCAGTACTGACCACCCGAGCATGGTAGTGCCCGCTCATCACTAGTTACCAGTACTGACCACCCGAGCATGGTAGTGCCCGCTCATCACTAGTTACAAGTACCGACTACCTGAGCATGGTAGTGTCCGCTCATCACTAGTTACCAGTACTGAGCACCCGAGCATGGTAGTGCCCGCTGATCACTAGTAACGAGTACTGAGCACCCGAGCATGGTAGTGCCCGCTCATCACTAGTTACGAGTACTGAGTATGGTAGTGCTCGCTCATCACTATTCATTACCAATCACTAAGCTCAGCAGCTTGAGCCGTCTACATTAATATCACTGCTGAGCCCAGTGATTGGCTGCAGCGGTGATGTTCTGTATATTTGTGCACCGGATGGTTCTCCTCATCTATCTTGGCCCTGTGTTGAGGACAGACTTACTGATCGGTTGGTTCGCCTTTGGCTAGTTTCTCAGAGCAGGCGAATGCTCCTTTATGGAGCCAGCAGTAGGTGTCCACGGCCACCGTCTGACCCTTGTACTTCTTCACATTGATGGGCTCCGAGGCTTCTTTAAGGAACTGTAGTAGCCCCTGAATTCCCATATTTGCACTGGGTCTCAGCAGAGGCCAATGACAACTTCTTGGCGGTCCTGTAAAATAAAAGCAAAGAAGCAATGGATACAAAAAGCGATGGCGATTAGTCCAGATGACCACGATGTTAGCGCCACCCGATGAATGACCAACTCTGCAAATATGGCAGCTGATGAGAATGTGCAGAGGTGTACACTGGGGCGGACGGGCTGGAGACCCAGGAATCAGTCCAGCTATTGGGGTCCCAGCACAGGACCGGAGGGCGGGTGGAGGTCAAAACCAAAGCATTTCTTCTGGAAATGTTCCGTATTTGGGGAGTTTTTCCATTTTTTGAAGATAATTTTTTGCAGCTTTCTGATGAGAGCGCATTTTCTTTTCTCCGCACCAGACATTTTTCAAGTCCCTCATAATATACAGGCCGTGTGAGCAGCGCAGTAGTTATTGGGCACGTTGTGCACGCAACGTCTTTAAAACGCTGGAGGAGCCCACAAGATTCTACTAGTAGAAGCAACATCATGAAAACCCGGCTGTCTATTCCCCGCAGCAGTTTCCTCGCTGTCATTTCTTGTGACGGTTAGTTACGTCCTCGCCGACGTCTTTTCATCTATTAGGCCTTGTGCGCACTGGAAAACGAAATTTTCTTAAAAAAATTCCGCAGGGTCTGAAAGATTACCGCACCCGCGGTAAAAAAAACGCAGCAAACCGCACCCGAAAACTGCATGCGGTTTGCCGCGTGCGGGTTGGTACATGTGTTTTAATGCATTCAATGCAATAAAGCACTTTTCTTTTTTTTTTTTTTTTTTTTAAAGCAAAGTGTCATTTCCTTCTGAGATAGATAAATAGACAGATAGAAGAATAGATAGAAAGATAGATAGATAGAGTCCCTGTGAGCACACGCTGCATTTCTCCCGGCGGTAGTGAGTTCACATTACCGGCCGTGGGAAATGCCCTGTGGTTACCTCTGCTGTCTCGCTGCGAGGCTGCATTCAGCGCTGTGTGTCAGTCGCGGCTGGATGCAAGCATCGCAGGACGTGGATTACGCCAGAGCTGTGTGTTTCGGGGGGTTAATAAAGGGGTGAAACAAGTTTTTTTTTGTGTTTTATTTAAAATAAAGGATTTTTCGTGGTGTGTGTTTTTTCACTTTACTTACGGGTTGATCATGTCAGCTGTCTCATAGACGCTGCCATGATCAAGCCTGGACTTAGTGGCGGCGATCCGCTGTCATTTAACTCATTATTACCTGGATAGCCACCGCATCACGGCATCTGGAAGAGCCAAGGACACTCCGGGACTGTCACATAATGGATGCGACAGTCCCGGGGCAGCTGCGGCTGATATTCTCGGCTGCGGGAGGTGGGAGGGAGGCAGGGGGCATTAATCCTGCCCATCGCCCTCCCCAGCCTGAGTATACCGGGCCGCCGCTGTGTGTTTACCTTGGCTGGATGGTAAAAATACAGTGGAGCACACGTGTTTTTTTTTTTCTATATGTCTGTTTGCTTTCTATGTGTATTCTATATGTCTGTGTGTGAGTGCGATGTGTGTTGTGTGTGTTGTGTGTGTTGTGTGTGTTGTGTGTGGTGTGTGTGGTGTGTGTGGTGTGTGTGGTGTGTGTGGTGTGTGTGGTGTGTGTGATGTGTGTGATGTGTGTGATGTGTGTGATGTGTGTGATGTGTGTGATGTGTGTGATGTGTGTGATGTGTGTGTTTACTCTCTGCTCCGCTTCCTCTTCCTGTAATGACATCACTTCCCTGCAAACTGCAGGCAGCGATGTACATTACCGGAGATAAACCGCGAAATACTGGAGGGAATAATGCAGGAAAACGCAGTGAACCGCACAGAATTTGCTGCCTGCGTCATTCCCTGCGGGATTTCACGATTCCATTGCAGTCAATGGAGTGAAATCCCGCAGCGACGTGCGGAAAAGAAGTGACATGCAATTGTTTTTGCTGCGGGAATCCCACAGCAAAACATGCGGCTGTCAAATTCCGCTTAGTGCGCACAGCATTTTTTTTCCCATACGATTTGCTGGTGATTCACTGCAGAGATGTTATGAACATAAAAAGCGGCGAAACATGCAGCAAAACCGCAGGAAACCCACGGGAAAAACCGGCAAGTGCGCACAGGGCCTAAATCTTCCAAATGAAGTCACTGAACAGCGAGCAGGTCACATGATTAGCAAAGACTGAACGTCAGCTCCGGGAGGACGGTTTCTTACATCGCTCTGCGTTTTGCTCTTTTTATGCAGCGCTTTCTCATGCAAACACACACACGTAAACGTCGTAAAGCGCCATGGAATAAATGGCGCTATAATTATTAATAGTAATAATAATAATGCAGAATCCACCTGATAAAAAGCCGTCATGTGCCGGCGCCCAAACAACGGTAATGCTTAGGAAGGGTCTTTCCAGAGGTGTTTGAGTAGAGCCACAAAAAAAAACAATCCCTGTGCACTTTCCCTAATACCCGGAGGCTGCGCACAGGAACTTTTTTTTTTTTTAGTTTCTACTCTAATATCATAATGTGATCGCGGCCGGAGGACATTATCCAGCAGCGCTCGGTGCCGGCGGCTCCCGGGGGTGGTGCGGGACGTTCTCATGTGAAGATGCGGCTTCTAATGACAAGTTCCACATAAGCAAAGAAGAGGAAAGAAAAAAAAAAAAAAAAAAAAAAACACCTCTGTGTGCACAGACCTCAAGCGCTCATTCACATGATGCATTTTGTAGGACGTTCTTAAATCGGGGTTTTTGTCATTTTTCAGGGTAAAAAAAAAACAAAACAGCATTTTACAAATGGCAACAAAACGAGCGCCGTTTGTAGGATCTCATTCACACGACGCATTATTTGTGGCTGGTTTTAATATTTTTCATCTGCAGTGGGTGAATTCTTTCAGTTTTTTGGGTTCTTTTAACTATTTGTTCTCCTGTAGAATCAATGAGACCAAAGCAAAAAAAAAATAATATATATATATATATATATAAAAGTTCAAGCAGATTTGCCACTTTCTGGACCAATCACATGACGGAGGCAGCAAAACGCAAGATGTTGTAAAAATGGTGGATGACAGCCAGATTATCACTGCACCTCCTCCCCCAGGGACCCAGCTGCACTACAAGTCCCAGCACGTCACGTGTCCCGGCAGTGGCTGTACGGGTGACTATGAGGAGACTGCTCTCACCTGTGACTGCGCCGCTCTCCGGTGACCTAAGACGACGTCATCACTATGGAAAGCGCCGCAGACCCGCACCGGCCACTCTGGTACTTTAAACCGTGGCGCGCCCGCAAGCTGGGACGGTCCCCACGTGATCCCAGGGAAGGGGCGGAGCTATGGAACCTCCGGCCGCCATTACTAGTGAGGGAACGGCTCAGCCCCTGGAGCTCAGCGCTAGGACGAACTGCCTTTGCTTTTATTAAGGTTAGAAGAAATATTCGGGGCTGGGCGGGGGTCACTTTCTTTGCCCATAAATCGTAGCATTTACACCAGAATCTCGTCCTGAGCTGTTCCTTCATTCCCTGACAGCAATTAAAGATGGCCGCCGTGCGGGATAGAAGGGGAGGTCACGTGGTGCTAACACGTCACCGGGAAATGTGGCGCGAAAAGTGTGACTGAAAAGAGTAAAAGAAAAATGGCGCCAGAGGAAAATGTGAAGTGATGACAGAGCTGTGAGGTGTCAGGAGGACGGCCCTGATTTATTCATTTACTGAGGAAAGTCATTCAATCATGAAATATACAGAAAAGCAATTAATATATATATATTTTATTTTTTGCATACCATCCTCCCCAATAAAAACAGTATTCTAAAGGAACAAATAATAGATTAAACATACATGATTCCTATAAAGACTAATCTCTGCCACAAGAACATGGCGTATTTTTCAGAAAGGCTTTTTCTATGTGCAATAATTATAAATAATAATAAAAAATCCATACTGACCCAGAGAAATAGGAAAAAAATATTTTTATTTTTACTGTACAGTAAGCGGCTAGAAAAAAAAGGTTAAAAAACTGCTGAAAAATTGCAGGGTTTTTTTTCCCTTTATTTTACCCTTGAAAAAGTTATTACTAAGTTAATCACTAAATTACGTTCAAGGGAAAATGGTAACAAAAAATCAAAATCAAAAATAAAGCCACCATGGAGGTCGATCCTGAACCAGGAGAGCCGATGGGAGACCTCCTGCTGCCACTCCCACTCCTTCACTTCCTGGGCTGCTCATTAGCCTCATGCATATTCACTGCTTTCCCCTCCCATCTGTGATTGGTTGCAGTCAGATGTGCCCCCAGCCTGTGTGACAGCGTCTGCTTGCAACAAAACACAGACCTGGTCTGTGCGTCTATCATACTAAAAATAAACAAATTAAATAATTGGTGTAGGGTACCCCCATATTATGATACCCAGCACAGATAAAGACCACAGTTACAGGCTGCAGTCCCCAGCTGTCGGGCTTTATCTTGGTTGTGTATCAAAATCAGAGGGAAGCCATGCTGTTTTTTTTTTATTATTATTTAAATAATGAAAAAAATAAACAGTGTGCGGTCCCCCACAATTTTAATACTCAGCCAAGATAAAGCCCGACAGCTGGGGGCTGGTATTCTCATGCTGGGGAGACCCATTTTTATTGGGCACCCCCCAGCCTAAAAATATCAGCCTGCATTTATTAGATGCGACAATCCCAGCACTTTACCTGGCTCTTCCTAATTGCCCGGTGTGGTGGCAATCGGGGTAATACAGAGTTAATGTCAGCCCACAGCTGCCAAAAAGCCGTATATTAGTAATGGCAGCTGTTTATGAGACACCCCCATACAGAGCCAGTCCATACACATGCGGATGCTAAAGACCTCGAAAAAAAACCCCAGACATGTGAATCCAGGGTACACAGACACATTAGGCTGTAGATGTTAGGTTATACGTTGAATTTGATGGTCTTATTTCCACCTTCATCCTTAGTATTATGGCCCCAATTCATTAAGACTGAAGCCGGCTCCTCGTGGAATCAGCTCCAATCAAAACAAAACAAATAAAAAACAGCAATTTGTGAAGTAGATTCCTCTTGAAACCGTGTGTGAACATGTCCTTATAGTCCAATCTCCCCTGAGATACACAACGTCTACTCAGTTGTTAGCACTCTTTCCCCATGTTTGCCGTCTTAGTGCAGTGTAACAGCTGCACCTTTCTCACTCTGAAGCTTCGATGTTTTTACGTCTCGGTGTACAGGGTATTGGACACTCAAAGTCTTTTAGTTACTTATTACTTAGAATTTTTGTGTAACGTTCTGTACATAAACATAACTATAATTTCTACTATATATTTGATGCCCTGGCCTAGCCAGGTGGTCACAAACACAACACCATACACCCCTTTCCCTGGACAGGTCACACCAGTCACACATTAAACCCTTGTTGCCACCCTCCAGGGTTGATGTTGACACCAGGTGGGGCGGAGCCAGGCGGTTGACCCCGCCCACCGAGGAGTTCACAGGCTTGGAGGTGGGAAAAACACTCACTTGAGTTCAGTCAGTGGAGAGTCCAGTTGTGGACAGCAGAGAGTGAGGAGCGAAACTGTTGGTGTCTGGGTCTGAGCCCGGGCACTTCCAACAAGGTAGGCAGATGGTGGTGGCCGTCTGCAGGAGTTGGCGAAGATCAGCGGAACCGTAGGACCGGGGTCGGGCGGTGGCCCGCCGGTACCGAACCGGGGAGCCAATTGGAGCCAAGCACCCGGCAGGGTACTCAGACCCCGACTAAGCTTGAAGCTAACCTTTAGTCAAATTTACTGATTGCGGTCTGGACCTCAGGGGTTCATTCCCACCCAAGTCCCAATTGAAGGCAACAGCCCAACCAGTACGGATAAGCGCCACCGCCAAGGGCCAGAGATCCACAGGGCCAGCATCTGTGGGCAAACGGGCTCCTCTGGCACGTATACGTCGGGGAGCAGACTACCGATGCCCAGGCATTGGAGTCAAGATACAAAACACAGGTGCAGGGAAACGACAGCCACCATCAACCCATCCAGGGAGAACACCGCAGCCGGCTGCGCGCCCCGTCCATCCAGCCGTTTGGTTTACCAGAGACTCTGTCCATCTGTGTCTGAGTGAGTACACCTGTACCACAACCCTGCACCCTGCCAAAACCCATCCTGCGGAACCCTCCATCCTACCGGGTCCCGGGACCAACAGCCCCTACCCACGGAGGGGTCAACACCTAGTTGCTCCCCGCCATCTCTCCCGGGAACCCCGTCACCAGCAGCGGTGGTGCCCACCATCACCACAACCCGTGGGTGGCGTCATGAACTCTATACACATATCCCAAAAAGTCCAATCCCTTCCCTTTTCACTCGTGGGCGAGGAGCGCTGCTCGAGCCCCAGGTCCGGCCCCCTCGAGCCACCGAGGAGAAGGCACTGGATCCGAGCGCGATCTCCCCGAGCAGCCCCCGCGACGGGGAAAGCTGGCCCCCGCCCCGACTTATACTGCTGTGTATGAAAAGGGCTTCTATAACCTCTGACCTAAACTTCAGGATTTAAAATGTTATATGTTCTTGTTTATATAAATAAAATGGCGCCTGTGAGAAGGAGAAAGAGATTATGTGCTGTACTTCAGTAATTGAAGATGTTTTCAAAGAAAGAAAAATGGGAAAGTGTCATAATAGGCAAATAGTGAAGCCAGACAAACTGGCTAGAACATTTCCAAAATGACAGGTCTTGTGGGGTGTTCCCAGTACACAGAGGATCTAGTGGAGTGTTCCCAGTACACGGAAGGTCTAGTGGAGTGTTCCCAGTACACGGAAGGTCTAGTGGAGTGTTCCTAGTATACGGAGGGTCTAGTGGAGTGTTCCCGGTATACAGAGGGTCTAGTGGAGTGTTCCCAGTATACGGAATGTCTTGTGGGGTGTTCCCGGTATATGGCGGGTCTTGTGGGGTGTTCCCGGTATACGGAGGGTCTAGTGGAGTGTTCCCAGTATACAGAGGGTCTAGTGGAGTGTTCCCAGTATACAGAGGGTCTAGTGGAGTGTTCCCAGTATACAGAGGGTCTTGTGGAGTGTTCCTAGTATACGGAGGGTCTAGTGGAGTGTTCCCAGTATACAGAGGGTCTAGTGGAGTGTTCCCAGTATACGGAATGTCTTGTGGGGTGTTCCCGGTATACGGAGGGTCTTGTGGGGTGTTCCCGGTATACGGAGGGTCTAGTGGAGTGTTCCCGGTATACGGAGGGTCTAGTGGAGTATTCCCAGTATACGGAAGGTTTTGTGGAGTGTTCCCGGTATACGGAGGGTCTAGTGGAGTGTTCCTGGTATACGGAGGGTCTTGTGGAGTGTTCCCAGTATACGGAAGGTCTAGTCGGGTGTTACTGGTATACGGAGGGTCTAGTGGAGTGTTCCCAGTATACGGAGGGTCTTGTGGAGTGTTCCCAGTTTCCAGTATACAGAAGGTCTAGTGGGGTGTTCCCGGTATGTGGAGGATCTAGTGGAGTGTTCCCAGTGTACGGAGGGTCTCGTGGAGTGTTCCCAGTATACGGAAGGTCTTCTGGGGTGTTCCTAGTATACGGCGGGTCTTGAGAGGTGTTCCTGGTATATGGTGTTGGGGTGTTCCCCGTATTATTTTGGTTGCTTTCCTCACATATCTCTATTTAAGTGTCTGGCTAAGGGCGGCTTTGCACACTACGACATCGCAGGTGTCACTTGCGATGTCGTAGTGTGTAAATCCTAGATGATACGATGAACGAGTGCAAAAGCGTCGTTATCGTATCATCGTTGCAGGCTCCGACATTTCCATAATGCCGGTGCCGCGACAGGTACGATGTAGTTCCTCGCTCCTGCGGCAGCACACATCGCTGTGTGTAAAGCCGCAGGAGCGAGGAACATCTCCTTACCTGCCGCCGGCGGCTATGGAAGGAAGGAGGTGGGCGGGATGTTTACATCCTGCTCATCTCCGCCCCTCCGCCGCTATTGGCCGCCTGACGTGTGACGTCGCTATGACGCCGCACGACCCGCCCCCTTAGGAAGGAAGCGGGTCGCCGGCCAGAGCAACGGTCGCAGGGCAGATGAGTGCATGTGAAGCTGGCTTAGCGATAATTTTCGCTACGCCAGCTATCACAAGATATCGTACCTGCGACTGGGGCGGGGACTGTCGCGTGCGTCATCGCAGCATCGGCTTGCGATGTCGTAACGTGCAAAGCCCGCCTAAGGCTAGTTTCACACTTGCATTGTGCGGCATCCATTGCATTGCGTTGTGTGACGGATGTAACGGATGCGTTGCATATAGTGGCACAACTGATGCGATGGATCCTGCAAAACAATGGAATGCGTTGTAGCTTTTTTTCAGCAATTTACTCAACTGAGCATGTGCCTTTGTGTAAAGACGGATTTGTCACAGGAATCCGTCAAATGACGTATTCCACCGAATTCCGCCACCATAGGCTTCCATTATAAATATGACGGACGCCGACGGAATCCAGCACATTGCGTTTTTTTGATGCTCTGGGAAGCGCAGAAAAACGCTACATGCTGCGTTCTTTCCAGCCGGTGGATGCAAGCAGTCACAATGCGTTGTCCATACAAGTCTATGGGAAGCAGCGGAATCCGCGGATTCCAAAACAGCGCATTGCGACTGAAGGAAAAAAACGCAAGTGTGAAACTAGCGTAAGTTAAAAGTAGTGAAGAGTAAAATAAAGTATAAAAAAATCGATATTGCTATAACTGACCTGCCAAATAAAGTTAATATGTTATTGCCAAATAAACACTGTAAGCAGTAAAAAACAAACATCAACACACAAATTGTTCTGTTTTTCCATTCCACCTCTCAAGTGTTTTTTGTTTCGAGTATATTAAATGGTGTCTTTGAAAACTACATCTTGATCTGAACAAGCGCTCAAACAGCTGTCAATAAAAATGAAAAAACTTACAGAGATTGAAAGACAAGGAAAGAGGAAAACAAAATGAATATATATACCATGCATGATTGTCGAGAAGGGTTAGTTAATTTTTCCAACCATCGTAATTCCTGGCACATTTTGAGAGGTCGTGTCCGAGTGTAAATGTCATAAATGTCTTTGATTGATTTACTCCATTGACAGACTCATGATTTTCATTTTTTTTTTTTTTTTAACTACAAAACATATACAGCTGCACACTGAAATGCTAACAGTGAATAAGGGCACTCTGGCATTGCATTACTGCCACAGGAATATTGGAAAAAAGAGATATTAGCATATGTATTGGCCAATGCATGTGAGCCCAGTCACCACGGTTAGGTGATCTCTTTATATCGGGAACCTAACCTGTAATGCCACTAGCTGAGTTAAAACCTCCATGTCTGGGCAGCTAGATTCCAGCTATAAAAGGGAATGAACACAGCCTGGTTATAGGGTGGAGTGGTCAATCAGAAAGAAATGCACTATAAATATACAAAAAGCCCTATAACCAGGCTGTGTTCACTCCCCTTTATAGCTGGAATCAGGCTGCCCAGACATGGAGGTTTTAACCCAGATAGTGGCATCACAAGTTAGGTTCTCAGTATACAGAGATTACCTTGCTGTGGTGACTGGGCTCACATGCATTGACCAATACATATACTAAAAATCTCTTTTTTTTTTTTCAAATACTCCTTTAGCAGTAATGCAATACCAGAGCTCCCTTATTCCTTGTTAGCATTCTAGAGTGCAGCTGTATGTGTTTTGTAGTTATATTGTGTTTTCAGCTAGCACCTGTTCACACCTGTTGGATGTGCGGGTCAGTCTTTTTGTATATACATTTTTTCTTTTTAGTTTTTTTTTTACGACTACAGAATAGATAAATATATTTTTCTTTTATGGAGTGGAATCGTATTTTCAAGGTTCTAGCCATTAATGTCATCTAAGGATATGTGCGCACTGAGCATTTTTCGCTACGTTCTTGCGTATTTTTCGAGTGCGTTTTTGTGCATTTTTGGGCTCAAAACTGCATAACTTTGCTTCCCCAGCAAAGTGTATTACTTTTCATTTTTGCTGTCCATGCACAGCTTTTTTTTAAACTGCGTTTTTGAACTAAAAAAAATGGACATGTTAATTCTTTCCTGCGTTTTATTGCGTTTTTCACCCATGCAATGCACTGGAAAAACGCCGCAAAACGCAGAGCTCAAAAACGCATCGAAATGCGGTAAAAACACATGCGTTTTTACTGCTGCATTTTTGCCGCAGATGTGTTTTTTGCGGCCAAAAACGCAGCGTTTTTGTTTGAGAAGTGCAAAAACGCCAGCGTGCATAGCCTAACACACTGATTTCAGTACCATCATCTGTGTTTCTTTTTGGTTTCCTTTTGCTTAGGTTTGTGTTTTTTGGCTACTTATGGAGTCTAAGGCGGGCTTTGCACACTACGATATCGCAGGTGCGATGTCGGTTGGGTCAAATCGAAAGTGACGCACATCCGGCGTCGCTGTCGACATCGTAGTGTGTAAAGCCTAGATGATACGATTAACGAGCGCAAAAGCGTCGTTATCGTATCATCGGTGCAGGGTCCGACATTTTCATAATGCCGCTGCAGCGACAGGTACGATGTTGTTCCTCGTTCCAGCAGGCAGCACACATAGCTGTGTGTGAAGCCGCAGAAGCGAGGAACATCTCCTACCTGCATCCACCCGCTATGCGGAAGGAAGGAGGTGGGCGGGATGTTTACGTCCCGCTCATCTCCGCCCCTCCGCTTCTATTGGCTGCCTGCCGTGTGACGTCGCTATGACGCCACACGACCCGCCCCCTTAGGAAGGAGGCGGGTCGCCGGCCAGAGCGACGTCGCAGGGCAGGTAAGTGCATGTGAAGCTGCCGTAGCGATAATGTTCACTACGGAAGCTATCACAAGGCGGAGACTATCGCTGCAGCGTCGGTAACACATTGTTACCGATATCGCAACGTGCAAAGCCCGCCTTAGATCCAAAAATGTTCACACAATTTAAAGTTCTAGCCCTCAAAATAAGTTTTACAATATATTTTATTATCTAGGACACTTTTTTATGCTTTTTTCTACATTGTGGTAGCTACACCTCTTTCATGTAACGCTTATTGTGACCAAGTACCGTATGGAATAATTGCTTTATTCAGCTACTGCACGTGACGTCTTTCTTCCCCCGGATTGATCCCATTTGCTGGAATGGTTTTCAAAGATGAAAAGATTTCTGTTAACCACATGTAAAGTGAAGCTCAGCTCCCGCGGACTGCCGTGATCGTATAGTGGTTAGGACTCTGCGTTGTGGCCGCAGCAACCCCAGTTCAAATCCAGGTCACGGCAAGTTCATGTCTGTTCTGGTGTTTTTGTTTCTCCCA
Source organism: Anomaloglossus baeobatrachus (assembly GCF_048569485.1). Classification (NCBI taxonomy): domain Eukaryota; kingdom Metazoa; phylum Chordata; class Amphibia; order Anura; family Aromobatidae; genus Anomaloglossus; species Anomaloglossus baeobatrachus. Next base: position 17,759,223 of record NC_134361.1, read on the forward strand.
GCTTTAGTTAAAGTTTATCCATAATTTTAATTTTTATTTCATGAAACATTAGTAAAAATAAATACTACCATTAAAAATAAGCAACATTGCAATATATCTTATCAGAGAAACCTGCTTCTGTCGCTTCCTAGACTGATATTTCACTCTGTAAACTTCCCAAGTCTCAGGACTCCTTCTGACGCTGTTCACACAGCAGAGTAAGACACTCCATACGATGCTTCTTTTGAGTTGCACAGACAGTCTCGAGCGTCGACCAGCTGTGCTCTTGTTGTAGTTCAGGCTTGCAGGAGTTAATTTCTGCTAGCCTGTGGATTACTGCTTGAGTCACATGTTGCAGGAGACCTATCACAGTCGCCTCTGCCCTTTTTAAGATGGTGGAGCCTGTTCTCCCATGCCCATTATAGCTTTTATGATCGTTGTCTTTTTGCTTTGTGATCCAGTTGCTGGTATACTTCTGTTTGGTGTGTTGTGGAAATACTCTCTTTGTCTGATTATTTCCTCCCTTCCTTTAGTTTCCTCCTGATCACGTATTGTTTATACCTCGGTGAGTTTGAGTTTTGGTTTTTCCCTGTCTGTTTATTTGTGTGGGATTAATCACTCCTGTCCTGGCCCTATCTTGGGTGGAGAGAGGGGGTTCATGAGTAAGGGCAAGGAAGGCGGCCCAAACATCATCACCTTCAGAAGTACCTTAGCGATCAGAGTCAGCCAGAGTTCCCCAAACATGAGGGCCATTTGAGACTCCCCTAGTGATTCTGTCGCACACCAAAACATATATATTTGCATCTGTTTTTTCTAAAAAAAAAATTCCTAGAGAAAAAGTATCTCCTAGTACGTCATGTATGTGTTATGTAAATAGATATGGATCCAACATATAAGTGCTTCAACTGTAATCATGCCTCTGCACTGTGACTGACAGCTCACTCCATTGTCAAAGTGCTGGGTACTGCTTGAAAATGTTCAAGGCTCAGAATGTAACTCAAAAATTTAAAATAGTATATTCATTTAAAACAGACATAAAAGGGGATCTGTCAGCAGTTATTTTTATATGTAAACTAACAGGAGCATCAGGTAGGGACAGAGACCCTGATTCTAGCGATGTATCCCTTAGTTTACTGGGGTGCAGAAGTTGTGATACAATCACAGTTTTCTCTGCTGCAGATCTAGCAGTACTCAGAATGCTGAACTCTGTAAAGTCCTGCCCACACCTCTGATTGGCAGCTTTCTGTGTGTAACCCCAACTCACACCACTGATTGGCAGCTTTCTGTGTGTAACCACGCCCACACCACTGATTGGCAGCTTTCTGTGTGTAACCCCACCCACACCACAGATTGGCAGCTTTTTGTGTGTAACCTCGCCCACACCACTGATTGGCAGATTTCTGTGTGTAACCCCAACTCACACCACTGATTGGCAGCTTTTTGTGTGTAACCCCGCCCACACCACTGATTTGCAGCTTTCTGTGTGTAACCCCAACTCACACCACTGATTGGCAGCTTTTTGTGTGTAACCCCACCCACACCATTGATTGGCAGCTTTCTGTGTGTAACCCCGCCCACACCACTGACTGGCAGTTTTCTGTGTATAACCCCACCCACACCATTGATTGGCAGCTTTCTGTGTGTAAACACGTCCACACCACTGATTGGAAACTTTTGGTGTGAAATCCCGCCCACACCACTGACTGGCAGTTTTATGTGTATAACCCCACCCACACCATCGATTGGCAGCTTTCTGTGTGTAACCACGCCCACACCACTGATTAGCAGCTTTCTGTTTCTATCCACGCCCACGCCACTGATTGGCAGCTTTCGGTGTGTAACCCTACCCACACTACTAATTGGCAGCTTTCTGTGTGTAACCTCGCCCCCATCACTGATTGGCAGCTTTCTGTGTGTAACCCCGCCCACACCACTGATTGGCAGATTTCCGTGTGTAACCCCGCTCACACCACTGATTGGCAGCTTCCTGTGTACATTGTATATTGCAGAAAGCTGCTAATCACTAGTGAGAATTTTGTTGGACCAGGAGGCACTGGACACCGAGTCGTTTAGTGCTAATCTCCTGCTGATAAAACACTGCTTTCATTGAAACAGAAAAACACAGCCCAGTAAGTGACACATTGCTGGAATCAGGGTTCCTGCCCCTACATTAAGCTGGTATCAGATTACAAATCAAAAGCCTAGTTACAGATTCTCTTTAACCATTAATATTATGTAACATTTTCTTTATTTAAAGGGGTTTTATGGGAAAAGGATTCTCTGTTTTGGATAATCCCCATTTCCTACAAGTGTCTTATAATAGTTAGTAAAAGGATTAAAGGGCTCATCCAGCCATTTACGCATTGTTCCGATAATGGTTCAAATGGCATACCCGCAGAAACAGGTTTTCGGTCGTTAGGTATCGTGCACGGGTCAATAACGCTAATGATGAGGAAGACTACATTGGATGACACCGTTTAAAAATAATTTCAGCATAACACTGATCCTTTACATGTATGATCAAAGAGGGTCCCACCACAAAAACACTTAATGATCGCTAGAATGGGGTGCAACGTCCCAAACTGAGCAGCAGTCACAAATGTGCAATGCTGCTCCATGCATTGTCTATGGGACGGATGGAAATAGTGGAGTTTAGTACTTTGCTTTCTACATAAGTCTCATAAACTTTAGATAGACCAGCACTTGATCCAAGGACGAGGCACGGGACCCCAGTGTTGATAATGGATGGGATTTCCAGTGATCATATATCATTCATCAGCAGTCATCTTTGAATTAATAAAAGCCACTGCTTTGTATCCAGGAACAGCGCCACTCTGGCCCATGGGCAGCGAGAGGTACTGCAACTGATCCCCCAACTGACTATGGATGGGATCGGATTCACCTCCTATCAAATCTGTATCGGTGGGATTTCTAGAACTGTGCTGCGTGTAATCAGGAAGACAATGCTTGTGTTTTCTGGAAAACTAATGGTAAAATAACAGTCAGCTGTGAACAATCCACACTGGATAAAGAGGAAGAGGAACCCACGGGTAACACAAAGCAGAATCTTCTCTATTGTGTTTATTATGTGATGCTTTATTGGAGCTGATTTTTATAAGAGGAGGAACATTGTATAATTTAATCTGTTTGCTCTGGAGTCAGACACAGTCGTTCTCCTATGACATCATTTTACTCTCGTCTCTTGTTTTACCCTATATCTGTGTTAAACATAGATGTTTTTTATATGGATTCTTTTACAACTTTTTTTTATTCCAGTAATAAGTATTGTTTACATTGAGTTACATTGACGATTTGTCACATTTTTGTGCCTTTACAACCGGGCACAAATCTAGACATGAGCAAATCTCTGAAATGTGAATTTGTAGTTCCCCCAGATTTGATCAAGAAATTCAATTCCCCCCAAACCAATTTGCTCTTCTCAATACGAGACGCTGATGAGGCTACGTACACATGTTGCAGATTTGGTGCAGAAAATTGTTTGCATCAAATCAAGTATGTGTTTTTGGGCCGTTTTTGGTGTGTTTTTGTGCCATGCGTTTTTCTTAATGAGGTCAATGGGTGGAATAGCTAAAAAACACACCAACAGTTGACATGCTGCAGATTATTTCCTGCACCCAATCTACAAGGAAGGAAGATAAGCAACATGGGCACAACACTTCAGGATTCTCATTGACTTTGCTGGCATGACTGGTATAACAATAGACATGCAGATTTGTGCCAAAGTCTACATCACAAACGCACTGTGCACACATAGCTTTAGGCTATGTGCCCACGGGAGATCGTACCTGCGGTCGTACCTGTGGAATTTTCTGCAGGTATTTCCGCAGGTTCACGTAGCAACTCCCCGGAATCCGCAGCTATCCATGCCTGCAGTATATCTGCGGAGTTGTTGCGGTAAACCTGTGGAAACAGTGCGGATTTTGTGCGGAATTCCTGCCCTGTATCTCCACAGTGGAGAGTCAGGAATTCCACAGATAATTCCGCATGAATAATGAACATGCAGTTACGTGCGGCTGCGGGAAATCTGCAGCATTTTCCACAGTTGTAAATATTGCAGCATTGATACAGCACTCCCCAAATCGTATAGGATAATATGGGGAGTGTCTGTACTTGCGTAAACCCACGGATTTATCTGGAAAATCTAGAAAATCCGCGGGTTTTCCGCAGCAAAATCCGTAATTACTTTCTCTTGTTGGCACATAGCCTTAGGGGTACTTTGCACGTTGTGCCATTGCTACTGCGATATCGTCGGGGTCAAATCGAAAGTGACGCACATCCGGCGCCGGTAACGATGTCGCAACGTGTAAAGCCTAGATGCGCCGATAAACGATTGCAAAAGCGTCGAAAATCGGTGATCTGTGTAGCGTCGGTCATTTTCATAATGTCGCACCAATAGGAGATACGATGTTGTTCCTCCTTCCTGCGGCAGCACACATCGCTGTGTATGAAGCCGCAGGAGCGAGGAACATCTCCTTACCTGCCTCCACCGGCAATGAGGAAGGAAGGAGGTGGGCGGGATGTTTATGTCCCGCTCATCTCCGCCCCTCTGCTTCTATTGGCCGCCTGCCGTGTGACGTCGCTGTGACGCCGCACGACCCGCCCCCTTAGGAAGGAAGCGTGTCACCGGCCAGAGCGACGTCGCAGGGCAAGTAAGTGCGTGTGAAGTGATAATGTTCGCTACGGCAGCTATCACAAGATATTGCATGTGCGACGGGGGCGGGGACTATCGCGCTCGGCTTGGCTAGCCGTGCAAAGTGCCCCTTACTGTCAAGTTTAGACGACCCTACCAGATAGATAATCTTTCTTGAATTAAATTTAATTTTTTTTACGTTTGGAAAACAAGAAGGAAGAGACTACAAGTGTAGTAATTGTGAGGGTAAGAAGATATTTTGGATACATCAATTTCTTGATATCCTTCTCAAATACATAACAACTAACATACACGATGTTGAAGAATCGTTTGAAGACTTTTTTTAGACTTTGGGGAATAGAGCTGGAGTGACGGAGGCTTCAGATCTACAATTAGATTTTCAGTTTCATTTGTATATCAATTGAAACTCTGATTTCTCAGTATCGAGGGAGCGGCCTGGCCATGTATAGGTGGTATTGCTGGACTTGTCTTCGAAACAGCTGCGTGTACATATAAATACTTTGGGGGGGTGTAATCCTGCTGACAGATTCCCTTTAAGTCACCAGATTGCTGTAATTATTAACTACTTGACCTTCCATGTTTAGAAGACGATAACATATTAAAGCACTGTGGTGATATGAACGTGTGCAGTCAGGCTAAACCCACCACAGCGCCATCTTAGCAGAATATTCCTGCAGACTTGGGAAGGTGAGGAAACGGCATTCACACAACTTTATATTGTTTTCTTTACCTTCTTTAACTATAGCTTTACATTACTTACAATTGCTCAATTGTAGAGGTTTCCAATTTTTTTCTTTTCTAAATGTGATTCTTCACTTTTGCCTGGAATTAGTTGGATAAGTTTTGTAAAAAATTTTTTTTAAAATATACTTCTTTTAAATGGGTTTGTTCTGTTTGGACAAATCTTGCCTGTCTGAGAAGTTCCCAGCTTTAAGGAGTCCCAAAGGAGGACCAGCAGAACATAGACACCTTAATATTATCATACACATTAGACTGAAGAACCTGCCGATATCAGTTTAATGAGTATGGAGGGGCTCCACACTCTCCCGACAGATAATGCCCGGGAAGAGAAGGGTCCAGCCCCTTGGATTTACAACAACCGATACTTTATAGGTATTACCATGTTTCCCTGAAAATAAGACACCGTCCTATATTACTTTGTGCACAAGAAAATGCGCTAATGCTTATTTTCGGGGTAGGGCTTATTTTGGGAATATGTTTTGGAGCTAAATTTACCCTCCAAAAAAGGCAGATACCCCCCATACTTATCAGGCCACGGACACCTACGTCTCCCGCTTCCTCCTGCGATCCACAGTGGGTGATCCCAGCAAGTCCTTGTGTGCTCCACAGTGGCCCTCCTCTGCTTCCGGTCGGCATTCACGCACAAACACATATCAGATCACAGTAACATCACACACTCAAACATACGGATACCGTACTGCTTTCGGATGGTACGAGGACCTGGGACACTGTGGAACACGAGGACCTGCGGTGGAACAAATCGAGGACCTGTGGTGGAACGCACACACACACAAACATCCGGATAATGCACTGGTTCCGGCCAGCAAGGGGACCTGGGATGCTGCAGAACGCAAAGACCTGCGGTGGAACATATCGGCGTTCTACCGCAGGTCCTCGCGTTTCACAGTGTCCCAGGACCCCCTGTTGGCCAGAAGCAGTACGGTATCACCGGATGTTTGTGTGTGTGTGTGTGTGTGTGTGTGTTCCACCGCAAATCCTCAATGTGTTCCACCGCAGGTCCTCAATGTGTTCCACCGCAGGTCCTCAATGTGCTCCACAGCATTCCGTTCAGAGTCTAGTGAGTATGATTGCGGGGTCTGTCTTCTCTCTTTTGGGGATGTCTGCTTTCTTTAATGAAGTGTCCTGCAGTATTCTTTAACTTTTTAGCTGCATGGACACTCCGTTACTGAACTGCATCTAGGGCTTATTTTCGGGGTAGTGCTTATATTTAAGCCTTAAGTCGAAAAGGTTGAAAATTCCTGCTAGGGCTTATTTTTGGGGAAACACTGGAAATTGGTTTCACACAGCTGAAATGCATGGTCTGAGTACAGACAGCAATGGTTGAACCAGCCATGGGTCTCCTGACCTAACCTCAGCAGCCTCCCGGCTTATATGAGTCTCTTAAATTCAGGTCAGCAGACCTCCAGTCGGTCCGTACAGTGACCATATTTGTTGGGGGTTTGAAACCCTCCTTGCATGGCACTTATTATTAGACTGTCTTGATCTAATGTCCTGGGTGACCCAACTTGAGATTTTAATTTTTTTTGCTTTGATTTTAGTATTGCTATCGAGAATGTGGTGGACGTTCTTCCTTCTGTGCTTATGGCTCAATAAAAGCAATGCTCAAGAGATCATTTATGGCACCAACAAGTATATTGAATACCAAGTTGGTAACATGAGTTTAATCTTGACGGCTCCCCATGGTGGATCACTAACACCATCTTCAATTCCTTCTCGAGACGCGGGATGCTATGAAAAAGCTACTGGAAAGTGCCACTACACACACTCCTGTCCGTCGGGAGCAGTGATAGACACTGTTAATTGTAAGGTTACAACAGTGAAGGATCTATACACTCAGGAAATGGTATTAGCCGTGGCCAAAGAGATATGTCACCTAACGTCCGGGTACTGTCCTCATGTTGTCATCAACAATTTGTCAAGGTCCAAGTTGGATCCTAACCGAGACAAGGATGAAGCGGCCTTTGGTGTCCCGGATGCCGATCGAGCTTGGGATGAGTTTATGGATTTTATCCGTGCTGCCAAGTCTCGTATGACCCAAGGGTTAGTCATCGATATTCATGGTCAGGCCCATGCCGAGCAATGGATTGAACTTGGCTATCTCATTTCCAAAACAAATTTAGACTCTGCTAAATTTTCAGCGTCTGATACTTCGATTTATGCTTTGTCAAAAAGACGTCTGGGTACATCTTTTGAAGACTTGCTTCGCGGAAGGCAAAGTTTGGGAAAGCTTATAGAAGAGCAGAACATCAATTATGTCTCTGTTCCCTCGCCATCAAATCCAGGACCTAGTGGTGGTAATTACTTCTCAGGAGGATATATTACCAGCACTTATGGGTCAAAAACATCTGGAGAAGTCGATGCAATTCAAATTGAGCTGCCCAAGTGGATTCGGGACAGTGCCGAACGTCCCAAATTTGCAGCCGTGTTGGCAAAAGTTCTTCTGAATTTTTATGAGTTCAGTTTTGAGAAAGTGTAATGCAATGCTGATTTTCATCATTAAACCTTTACTTGATTAATGAATTGCAATTAGTTGGTTTTGGTTGTCAGTCATTTTTCTTCTACTTTGGCACGTCTGAATATCTGATTGTGGTGATATGATGGGAATGAAGCGGCTTCCGGTTTTCCTCGGCTGTGGAAATTAAAGGGTTATTCCCATCTTCATAAGTGTAGGATTCAGTAGGATTCAGTAGGATTTTACTACCTCATCCTGAATCCAACAATGTATCACTTAGATTAGTGGCTGCAGCAGTTCTGACACAGAAAGATTTTATATTTTATATATAGCAGTGCTGGAAGAGCTATCCCTGCCCATACCAGGCTTTTAGTGTACATTGCCATAGACAGAAGTTGCTAATCAGAGAAGGGGGTGGAGTAGAACTAGAGCTAATAGGCTGCTGAGACCCAGTAATGATAAAGATAAGAGGCTTAAGCTAACATTGCATGTAAACAGACTGTGAGATAACAGACACTGGGCTGAATTCTCTATTTTAACTCTTGCAGCATGCTGTCTTCAGATTACATTGCAGAAACCTGCTGACAGAATCCCTTTAATATCTCAAGAACTACTGAACATTTTACTATGCAGTAAATTGCAAAACTTTTTTTTTTTGAAAGCCCTATCCGACAATATCTATCTATGGAGTGGGGAAAATCCCTTTTAACCTTTAAAATCCACACATGTTCATTTATGCTGTGGATGGTAATTCATATTCCATTTTTTGCAACGCGTAGAATAAAATGTATTGGGGCAAAAACAAAACAAAGCTTTATAACTTTGTAAAATTTGCTGATACTTTCCGGACACTAAGGCGACTGGAAACTGTGCGAATCACACACACGCTTTCAAAATATGGAGAGGGCGATTGCTGGATGGTAAAACTGCACACTGATGGCTTCCATAGAGCGCTGTTCACACTTGCAGATGCACAGTCACAAACCTATTAGGTGATGCCCATACTATAAGATCAGGCTGGTTGCCAAGCCGTACTCCGTCCGTGCATCATACAGGGACAGGAACTCTAATATGCAAGGCCTAACGGAAAGGGGCCTGCCTCTATCCTGTACAAAAAAATATGAGGTTTTTAGTTGGTGTTATGGCCATAAGACAGAAGCCTACAACCCTCGTCACGGGAACCTCATGCCTGTAGGTCCCTACACTATATATAATATAAAAAACCAGCAATCGCCCTCTCCATATTTTGGAAGTGTGTGTGTGATTTGCTCCTCCTGCACCTGTGATGCCTCCAGCTAGTGGGGGCTTAGCTGTGTCCTGCTGGAGTAGTAGTTTTTGGCCTAGATAATGTATAGCTGCAGTTCCATCTTTGCTGTAAGTAATGTTTAAATTTAGAGACTTTATTGCACATGATCTGGATATTTTACAGCTAAGATGCGGCTCTTTTAGATCAGTGTAATCGGATATAAAATGGTACAGTCACTTAGATTATATCCTGGTGTAGTGTGTGAACATCAAAGGACGCTGCTCAGTGAAGAGCTCAGTGAGGAGCGATGTCTGCACACCAGCCGTGATCGTATAGTGGTTAGTACTCTGCGTTGTGGCCGCAGCAACCCCGGTTCGAATCCGGGTCACGGCAGTTTTTTTTTATTTATTACTTACTGTTATAATTTGTTCTTATCTAGTCTAATATATAAAGCTTAATGTACAGTTAGGTCCAGAAATATTTGGACAGTGACACAATTTTCGCGAGTTGGGCTCTGCATGCCACCACATTGGATTTGAAATGAAACCTCTACAACAGAATTCAAGTGCAGATTGTAACGTTTAATTTGAAGGTTTGAACAAAAATATCTGATAGAAATTGTAGGAATTGTACACATTTCTTTACAAACACTCCACATTTTAGGAGGTCAAAAGTAATTGGACAAATAAACCAAACCCAAACAAAATATTTTTATTCTCAATATTTTGTTGCGAATCCTTTGGAGGCAATCACTGCCTTAAGTCTGGAACCCATGGACATCACCAAACGCTGGGTTTCCTCCTTCTTAATGCTTTGCCAGGCCTTTACAGCCGCAGCCTTCAGGTCTTGCTTGTTTGTGGGTCTTTCCGTCTTAAGTCTGGATTTGAGCAAGTGAAATGCATGCTCAATTGGGTTAAGATCTGGTGATTGACTTGGCCATTGCAGAATGTTCCACTTTTTTGCACTCATGAACTCCTGGGTAGCTTTGGCTGTATGCTTGGGGTCATTGTCCATCTGTACTATGAAGCGCCGTCTGATCAACTTTGCGGCATTTGGCTGAATCTGGGCTGAAAGTATATCCCTGTACACTTCAGAATTCATCCGGCTACTCTTGTCTGCTGTTATGTCATCAATAAACACAAGTGACCCAGTGCCATTGAAAGCCATGCATGCCCATGCCATCACGTTGCCTCCACCATGTTTTACAGAGGATGTGGTGTGCCTTGGATCATGTGCCGTTCCCTTTCTTCTCCAAACATTTTTCTTCCCATCATTCTGGTACAGGTTGATCTTTGTCTCATCTGTCCATAGAATACTTTTCCAGAACTGAGCTGGCTTCATGAGGTTTTTTTCAGCAAATTTAACTCTGGCCTGTCTATTTTTGGAATTGATGAATGGTTTGCATCTAGATGTGAACCCTTTGTATTTACTTTCATGGAGTCTCCTCTTTACTGTTGACTTAGAGACAGATACACCTACTTCACTGAGAGTGTTCTGGACTTCAGTTGATGTTGTGAACGGGTTCTTCTTCACCAAAGAAAGTATGCGGCGATCATCCACCACTGTTGTCATCCGTGGACGCCCAGGCCTTTTTGAGTTCCCAAGCTCACCAGTTAATTACTTTTTTCTCAGAATGTACCCGACTGTTGATTTTGCTACTCCAAGCATGTCTGCTATCTCTCTGATGGATTTTTTCTTTTTTTTCAGCCTCAGGATGTTCTGCTTTACCTCAATTGAGAGTTCCTTAGACCGCATGTTGTCTGGTCACAGCAACAGCTTCCAAATGCAAAACTACACACCTGTAATCAACCCCAGACCTTTGAACTACTTCATTGATTACAGGTTAACGAGGGAGACGCCTTCAGAGTTAATTGCAGCCCTTAGAGTCCCTTGTCCAATTACTTTTGGTCCCTTGAAAAAGAGGAGGCTATGCATTACAGAGCTATGATTCCTAAACCCTTTCTCCGATTTGGATGTGAAAACTCTCATATTGCAGCTGGGAGTGTGCACTTTCAGCCCATATTATATATAGAATTGTATTTCTGAACATGTTTTTGTAAACAGCTAAAATAACAAAACTTGTGTCACTGTCCAAATATTTCTGGCCCTGACTGTATGTGTGTGTGTGTGTGTACAGTATGTGTGTGTGTCCGCTAAAGGAATCAGCACTGTCACATTTACAATCACGCAATTTGGCACAGACACCTCATTTGAATCAGTGAACTCATAGACTATATTTGAGGGGAAAATTTAACCCTGCGCTTTCGTTATCAGCCACAAAACCTGTTTACATGAAAGTCAATGAAGCTAGGAACGGATCTGTTATTATAGACTCCTATTATGGACAGAGAAAGAGACACACAGAGAAACCTACACACACAAAAAGAGACCCACACACACAGAAAGAGACACACACACACACACACAAAAAGAGACCCTCACACACACTGAAAGAGACACACACACACACACACAGAAAGAGATACACACACACAGAAATAGACCCACACACACAGAAAGAGACCCACACACATAGAGAGACACACAAAGAAAGTGACACACACAGAAAGACACACACACAGAAACAGACACACACACACACAGAAACTGTTTGGATGTTTGAGGTAATATATTGGCTGTTTTGACAGTTAAGGCCCCGTCACACGCATCGATATATCGTGCGATAGCATGAGCGATCGCACCCGCCCCAGTCGTTTGTGCGTCTCGGGCAATTCGTTGCCCGTGGCGCACAATGTCGTTAATCCCCGTCACACGTACTTACCTCTATAACGACGTCGCTGTGGGTGGCGAACATCCTCTTCCTGAAGGGGGAGGGACGTTCGACGTCACAGCGTCGTCACACAGCAGCCGGCCAATAGAAGCGGAGGGGCGGAGATGAGCGGGACGTAACATCCCGCCCACCTCCTTCCTTCTGCATTGCCGGCGGCTGCAGGTAAGCTGCAGTTCATTGTTCCCGGGGTGTCACACGTAGCGATGTGTGCTGACTCGGGAACGATGAACAACCTGCGTCCTCTACAATCAACGATATTTTAAAAAGGAACGAGGTGTCAACGATGGACGATAAGGTGAGTATTTTCCATCGTTAACGGTCGTTCCTTGCTGTCACACGCAACGACGTCGCTAACGATGCCGGATGTGTGTCACGGAATGCGAGACCCTGGTGATATCTCGTTAGATCCGTCGTTGTGTGTGAGGCCGCCTGTATCCCGGATATTTATCATGTGGCCTATGGCAAACAATTACAGCTCTGCTTCTATTTTGCTACACTTCATTAATAGGAGCTCAGAATTGTTGCTATAGGTAAATAAGGACATTCTTACTATAAGAAGCTTATGTGTCAGTTAATATGATTTCAGTGATGAGAGAGGAGAAAGGCAGAGAGAGACTAAAGCGGGCTTTACACACTACGATATCGCTAATGCGAAGTCGTTGGGGTCACGGAATTGGTGACGCACATCCGGTGGCTTTAGCGATGTCGTTGCGTTTGACACCTATGAGCGATTTTGCATCGTCGCAAAAACGTGCAAAATCGCTCATCGGTGACATGGGGGTCCATTCTCGAATATTGTTGCTGCAGCAGTAACGAGGTTGTTCCTCGTTCCTGCGGCAGCACACATCGCTCCGTGTGACACCGCAGGAACGAGGAACCTCTCCTTACCTGCCTCCCGGCCACAATGCGAAGGAAGGAGGTGGGTGGGATGTTACGTCCCGCTCATCTCCGCCCCTCCACTTCTATTGGGCGGCGGTTCAGTGACGCTGCTGTGACGTCGCTGTGACGCTAAACGAACCGCCCCCTTAGAAAGGAGGCGGTTCGCCGGTCACAGCAACGTCGCCGGGCAGGTAAGTACGTGTGACGGGTCTGGGCGATGTTGTGCGGCATGGGCAGCGATTTGCCCGTGTCGCACAACAGATGGGGGCGGGTATGCATCGCTAGCGATATCGGTACCAATATCGCAGTGTGTAAAGCGGCCTTTAGTTACTATTACCGGCAACACCGGGTACTGCAGCTAGCAATATATATTTTTATGTAGTTTTCCGAATGTTCTCCCCATCGTGTACTTTAGTTATATCTCTTTCACTCTCTAAAAAATACAACTGTGAAGTATATTAGAAATGTTTGAACCAATAACAAATTACTTTTTGCTGGTTTGAAAAATATATATATATATATATTTACATTTATGTATATATATACACATACACACACACATACACAGTATGTATGTATAACTATATATCTATATATCTATATATATACTGTGTGTATATATCTATATATATAATTGCCTTATTCTGTCTGTCTGTCTGTCTATCTGTCTGTCTATCTGTCTGTCTGTCTGTCATGCTCCGAAATTGTGTCCTTACGGTGACACAAAGCTGATTGGCCGCTGGGCTCGCCATGGCCCCGCCCCCCCACACGGATTGGCCTCTCGCCCCGGCTCTCTGCAGGCCCCGCCTCCTCACGCAATGCACGCTCGCTGTGGCCCAACTGACACGGGGCTCCGATTCCCAGGTGAGTACACACACATCAGATCACACTCACACTCACTCTCACACATCACATCCACACACTCACAACATGCTGGGATATCGCTTGCTTCTACACCGGCTCCGTCAGGATCCCGGCAGCGCCAGACATAACCTTGCGATGCTGGGATCTTAACGGAGGCCGTGAAAGCTGGTAACCATTATACACATCGGGTAACTAAGGTCCCTTAGTTACCCGATGTGTATCATAGTTACCAGTGTACACCGGCTCACACTCACTCTCATACACACCTCACATCGCATCCACACATCAAGGTCCTGCAGCTGCAGAACATACATAACATAACAGCACACACACACACACACACACACACAAATCAGATCACACTCACTCACATACACACATCACATCGCATCCACATACTCACAACATCCTGGGATATCGCTTGCTTCTCGGCGGCGATATTGTGCTGTGAACTTCCAGGACCTGCGGGAGGATCACATGGCCAGAAGCATGTGATATCCCCGGATGTTGTGAGTATCAGCGCGTATGTGCAATATCGTCAGTGTCTGTGTGTGTGAGTGTATGCGATCGGGTGTGTGTGAGTGTATGCGATCGGGTGTGTGTGTGAGTGGATGCGATCGGTTGTGTGTGTGAGTGGATGCGATCGGTTGTGTGTGTGAGTGGATGCGATCGGTTGTGTGGGTGAGTGGATGCGATCGGTTGTGTGGGTGAGTGGATGCGATCGTGTGTTGGTGAGTGGATGCGATCGGTTGTGTGGGTGAGTGGATGCGATCGGGTGTGGGTGAGTGTCGGCAGAGGAGCACGGCGTGCTGGAGGAGGCTGGGAGCAGAGAGGCTGATCTTGGGGAAGGCTGGGAGGGGGGGGCTGATGCTGAGGGAGGCTGGAAGGAGAGAGGCTGAGCAAACGTGCTCCATCCACCATACTGCGCACTCCCCATCGTGCTGCATCCCCCATGCTGCGCACTCCCAAACGTGGTCCATCCGCCATGCTGCGCACTCCCAAACGTGGTCCATCCGCCATGCTGCGCACTCCCAAACGTGGTCCATCCGCCATGCTGCGCACTCCCAAACGTGCTCCATCCGCCATGCTGCGCACTCCCAAACGTGCTCCATCCGCCATACTGCGCACTCCCCATCGTGCACCATCCGGCATGCTGCGCACTCCTAAGCGGATGGAGCATGATGGGGGGTGCGCAGCATGGCGGATGGAGCACGTTTGGGAGTGCGCAGCATGGCGGATGGAGCACGTTTGGGAGTGCGCAGCATGACGGATGGAGCACGTTTGGGAGTGCGCAGCATGACGGATGGAGCATGTTTGGGAGTGCGCAGCATGCCGGATGGAGCACGTTTGGAAGTGCGCAGCATGACGGATGGAGCACGTTTGGGAGTGCGCAGCATGACGGATGGAGCATGTTTGGGAGTGCGCAGCATGCCGGATGGTGCACGATGGGGAGTGCGCAGTATGGCGGATGGAGCACGTTTGGGAGTGCGCAGTATGGCGGATGGAGCACGTTTCGGAGTGCGCAGCATGGCGGATGGAGCACGTTTGGGAGTGCGCAGCATGGCGGATGGACCACGTTTGGGAGCGCGCAGCATGGCGGATGGAGCACGTTTGGGAGTGCGCAGCATGGCGGATGGAGCACGTTTGGGAGTGCGCAGCATGGCGGATGGAGCACGTTTGGGAGTGCGCAGCATGGCGGATGGAGCACGTTTGGGAGTGCGCAGCATGCCGGATGGTGCACGATGGGGAGTGCGCAGTATGGCGGATGGAGCACGTTTGGGAGTGCGCAGCATGGCAGATGGAGCACGTTTGGGAGTGCGCAGCATGGCGGATGGACCACGTTTGGGAGTGCGCAGCATGGCGGATGGAGCACGTTTGGGAGTGCGCAGCATGGCGGATGGAGCACGTTTGGGAGTGCGCAGCATGGCGGGTGGAGCACGTTTGGGAGTGCGCAGCATGGCGGATGGAGCATGATAGGGGGTGCGCAGCATGGCGGATGGAGCACGTTTGGGAGTGCGCAGCATGGCGGATGGAGCACGTTTGGGAGTGTGCAGCATGGCGGATAGAGCACGATGGGGAGTGCGCAGCATGGCGGATGGAGCACGTTTGGGAGTGCGCAGCATGGGGGATGCAGCACGATGGGGAGTGCGCAGTATGGCGGATGGAGCACGTTTGGGAGTGCGCAGCATGGCGGATGGACCACGTTTGGGAGTGCGCAGCATGGCGGATGGAGCACGTTTGGGAGTGCGCAGCATGGGGGATGCAGCACGATGGGGGGTGCGCAGCATGGGGGATGGAGCACGATGGGAGGTGCACACCTCCCCCCAACACACACACACACGCGCACTGCACAACACACACACACTAGGAATCACAAACAACGCCCTACACAGACACCCACACACACAGACAACGCTGCACACACAAATATACGCACATACTGCACAACACACACATTGCTCAAAACATACCTCCCCCCAAAACACACCACACCCACACAAACCGCACAACACACACACACACACAACGCTACAGACACACAGCGCTCCACAAACAACGCAACACACGCAACACACATACAACACCGCTCTCACCCCCCGCGACACTCAGAACATGTACAGCGCCCTACACAAACACTTGGTAACTACACACAACATCTATATATATAACAAAAATCATACATGAACTACACAATACGTAAATTCTAGAATACCCGATGCGTAGAATCGGGCCACCTTCTAGTATATATATATATATATATATATATATATATATATACTGTATATATACATACACATATACAGTGTGTGTGTATATATACTGTATATATTGTGAGGTAGCGTGGTCGGCTGCGCAGCAGAAGACACGGGATCCAGGCATCAAGGTTCACAGCATCCGGTTTAATAGTCAAACAAAAGTCCACAACAGTACACATGGGCCTCTCCGGCAGAAAACTCAGGGAGTTGTGTTCACTCCCTCACACACTAAGCTCCCACGCCCATCTTTCTGTTTCCTTTTAACCCTGTAGGGAAACAGCATTAACCCCGGAGTGGAGTTACTTTCTATCATGGAGTGAGCACAACCGAGGCGAGACGTACCGGCCGTCATAGATAATCCCGGTCACAGTCTCACATACCCCCCCCCTCAGTTCAAGCGAGCGGGGTTGAACTCCTGCCAGCAAACACGGGCCACGGGACAAGGCATCGGCGTTGCCCTGCAACCTACCGGCCCGGTGTTCAACCGTAAACCGGAAGTTCTGCAGAGAAAGGAACCACCGGGTAACCCGGGCATTCCGTTCCTTGGCGGACCTCATCCAGACCAGTGGAGAGTGATCCGTCACCAAGCGAAACTGCCGTCCCAGCAGGTAATAGCGTAGGGACTCCAAGGCCCACTTGATCGCCAGGCACTCCTTCTCCACTACGCTATAATTCCGCTCGGGAGGGGTGAGCTTCCTACTTAAGAAGGTGACGGGGTGTTCCTCCCCCTGAACCACCTGAGACAGCACTGCCCCCAGGCCGACCTCCGAGGCGTCAGTCTGTACTATGAACTCCTTCCGGAAATCAGGGTTTACAAGAACGGGCTGTCCGCACAGGACCCCTTTTAAAAAAAGGGGCCCGGAAGGAGTCCTCGGCCTGCGAAGTCCAGCGCACCATGACGGACTTCTTGCCTTTGAGGGGGCTGATAGTCCCGCAAAATCTTTGACAAACCTCCTGTAGTACCCCGCGATACCCAGGAAGGCCCTAACCTGCTTCGTGGTCAGGGGTCTAGGCCACTTCTGGATCGCCTCAACCTTGTTAATTTGGGGCTTAATCACTCCTTGGCCTATCACGTAGCCCAAGTAGCGGGCTTCCGTGAGTCCCAACGCACATTTCTTGGGATTGGCTGTCAATCCGGCTGTTCGAAGCGCGTCCACCACCGCTTGTACCTGTTCCAAGTGGGTCTGCCACTCTGAGCTGTAAATGATGATGTCATCAAGGTACGCTGATGCATACGCCTGGTGGGGTTCCAGCACCAAGTCCATCAACCTCTGGAACGTGGCCGGAGCGCCATGTAACCCAAAAGGCAAGACAACATAGTGGAAGAGACCCTCCGGCGTAACAAAGGTGGTTTTCTCCTTGGCGGACTCCGTCAGTGGCACCTGCCAGTACCCCTTGGTCAGGTCGAGCGTGGTAAAATATCGCGCCTGTCCCAGCCTATCAATCAGCTCATCCACCCGCGGCATGGGGTAGAGATCGAACTTGGATATTTCTTTCAATCTCCTAAAGTCATTGCAGAATCTTAAGGAGCCATCGGGTTTTGGTATTAGGACAATGGGACTAGTTCATTCACTCCGGGATTTTTCGATGACCCCCAGGCGTAGCATTGTCTTCACTTCCTCTGATATGGCTTGTCTTCGAGCCTCCGGTACGCGGTATGACTTCAGGCGAACCTTCAGGTGGGGCTCGGTGACAATGTCATGTCATATCAGACTGGTCCTACCCGGCAACTCGGAGAAGACATCGGGGTTCTGCTGAACCAGCCGTCTGGCCTCTCGCCTCTGTTGCTTGGTGAGGGCTTCTCCAATCCTTACTTCCGGTTCGTCCTCTCCGGAGGTTGCTGGAGCCGGGTTTGAACGACCCGAAGAGGAGGGAGATGGGGAAAAATCAACCATCAGGCTTTCCCGTTCCTGCCACGGTTTTAATAGGTTGACATGGTATATTTGTTCAGGTTTCCGCCTACCGGGCTGCAATACTTTATAGTTGACCACCCCGACTCTTTCCTTTATCTCGTAGGGGCCTTGCCACTGAGCCAGGAATTTACTCTCCGCCGTGGGGATCAATACCAACACCCGATCTCCGGGTTTAAAGGTCCGCACGGTGGCTTGTCTATTGTAGCGGCCGCTTTGTGCGGCCTGAGCCTCCTGTAAATGCTCCTTCACAATTGGCATGACCGCGCTTATGCGGTTCTGCATTCCTAAAATGTGTTCAATCACACTTTTATGGGGGGTGGGCTCTTGCTCCCATGTTTCCTTTGCCAGGTCCAACAATCCCCGGGGATGTCGCCCGTATAACAATTCAAAAGGCGAAAACCCCGTGGATGCCTGTGGCACCTCTCGTATGGCAAACATCAAATAGGGAAGCATCATATCCCAGTCTTTCCCGTCTTTGGAGATCACCCTTTGTAGCATGGTTTTCAGGGTTTTATTGAATCGTTCTACTAACCCATCCGTCTGAGGATGATACACAGATGTACGCAACTGCTTGATCTGGAGTAGCCGGCATAGTTCTTTGGTCACTTTAGACATGAATGGGGTCCCCTGATCCGTAAGGATCTCCTTGGGCAACCCCACCCGGCAGAACACAGCAAACAACTCCCGAGCTATAAGCTTCGCCGCAGTATGTCTGAGAGGTATCGCCTCTGGATACCGGGTGGCATAGTCAACGATCACTAGGATGTGTTGGTGCCCTCGAGCAGACTTTACGAGGGGCCCCACCAGATCCATCCCTATCCGTTCAAAAGGGACTTCTATAATGGGTAACGGTACCAACGGACTGCGAAAGTGGGCCAGTGGTGCGGTAAGCTGACACTCCGGGCAGGTTTCGCAGAACCGTTTAACCTCCCCAAAGACCCCGGGCCAATAGAACCTTTGCAATATTCGCTCCTGCGTTTTCTTGACCCCTAGGTGGCCACTCATCAGGTGTTTATGAGCCAAGTCGAGGACCCGCCGGCGATACGGCTGGGGCACCACCAACTGCTCTACCCCCACGCCCCGTATTTCATCTACCCGGTAGAGTAAATCCTGCTTAAGAGCGAAATGGAGGTACCTTACCTGGGCACCGGGCAGCTGTGCCACCCCGTCAATTACTATCACCCGATTCCGGGCATGTATTAATGTAGGGTCCTGGAGTTGGGCTGTCCCAAACGTATCCGGGGATGCCTCCAAGTCCGGGATGGGCTCGACCGTCTCAGCCTCTCCTGCCAATACCTCTAGGGGCGACCTATCGGGTTCACACTCTGTCCCTATCATGGGGACCCCTATGGCAGGTGTCCCGGATTCAGGATAGTAGGGCTCAGGTCCCGGACTGACCAATATCTGAGGGGACTTAGGAGGTCCCTTCCATAAAGTCCAAAAATAGGGCAGATCCCTTCCTAGGATCACGTCATAGGGAAGAGAGTTAATAAGTCCCACCTCATGTTGCACCTGACCGCAAGGTGCTGTGATGGTGACAATCCCCGTGGGATAGTCTCGGCGGTCCCCATGTATGCAAACCACCCCCACGGTACGTCCTGTGGCCTTTACTTTAGCCCTTAGGGTTGATCGCACAAGGGTCACTAAGCTTCCGGAATCCAACAAGCCTGTAACCGGACATCCATTCACCTGTATTTGGCACAAGTGGGGCTCAGTCTCTGGGGAGACCAGGTCAGCGGTACACACCACCTGAGCATACATTGAACCCCGCCGGGTAACCCCACAATCCATGGGCTCCGTGGTGAGTGGACACTGGGCTTCCATATGTCCCACCCACTGCCACCGCCAACATCTAATAGGGAAGGAAACCCCCTTGACGAGTTGTCGTTTAGGGTACATAGCCTTCCGGACCTCAGGGACGGAGGGTGCGGCCTCAGACGGGACGGTAGCGGACTCCCGCACCGGTGTCAGCGGTGGGTCCTTGGCCCTAGGCTTGGAGGGGCCGGACCGACGGGCGGTACGCAAAGTCTCAGTGTCCCGTATCAAGTCCTGCGTAGCCACATGCCGCTCTACCAGGCCCACTAATTGGTCCAGGGTACTTGGGTCGCCCTGTCCTACCCACCGTTGAATGGTGACGGGTAAGGTGCGCACAAAACGATCAACAACTACCCTTTCCACCATTTGCGCCGGGCTCAGAGTGTCAGGCTGCAACCACTTTTTTACGAGATGCAACAAGTCATAGGCCTGTGAGCGTACGGGTTTGGCTTCCTCATAGAACCACTGATTTACCCGCTGAGCCCGTACATAGGTATTCACCCCCATCCGAGCAAGTATTTCGGCTTTCAGGGTCGCATATTCTAAGGCGTCCTCGGTACAGAGGTCCAGGTACGCTTTTTGGGGCTCCCCCGTCAGATAGGGCGACAATACCTCAGCCCACTGGGGGGTCGGCAGTTTTTCCCGCTCGGCCACCCGCTCAAGCACCGCCAGGAACGCTTCCACATCATCCCCCGGGGTCATCTTTTGCAACGCTTGTCTCACCGCTTTCCGGACGCTGCCGTCGTCACCCGATCCCGGGGTTGTTGCTGCCGGTCCGGCACGGATCGACTTGGCCAGGAGAACCATCTGTTCTTGGTGTCTTTGTTCCTGCGATTTCAAGGATTGGAGCAGGTGTGCATTGGTCTGTTGCTGCTGTGCATTAGCCTGAGCCAAATGCTTTAGTATGTCCTCCATGGCGTCGCCGGGTTTGGGCTGTAGTATAGCCGCTCGAATCCAGGACATGCGCTGCTGGGTCACCAGGGATGGATGCTACACCTCACCGGGCTGGCATGCCCGCTGATTCTCCACCATATGTGAGGTAGCGTGGTCGGCTGCGCAGCAGAAGACACGGGATCCAGGCATCAAGGTTCACAGCATCCGGTTTAATAGTCAAACAAAAGTCCACAACAGTACACATGGGCCTCTCCGGCAGAAAACTCAGGGAGTTGTGTTCACTCCCTCACACACTAAGCTCCCACGCCCATCTTTCTGTTTCCTTTTAACCCTGTAGGGAAACAGCATTAACCCCGGAGTGGAGTTACTTTCTATCATGGAGTGAGCACAACCGGGGCGAGACGTACCGGCCGTCACAGATAATCCCGGTCACAGTCTTACAATATATATATATATATATATATATATATATATGGTATATACTGTATATATTAGCTAAAAACAATACTTGAAACATTCTTGAAACTATCCTGTATAAATACACTAGGGGTGGATTACTTTGGCACATTTGAATATCTGATTGTGGTGATATGATGGAAATGAAGCAGCTTCTGTTTTTCCTCCTCTGCGGGAATTAAAGGGTTATTCCCATCTTCATAAATGGATACTGTTGGATCAAGCACTTAATTTGCAGCCCTTCTCGAGATAGTAACACTTTTTCTTTCTTTTTTCTTACAGCTCATTGATCAGGCGACAGACCACCTTGATCAGGCGACAGACCACCTTGATCAGGCGACAGACCACCGCTGCTGTCTATCTTGTAAGCACTGCGCAGAAGCTGGCCTGGATTAGGAGGTAACAGTATACACAATCGATCCTAGCTTGCCTCAAAGCAGTGCTGACAAGCGCAAAAGAAAAGATCTCGAAAGTGCTGCACATGTTCTGTAGTCAAGCAGCGGTGGTCGGTCTCCTAGGCAACAAGTTGTAAATAAAAGAAAAGTGTTAAAGGAAATCTGTCAGGAGGTTTTTGCTACCTCATCTAAGAGCAGCATGATGTAGGCAAAGAGATCCTGAACCCAACGATGTATCTGTAACACCCCTGAGGTACCAGGTGCCACAAAATGTGAACATGGAAACCCAAACCATGGAATATCCATGCCAGTCAACACACCAGCACCCTCAGGCTACATACACAACCCCAACACCAGACTGGGAGACTGCCTGGCAACAGGTAAAAGGGATGGGCACCGATTGGATAGTCGCAACCCAATCTGTAGGGAGAGACCTAGCGAGGGGGAGGGGCCAGGGGTCGGTTGTTAAGTTGGCGGGAGGAAGTGAAGAGGAGTGTTTGTAGGAAGTGGAAGTGTGAGGAAAAGGAGTTGAGAGGAGAGAGAAGGAGTCGAGAGTGAAAGTACAGAAAGATGGAAAAAGACCTAAAGTAGCACCGGAGTGCTGTAACAGGAGTGAGGGACTGTGGAGAACGGAACCCGGACTCCAGGAACCGTGGGTTACCTGTGAAAGTGTAAGACTCCAGGATAGCGGGACGCCTGTGGAAGTCTGGAACCAAGGCTCACAGGACTCAGCACAAGGCGGGGTGCAGACCCCAGGACAGTGGGACACTTTATGGTCAACTGTTAATTCTGCCAGGGGACAGGATTTCCAGGATCCCTCACCAACCCAAAGAGTCTGAAGCGTCAGCAGTGAACAGGAGACCGGGGACTGAACCCCTTCAATAGTCCAGGCTGTCTGCAATAGGACCAAGACTGAAAAGAAGGGACTTCCAAGAAGCTCTAGGCCACGGGAGCCCATCAACAACAAGTGTGCACGGAGGACAGCCAACCCAGGTCACAACTGGTACGGAGAACAAGGGGAGCGGGAACACCTGTAACCGGCACCAGCGGATCCAGATACCAGACCAGTAAAGGCAAGTTGAACCGCAATGCTGGTGTGGACTGTTTCCTTTGCACCTCTGCACATATACTGACTGTCCCCTGTCATTGCCCCTTCACCATCCACTGCTGGGGCCTAGCCCTGCTTGCGGAGGGCCCAAAACACCTAAAGCTGCACAACTCCATCATCCCCAGCAGGACCCTGCAGCAGCTGCCCCAATAACCTGGCCGCACACCACAAGTGGCGTAGTCGAAAAACTCTTTATTTTTATTTCTCCCTTTTATTTTTACCCCTTTTTTATTCGGACCAACCCCCAGGGTCACAGGAGTCCTTAGTTACCCCTCTCCACCCACAGCAGTTTTTAATTGCAATGAGATGACACACAGTTAGGGTCACAGAGCTAGGGACCCCAATATAGAGATATGCCTTGACGAGGCTTTGGGGCTCAGTTACATTGATCAATGCGATTGCTAAATATCTCCTTTTTCCTAATATTCATAGCAGGTATGCAATTCATTATTCACATGTTCAAATTAGCAAGTAGCATTTTTCATTGTATATTCCAATATTTTTCCATATGCTTGAGGCATTATACCATTATCTATGTTTGATGTGCAGCCTTATCCTTTGTATAGTATGTATTTTTTGGCTTGCACTCATAATATATATATTAGTGCTCACTTCAGTTATCCTATTCAGTTATATGTAGTTTTTTTTCTGAATGTGAACACAGCTCCGCCCCTTTCGGCCATGTTTTTTCCATCTCCTATATAAGAAAGTCCTTAGTTACCCCTCTCCACCCACAGCAGTTTTTAATTGCAATGAGATGACACACAGTTAGGGTCACAGAGCTAGGGACCCCAATATAGAGATATGCCTTGACGAGGCTTTGGGGCTCAGTTACATTGATCAATGCGATTGCTAAATATCTCCTTTTTCCTAATATTCATAGCAGGTATGCAATTCATTATTCACATGTTCAAATTAGCAAGTAGCATTTTTCATTGTATATTCCAATATTTTTCCATATGCTTGAGGCATTATACCATTATCTATGTTTGATGTGCAGCCTTATCCTTTGTATAGTATGTATTTTTTGGCTTGCACTCATAATATATATATTAGTGCTCACTTCAGTTATCCTATTCAGTTATATGTAGTTTTTTTTCTGAATGTGAACACAGCTCCGCCCCTTTCGGCCATGTTTTTTCCATCTCCTATATAAGAAAGTCCTTAGTTACCCCTCTCCACCCACAGCAGTTTTTAATTGCAATGAGATGACACACAGTTAGGGTCACAGAGCTAGGGACCCCAATATAGAGATATGCCTTGACGAGGCTTTGGGGCTCAGTTACATTGATCAATGCGATTGCTAAATATCTCCTTTTTCCTAATATTCATAGCAGGTATGCAATTCATTATTCACATGTTCAAATTAGCAAGTAGCATTTTTCATTGTATATTCCAATATTTTTCCATATGCTTGAGGCATTATACCATTATCTATGTTTGATGTGCAGCCTTATCCTTTGTATAGTATGTATTTTTTGGCTTGCACTCATAATATATATATTAGTGCTCACTTCAGTTATCCTATTCTGCAATAGGACCAAGACTGAAAAGAAGGGACTTCCAAGAAGCTCTAGGCCACGGGAGCCCATCAACAACAAGTGTGCACGGAGGACAGCCAACCCAGGTCACAACTGGTACGGAGAACAAGGGGAGCGGGAACACCTGTAACCGGCACCAGCGGATCCAGATACCAGACCAGTAAAGGCAAGTTGAACCGCAATGCTGGTGTGGACTGTTTCCTTTGCACCTCTGCACATATACTGACTGTCCCCTGTCATTGCCCCTTCACCATCCACTGCTGGGGCCTAGCCCTGCTTGCGGAGGGCCCAAAACACCTAAAGCTGCACAACTCCATCATCCCCAGCAGGACCCTGCAGCAGCTGCCCCAATAACCTGGCCGCACACCACAAGTGGCGTAGTCGAAAAACTCTTTATTTTTATTTCTCCCTTTTATTTTTACCCCTTTTTTATTCGGACCAACCCCCAGGGTCACAGGACCGGGCATCGGCCGAGACCACGATTGATCGCCACTGCTCACCGCGTGCCCGGGACCGAGTACCCCACAGCCCCTGGGGCATCACATATCACTTAGATTAGTCGCTGCAGCCGTTCTGACACTGAAAGATTTTAGATCTTATATGTAGCAGTGCTGGGAGAGCTGGCCCCGCCCATACCAGGCTTTCAGTGTACATTTCCATAGAAAGAAGCTGCTAATCACAGAAGGGGGCGGAGTAGGACTAAAGCTCACATGCTGCTGAGACCCACTAATGATAAAGATAAGAGGCTTAAACTAACATTGCATGTAAACAGACTGTGAGATAACAGATGCAGGGCTGAATTCTCTGTTTTAACTCTTGCAGCATGCTGTCTTCAGATTACATTGCAGAAACCTGACTTGCTGACAGAATCCCTTTAACATCTCAAGAACGACTGAACATTTTACTACTTTACTTGTTTTTGAAAGCTCTATCCAACAATATCCATCTATGGAGTTGGGAAAATCCTTTTAACCCTTAAAATCCACACACGTTCATTTATGCTGTGGATGCCAATTCATATTCCATTCTTTGCAACGCGTAGAATAAAATGTATTGGTGCAAAAAACAAAACAAAGCTTTATAACTTTGTAAAATTTGCTGACACTTTCCGGACACTGAGGCGACTGGAGATTGTGCGAGTTAACAAAATGTTTTGGAACCAGAAGATTTTTACTGTTGATAATTTTTCCAATGCTTAAATTTAATAACTTTATTGCACCTGATCTGGATATTTTACAGCTAAGATGCGGCTAGATCTGTATAACAGGATATAAAGTGGTACAGTCACTCAGATTATATCCTGGCGTCGTGTGTGAACATCAAAGGACGCTGCTCAGTGAAGAGCTCAGTGAGGAGCAACGTCTGCACACCAGCCGTGATCGTATAGTGGTTAGTACTCTGCGTTGTGGCCGCAGCAACCCCGGTTCGAATCCGGGTCACGGCAGTGTTTTTTTTTTTAATCTTTATTACTGGTATATATATGTATGTAGTTTTTAAAATTTTCTCCCCGTCATGTATGTTAGTTATATCTTTTTCCCTCTCTAGAAAATATAACTTAGCTGTATATTAGAGGCTATTGAACCAATAACAAATTACTTTTTACTGGTTTGAAACATATACTGTGTGTGTGTGTGTATATATATATATATATATATATATATATATATATATATATATATATATATATATATATATATATATATATATATATATATATATATATATATATATATATATATATATATATATATATATATATTGTAAGGATGCAATGTGGTAGATGGCCGGTATGTGTCACAGAGGGGGAAATCCTCTGTGATCTGAACCTGGAATGTTTCTCTGGGACTTGTAGTTCCATGAGGATTGTTGTACACATTCAGGGCTGGGTTCATGGGATGGTCAGAAGTGATGGGCGGGACTGACCATCCACATACCTCCCATACGTAGGTGTGTCTCATGGGATTTAATGGAGCTGTCGTTTGTCACATGATCTCTGTGTGCTGGTGGGAGCCATCTTGGTTGGAGCACATGTGCAGGAGATCCTGTGCATACAGAGCTAGTGAGGGCTCTGAAATGTCAGGGAGCTGCAGAATCCACTGAGGCTGTGAGGAATTGGAACGTGTCCATGGGCCGGGATGTTGAGCCCAGTGTGAGAGTCTCCCTGGACTGGATGGAGGCAGACTGACAGCCTGCAAACCTACTGGCAGGTAACACCCCAGAAAGGGGACTATACTGGCTGATGCCAGAGAATGAACTGTATGAACAATCAGCAGTTTAAACAGACAGTGAGACATTGTCCTGCGGGAAAGTGGCTGTGGCCCATTACACTGCGTGGTTTATGAGGATGTGAATAAATCACCGAGATTCTTTAAGTGACAAAGTGCTTGTGTGTGTCTTGATCCCGCTGCCAGACGTGTGCCCCAAGACGTTCAGGGCCCAGGTCGTCACATTATGGTGGAGAACGCGGGCATATGGCCTGGTTGCTAGGGGCAACGCAGCCTGGTTGCTAGGGGCAACACAGCCTGGTTGCTAAGGGCAACGGCCTAGGACATATTCTTGTGGATACGGACTGCTTGCTGTGGATCGGCGGGTCCACGAAAAAATTTTTTGAAGCGGTTTGCGGTGGATCGGCGGGTCCACGAAAATTGACGGCGCACTCAAGCAGCTTGCGGTGGATCGGCGGGTCCACGAAGTTCCGGGAAAGCTGAGCGACCATGAGTGGAGCCGCAAGCCTGGACGTTATGGAGGAGCTGTACCAGTTCCTTGTGTGTGGACAGCAGGAGCTGTCAGTGCGCAGAGATGTGGCAGCAGTGGACCAGTTTGTGAATTCCCTTCTGGGGCCAGTACGGGCACAGGGTACCCAGGGAGATAAAGGGGAACGGTGTGAACTGGGATCTAAGGACACTGCAAGGAAGCCACAGAAAGCCCATAAAGGGGTGGTTGCCCATAAGGGGGTGGAGTCCCATAAAGGGGTGGTTGCCCATAAGGGGGTGGAGTCCCATAAAGGGGTGGTTGCCCATAAGGGGGTGGAGTCCCATAAAGGGGTGGTTGCCCATAAGGGGATGGAGTCCCATAAAGGGGTGGATGCCCAAAAGGGGGAGGAGTCCCAGAAAGCGGTGGTCCCCCAAAATGGTGCAGAGCATCCCAAATCCAAGGGTGAAGTGGCGCAGATGGACTGTAGCCAGGGACAACAGTGTTCATGCCACAAGTGCCCGGTTTGCGGTATAGACCACCCATCCGACGAGAAGCCACGTCTGTGTTCCGTGGAAGTGGATGGGGAATCTGTAACAGGGGTCGTAGACTCAAGGAGCTTGGTGACCCTGGTGAGGGCCACTTCTGATGTCAACTTGATTCCTGGAAGGAAGATCCACGTCAGCTGCAC
The DNA here is from genome assembly GCF_048569485.1 of Anomaloglossus baeobatrachus. NCBI lineage: Eukaryota > Metazoa > Chordata > Amphibia > Anura > Aromobatidae > Anomaloglossus > Anomaloglossus baeobatrachus. The sequence continues at coordinate 17,787,128 of NC_134361.1, forward strand.
CCACAATAATGAGACAGAATACCCAGTATCCAGCGTGGTCATAAAGACAGCCAGGGACAGTGGTTCTCATGATGTTGGTGTAGTCTCAGATTTACTGCACCCAATTATTATAGGTTGGGACTCTAAATTATTTGTGCACTTGTGGAAGCAGGGGGACGTATCCGGTTGCTTGTGTAAGAGCCAGAACAGCCCAAAGGAAACCCTACCACATTGGGAGGTGAAAAGGGGTCCTTGTTGTGGAGTTATGTGTGGTAAGGAGGAGATAGTACCTTCTAAAATTGACTGTCCTAAGTTAGGGGTGACCAAAGAAAATGGACGGACCCAACTTGGTGACATAGGGACTAAGGGAATAACCAATAGTGTGACCGTTAAAAACGGGGTAGCTCCAGAAAGGGAGGCAGATATCTGGTTAAGTGGGGACATGATAGTCCAGGACGCCAGGGGGAGTGACGATGACTCCAGAATGGACACTGACTCTTATAAAAGGACAAGAGAGTGCAGTGAGGTACAGACAATTGAGAAGGGTAAAACCTCCTCCAGACGCCGGAGACGTAATAAGCGCCAAAAGCTTGTGCAAGGTATCCCGTCTGAGGGTGCAGAGAAAGTGAAGTACCTGGTCGAGGAAAACACATTGCCAGTAGCAACTGCTAAGGTAGAGTCAGACAGCGATGTCCTACACAAGAAAGAGGTATCAGAAACTGAACTGACACATTGTAACGACAGACATCAGCAGGGTGAAATGTCAAAAAATGAGCCAACCAAAGCAGTAATGGTGGTGTCTCCTATAGATTCCAAGCATGAAGCAGAAGGTCTGTCGGACAAGAGCACTGTGGGAGGTGAAATCCTAGAGGGTAATACAGGACAAGGAATCCTGGAGAAAGTTGGTGAAGTACAAATCCATAGAGGTCATGGTGAGCAGACCGGTAAATTACCCAGTGTTGGGGTGATGAAGGGTGAAAACGGGGCCAAAGGTCTAAGAGGAACAGAGTACCACGCTGAAGGGTGTGACACCCTTGCAGAAAAAAAGAGGACTGAATGTGACACTGCAGAGACCCGCAAGGAAGTTGAAGGTAACGCAGTGAAGACCCAAGAGACAGCTGGTGCTGCAGAAGTGAAAAGAGTCTCTGATGAGGTGAAGTCTGGACCAGAGGTCTTATCAGGAACTGATAGCCTGAGTGACCTGCCTGGTAAGACCAAGATGGAAGACATAGAGATTGTCTTGGTTAAGAAGAGTAGCAAACCCAAAGGCTCTGAGGCTGGAGCTGAACCGGAAGAGTGTGTAACTCAAGAGGTGGAGCCGTGCATGAGAGAAAAAGATAGATGCAAGAGACCAAAGGAATGGTCTAATTTCCTTGAAGGTCACGAAACCGGTCCATTCTTTAAGTGCATGGTAGATGTGCCCGAAGACCTAAGAAAAGCCTGTGCCCATAAGTCGATGCATGAGACGTTTAAGAAGGCTGTAGGGGCCTGTGAAGTGTACTTTGCCCCAGAGACTTGTCGGTTGGTGGTGTGCTCTGCCAGTAATGTCACAAAGAAGCGGGTGGCTATCCTGAGTGACATGCACCTGCAGTGTCTTCGCACGAAATGGCTCATCTCGGCACAGATGGAAGAAGACACCAGACGCTTGGAGTGTATGAAGCAGCTCACTGCAGAATTTCAGGAAGTTGTGGTGGTGAAGAAATCATTAATTGGGCTCGCATTAAGAGCGCTGAAAAGTAACATTCAGCAAGCCAGGAAGGTTCCAGGTATTACAGCGATTGAATTAGAAGAGCACAGTGGAACATTCCAAATCTATGGGAAAACTGAAGAAGCAGTGAAAACAGCTCGAAGGCTGTTGGACTTTGTGGAAGAGGTCACACAAGTGCCCAGAGAACTTGTCAAGAAACTGATTGGCAGAAATGGAAGAGTCATGCAGGAGATGGTTGATACATCCGGTGTGACGAGAGTAAGACTTAAGGTTTATCATAAAGCCAGGTTACCCTGTGAAGTTGGTATGGTTCCATGTGTCATGGCGGGAACAAAGGAGTGTGTTGAAAACGTACGAGTTCTCCTAGAATACCGCCTGGGATACCTGGAAGAAGTAAAGCAAATGGATCTTGAAAGACAGAAGATTGCAGAGACACTTTGTCAAGTGAGTTTGAGGTCACGACCGCTTTCGGGCCAGGGCCCAGAGAAGAAGTGTGGTCCACCTGATGAACGTGTTTCCTTCACTGGCAAGGGAAGTAGGTCCTGTAGGGAAAGGAGCCTAGGTCATAGAAGACCTACCTATAAATCAGGCTATGGCACAGACTCTGAAGGGTCCAAGCCCTCTAAAACAAAATCTGAAAGAAAAGATGGAGGGAGTGACTGGTCCATAGCCAAAAGTGGTGGTGGGAAAAGGCGGAGATGGAAAGGTGACCTAAGACGTCATAAGAGAAGAGGCCATAGTAGATTGGCAAACAGAGAGTGTGCAGGGTCTAGTTGTGGGAGATCTGTCGGCTCGGTTGTGAGGTACCTGGACAAGAGCCCCTCTAGTGGACTGGTTAGCGCAGAGTCAGGCCGCACGGTAGTTTTGACTGATGGGGTGTCTCACTACCACACTGACCGTTGGAGACAGTTATGGAACGATATGTCGGACCGGCGGACGTGTCTGAGAAGAGGGTTCACTGAGGAGGGTTTGGTGACAGTGGCGGATGGTCGGTCAGGAGCAGAAACTCCAAGTTTTCGTAGAGGGCCCATTCGACTGGTAGGGTATGGTTTCCCTAATGCCCTGTCTCAGGGTCACTGTAGGTTGTCGAGTGTTCCACCCTACAAGTTGGAACAGAGGGGGGGGATATGTAAGGATGCAATGTGGTAGATGGCCGGTATGTGTCACAGAGGGGGAAATCCTCTGTGATCTGAACCTGGAATGTTTCTCTGGGACTTGTAGTTCCATGAGGATTGTTGTACACATTCAGGGCTGGGTTCATGGGATGGTCAGAAGTGATGGGCGGGACTGACCATCCACATACCTCCCATACGTAGGTGTGTCTCATGGGATTTAATGGAGCTGTCGTTTGTCACATGATCTCTGTGTGCTGGTGGGAGCCATCTTGGTTGGAGCACATGTGCAGGAGATCCTGTGCATACAGAGCTAGTGAGGGCTCTGAAATGTCAGGGAGCTGCAGAATCCACTGAGGCTGTGAGGAATTGGAACGTGTCCATGGGCCGGGATGTTGAGCCCAGTGTGAGAGTCTCCCTGGACTGGATGGAGGCAGACTGACAGCCTGCAAACCTACTGGCAGGTAACACCCCAGAAAGGGGACTATACTGGCTGATGCCAGAGAATGAACTGTATGAACAATCAGCAGTTTAAACAGACAGTGAGACATTGTCCTGCGGGAAAGTGGCTGTGGCCCATTACACTGCGTGGTTTATGAGGATGTGAATAAATCACCGAGATTCTTTAAGTGACAAAGTGCTTGTGTGTGTCTTGATCCCGCTGCCAGACGTGTGCCCCAAGACGTTCAGGGCCCAGGTCGTCACAATATATATATATATATATATATATATTAGCTCAAAAACGTCAAGAATTTCTTCACAGACTTCAAACTTTCCCGGATTTTACCGAAGGGCTTTGTTTGTTTATTTTTTTACATTGCAGAAAAACCTAGACGTCAACACAAAATTGGCTAAATGATGGTGGAATTACAGATTCACATAAATGTAACAAGGGGCGGATAAAGAGTAGCTAGGGCCCCTGGCAGTTTAGAAGATGAGGGCCCTCATGCGACGTGCACATGATCCTCTTTTGATAGATCACGGGATTAACACGCAGGTGTAAGCATGAGGTAGTGCTAAACCTAATGGAGAAGGGGTGGGAAATTAATTTTCCCAAAGGCCACATGAGAGACCGTGACTGTTGTGGAGGCCAAACCAAGAGGCTGAAATTAATACTGCTCAATATTAATGTTAACATATTAATTATAGTTATTTTATATTAGTATTGAGGAGAATTAGGTAGGCTGACACTCCCCTATATAAAGTATGAGCCTACACATAGCTCTTATATACAGTATGAGCCCACACATAGCCACTGTATACAGTATGAGCCCTCACAATGCCATCTATATACAGTATGAGCCACCATATTGCTCCTGTATACAGTATGAGCCATCACAATGCCCTCTATATACAATATGAGCCCCCACATAGCCCCTGTATACAGTATGAGCCCTCACAATGCCCACTATATACAGTATCAACCCCACATAGCCTCTTATATACAGGATTAGCCCTATATACAGTATGAGCCCCAACATAGCCCCTATATACAGGATGAGCCCCCATATAGCCTCTGTATAGAGTATGTGCCCCACATAGCCTCTTATATACAGTATAAGCCCCCACATAGCCCTATAGATACAGAATGAGCCCCACATAGCATCCTATATAGAGGATGATCCCTACATAGCCTCCTATATATAGCATGAGCCCCCACATAGCCCCTGTATACAGTTTGAGCCCCCACATAGCCCCTATATACAGTATGAGCCCCCTGTATACAGTATGAGCCCTCACAATGCCTTCTATATACAGTATGAGCCCCACATAGCCTCATATATACAGGATGAGCTCCCACATAGCCCCTGTATACAGTATAAGCCCCCACATAGCCCTCTATATATAATAGTATGGACTCCACATAGCCTCCTATATACAGGACAAGCCCAAAATAGCCTCCTATATATGATGAGCCCCCACATAGCCCCTGTATACAGTACCAGCCCCCTCATAGCCCCCTATATACTGCATCAGCCCCCATATAGCTCCCTATATACTGGCACACATCTCATACACATATAAAAAAAATAAAACCACATACTCACCTTACTCCCATTCTCCTGGTGCTCTGCTCTGGTCCATCTAGCTCCACATCTTCTTGATGCCGGCATATACAGCGCAGGCTGACGACGTAATTGCTCCAGTGATGGGAGCTCCCCGGTAGCTGTGCTGCCTTTTTGTATTGCTAGCAGTGTAGTTCCAGGAAAGCTTTCGTACCCTGCGCGGTAGCCCAGTTTACCCTCATTATAATCTGCCTATGAATGTAACATCTGAGTTGCTGCCCATTTTGCTTCTTTGGTGTCAGTACAGATAATGCTTGGGCTGGTGCATTCTGGCCATGGACCCCAGCGGAGTTTTGAACCCTGCACGGTAGCCCAGATTACCCTGTTTATAATCTAAAAAATACTTCAAGACTACTGCACTATACACACAAGATATAGTGATGTTTTTATTATATCCAGCCTGTTTATAATCTGCCTATGAATGTAACAGATCTGAGTTGCTGCCAATTTTGCTTCTTTGGTGTCAGTAAAGATAATGCATGGGCTGGTGCATTGAGGAAAAAATGAGGTTATCACAAAGTTCTGTAAAGTTATATGCAATTATTAAAAAAGCAAAATTGCTAATTGGGATGCGCTTGGGGACACTTACCAAATTTGAGGACGAAAATGGGCTTATGATAACACGTATTCCTCTTATACACAAACCTGAGGGGCTGTGCGAGGCTCCACCAGGTCCCCTTAGGCCTGGCTCCGGTCTCTCCCATCCCCGGGTTTTACCCGATGACCAAATCCTGCCCACCCTTCAATTGATTTTCAGTATGTTTATGACATAGCATATTTGTACACATAACTGTGAAATGTTTCTTTTTCTTATGTAAGTGTATATTTTCTTTTGTTGTATGACATGTTAAAAAACCCTTTTTTTGAAAAATAAAAAGTTGAACAAAAAAAAAGCAAAATTGCTGCAGAGTAACTCAGTGTTAGGACGGGGCCACACGGGGACTACTGCGATCCACTTGCATGACACTCGGCTCGTGCTGGCAGTACAGCAGAGCCGAGTGTCATGCGTGTGTCCTTGCAACTGAGGTCCGTTCGTGCGCGCAGACCTCAGCTGCGGGGGGCGGGCCGGCACTCAGGAGGGGAGGGAGGGATTTCTCTCCCTCTCGCCTGTGTAGCCAGCTATTGCCATTCTCGCACTGCACTAGCGGTACACCGGTGTACCGCGAGTGCAGTGCGATTTTTCTCTCGCCCCATTCACTTGAATAGGTGCGAGAGAAAGAGTCTCGGCTTACAACCGCAGCATGCTGCGATTGTTTTCTCAGTCCGATTAGGGCTGATAAAACAATCGCTCATGTGCTCTGACACACAGGCTAGAATTGGTCCGAGGGGAATGCGATTTTTTTATAGCACTCCACTCGCACTGTTTTTCTCGCCGTCACATTCAGCCAGCGCCAAATCATGGGGAACACACAAAAATAAAATCAGATTTGAACAAATTTTCAAAACACATCTCCCTGACATTTTTTTGTATGAAAACAAAAATTGCCTCCAGACCACGAAAAAAAGACTAAAAAAAATGTCTCAATGGTTTTGTTCTTAGTCCACAGATTAATTATTACCTTTTATAACTAATTTTTAACTTTCTGTGTAGAAGAAGATAAATAGTTTCTTAATAACTTCAAATAAAACAATAAGTTGAACTGGGAAGGAGGAAAGTAAAAATATGTCGGCAGCAAATAAGACGCTAAAGAGTCAAAAAGTGAGTAAATCTTATTTAATTGAAAAAAATTTGTTATAAAGTCTGCTCAAAAATAAGAAAGAAGAGTTACGACAGTTGCACTTCTTTGGATCCGCTTTGTGTTGAGGAGAGCCATAAGATGAAATACTTAATTAACCTCTGGACATAGAGCATTGTGGGAAATATATCGATTTGCCTTACATAATTCAGGTTTCAGATCATATACATGACACAGATATAAAGATGGCCGCCATTTCCTGTTATCCACACCTTGCTTGGAATGCAAGGAATGTCCAGATGAAAGAAGACCGCCATATAAGGGAAGATCCCTGGTCAAGCTACAAGACATCACAGACCAAACCATCAGCATGGATGCACCAGATGACGTCCCTCCCATCATCATGGTTTCATCCACTGGAGTCAGACCCGCCCATCAACAGCAACACGGATCTCCCCATTCGCTAGCCCATGAACTGTCCCACTAAATGGGCATATCTGAACTTGTGTACGCCCCTAGCCTATATCAGAGGACGCATGAGTCTCCTCAGTCTGTTTTGGTGCCATTTTCTACTGTGACCAAGAAGAGATTACACATCCGACTGTGTCTGGTGTGGATTCTTTTATGCATGCACTTGGCCCATATCAATTCGGCCAGGCAGTAGGCAACTAGTGATCTCTGGTTAAGAGTTCACCTTAACATTTGTACATATCCGTATCCGTGATACTCTTCCTATAGAGAGTGGTGGCCAGTGCTAGCCCTGCTATGGCCAGAAAAATATACAGAGGCTCATGGTGGATTCTTTTGTGGGCTTTTATAGAACCAAATGTCTTATTCATCAGGTTTTTATTCATTGAAGCATTGCTTATAGGAACACAGGGCCTCACCAGAGAACCATACTGAGTGCCTATGGGTTTTTGGAACACATTGATGAGGACCGTGGGAGGGAATGTAGCATTTTCGGCATTATATTTTTTTGTCTTCATAAGTCGAAAAATTGTTACATGCTATATTTGTACAAGAAAAAAGTAACATTTAGCTATCAGAAGCTGTGGACAGTGTCCGCTCCATATACAGGAGGTGCTGAATATCTTGTATATTCTTCCCCAGCCCCTCCGTTCACTGATGTCTTACTGATTAACTGCCTCTGGCAGAGGCATTTGCATGGTGTGATTGATGGCTTATAGGCTATGGGGTTTTTTTTTGTGTTTTTCCTTGCTTATTTTAATCAATGAAAGGAAGGAAAAAGCATCCCAGCAAAGTCTATAAAAATCCTGACTAGCTGTGCACACGCCGCTTTATTTTTCCTTGTAAATTTTGTTGCTGGAAAAAAGAAGCAGCGTGTCAATTGTTTCTGTGTTTATTTCCTGGTTTCTATAATCTCCTGCAGTTCTTTATCACTACAGTGGATTATTGCGCAGCACTTCGCATACAGCAGTTGTACCGCCCCTGCAGCAGTCAGACTGCTCGGACCCTTGGTTACTGTGGCTCGAGGGTCTCCAGACCCGGGGGCTCAGGGTCACCCGAAAATTAAAGGGGGCTATTTACAGGGAATTAATGTTCGTGACGCCACCCGTGGTTCGCGGTAGTACCGCCGCTGCCGATGGGAGTACCCGGGGGAGATGGAGTGGGGCAGCCAGATGACGTTCCCTCCACGGGTAGGGGAGGCTCCGGGACTCTGGATGGTGGAGTGTAGGCAAGCGTTATGCAAGTTGGACGCAGGGTGTGCAGTGTACTCACTCAGGCCGTGCTGGTGTTGATGTGACCATAAAGCAGACTCTGACACACAAGTAAACCAAGTCTCTGGGTGTCGCTGCCACTCTGAGGAGCTCAGGGGAGCTCGTCCAGGAATTCGTCCCCATTGGTATTGCTGATGGTCTGTAACCTGCCTCCATGCACTAGAATTTAGATGTTCTGAGTGACCCCTTGGCCTGAAGCTATTGGGGTCTAGCTCCCTATAATTAAATAGAGGAGCTGTGCTCTCGATGGCTGACACTTGGCATAACCTTGAAAGCCCTGTCCTCCTCGTTGTGTTGATGCCTTCGATCTCTGAGCTCTTGGGGAAAGTTCATAAAGAGACTATGCTCCACAGGTTAATTATCAGGTTGCGTGAAGCTACTCCCTGATCTAGGGTCCTGTACCCCGCCGTGCTCAGTACCAGTTTGGTTACTAGATTTTTCGGTGCCGACCGTTCTCCCAAAATAAGTCTGGCACGCCTGTCTAACACCCTGCAACCGAGTCTCCGACTCCTCCGGTCGTAGACCACCATCTGCGACCTAGCTCCAACTCCCTCCAGCTCCTCACTCTCTGAGGTCTACCACTCAACTCACTCAGTCCCTCCCACCAGTCTGCCTGACCCCTAGGCGAGTGGCCCTGTTCCAGCTAGACCACCCACTGGTGTGCCTGACAGGGTGTGGTGTGAGTTGTGGTTAGGATTTTAATGCTAATGGAGCAATACCAAAGGTTAGGATCCCAGAACCATGGGGGGTTGAGCTCTGCACCAAAAGAGAAAGGAGTGCAGTACCCTGTGACACCCTGACTAGTTTAGGGGCGTCACATATGGTCTGTGAGGCAATCTGTAGCTCAGTAACCCAGGGTCGTCATGATGACTATTCAGGGTTACTATGGCAGCAATCAGGTCCCTGTGATCGCATTACAGGGACCCGATCGCCAGGGAATGGTAAGCAATTCCTCTCCCTGCCTCCGGAATGCTGCGATCGTACTGATCACAGCATTCAGTGGGTTAAACTGCAGGGAGCTGCGGGGACCGCTCCGGCCAGTGAGAGCTGGGCCCTGGCTGTAACACCAGCCGGGGACCAGGTGGCGATCGAGGGGGTACAGTGCCTGAACCTCTGGATCGCCAAGACTAAAAATAAAGCAGAAAAATAAGTATGAAAAAACGCGCAAATGCAATAAAAAATGCCAGTTTTTTTTCCTGCCAAAACATACTTTTTTGTATGAAGAAAAGAAGTACACAAAAAAGCAACATAGCCTTAATAGGCTGTCATGGAAGCCAGGGGCCCGCCGCAGTCATCTGTGTGCTCTTGTAAATCTTATCTTACTATAGGACCTCACAGGAGATCGTGAATTTAACTATAGAATAAGGACTAAAAAGGAAATAAAAAATAACAAAATAATAAAAATATATATATATATATATATATATATATATATATACAATAGAAACCCACCCCATAGAAGTTACTCTGTTGCATCAACCTCCCCAAGAAATGCAAGAAAAGCAAGCAAAGAGATCGAATGTCTCCAGAAATGATACTAATAAGAACAACAGCTCAAGTCACCACACAAAAAAAACCTCATACTTTATTCACAAAAAAAACACATTTTTATTTTTTGTGATTTTTTTTTTTTTTCCCTTCTCTGCTTATGGCTGAATGTAATTAAAGCTCAAGAGGTGATTTTTGGCCACGAGAAGTTCACGGAATATCATGTTGGGAACATGAGTTTGATTCTGACGGCTCCTCATGGAGGATCATTAAATCCCTCTTCAATACCGTCTCGAGATGCCGGATGCTGGAAGAAGACTTTAGGAAGATGCTACTACAGACATTCATGTCCCTCGGGAACTGTGAAGGACAAGGTTAATTGTAAGGTTAAGATCATGGCAGATCTCTACACCCAAGAAATGGTCTGTGGCTAAAGAGATCTGTCATCTGACATCGAGACGCTGCCCCCATATTGCCATTAACAACCTCTCAAGGTCCACGTTGGATGCCAACCGAGAAAAGGACGAGGCGGCCTTCAGTGTTCGTGAAGCAGAACAAGCTTGGGAGGAATTCATGGGTTTTATCCAAAGGACCAAGTCTAACATGTCGCACGGTTTGCTTCTAGATTTCCATGGTCAATCCCATCCCATCAAACTTGATGGTTGCTCACTCACCCCAGTCTCACAAGCTCGTTGCCTTGGAGTAACCCTCGACTCTGCTCTATCCTTCAAGCCACACATCCAAGCCCTCTTCAACTCATGCCGATTACAACTCAAAAATATCTCCCGGATCCGTGCTTTCCTTAACCAAGAATCAGCAAAAACATTAGTGCATGTCCTCATCATCTCCCGCCTCGACTACTGCAACCTCCTGCTCTCTGGCCTCCCTTCCAACACTCTTGCACCCCTCCAATCTATCCTAAACTCTGCGGCCCACTTAATCCACCTCTCCCCTCGCTACTCCCCAGCCTCGCCACTCTGCCAATCCCTTCACTGGCTTCCCATCGCCCAACGACTCCAGTTCAAAACATTAACCATGACATACAAAGCCATGCACAAACTGTCTCCTCCCTACATCTGTGGCCTAGTCTCCCGGTACCTACCTGCACGCAACCTCAGATCCTCACAAGATCTCCTTCTCTGCTCCTCTCTTATCTCCTCTTCCCACAATCGCGTACAAGATTTCTCCCGTGCATCCCCCATACTCTGGAATGCTCTACCTCAGCACATCAGACTCTCCACTACCGTGGAAAGCTTCAACAGGAACCTCAAGACCCACCTCTTCCAACAAGCTTACAACCTACAATAGCCTTCAGCCCAGTAGACCACTGCGCAACCAGCTCTGTCCTCACCTATTGTACCATCACCCATTCCCTGTAGACAGTGAGCCCTCGCGGGCAGGGTCCTCTCTCCTCCTGTAGACTGTGAGCCTTCGCGGGCAGGGTCCTCTCTCCTCCTGTAGACTGTGAGCCCTCGCGGGCAGGGACCTCTCTCCTCCTATACCAGTCTGTCTTGTACTGTTAATGATTGTTGTACGTATACCCTCTCTCACTTGTAAAGCGCCATGGAATAAATGGCGCTATAATAATAAATAATAATAATAATCCTGAACAGTGGATTGAGCTCGGCTATCTCATTTCCAAAGCCAATTCTCAGGATATTTTTCATCATCTGACTCCTCCATATACGCTTTGGCTAGAAGGCAGAGGAATATGACATTTGAGAGTTTACTTAGAGGCAATCAGAGTTTGGGAAAATTGATTGAAGACCAGAACGTTAAATATGTTACCGTTCCACCTCCATCAAACCCCGAACCAAACAGCGTGTCAGGTTTCCAGGTTTTCCAGTTCTCTTTTGAATGAGCTTGCCCTCAGTTAACATGGAGTTTTAAGGTTCTGTTGCCCTACTTCCTGTCCAGCTGCTTAAAGGGCCGCCTCTCAGCCCAGTCCAGTGCCTGAGTATACTGCTTGCTGTGTGCTCCTGCTTTGCTGCTGCTAATCCTGATTGCTTTTGGATCCTCCTAAAGACTACCGACCGACCGACTCTGGACCTTACCCAGTTTCTCAAGCTGTGCCCGGATTCCGTCTGCCATCTTCGGTCAGCACTCTGCCCGGTTCTCTCTGGTTCGTAACCACTCTGGACAATCATCCCGTACGGACACTCCTGGACTTTTACCGCTTGCCCCTTGTGTCCCGGCTGCTGCGCATTTAGGCCTTCCGGGGTGATTGCCGGACAGTCCCTGTATAGGGGTTCGCTCTGGTGGTCTCCCTGGGGGAGTCCGGTGCGTGGCCCCGGGAATTCCCTCCGCTCCGTTTCGGGAAGGTATTGTGTGTATTTGTATTGCTGTGTTTGTTCCGTTGTTATCTACCGTGGTTACAGATTATAAAACATCTTGTATCAAAAACTCGTCTCTGCTGATCATTGCCCTACGCTATCGAAATCCTCAGAACATATAATAAGTATTACATTATACTCAGGCCCAAAAAAGAGGATTTCGCTGGGGCAATGACTGAGACACGAGGAGTAGATCAGCTCTTTTCTATGATTAACTCCTTGCAGCAGGAGATGGAGGTGGTGCAGACTAAACTTAGAGATGTGGAGACACAGCTGGGTCATGATCACCAGGTACTGGGTCCGGCTATACAGGATTTGCAAGTCAGAGTGGAGGCTCAGGAAGCCGGCCCCACTACGTCCGTATCAGCTGCCGGTATGCCTAGGTTACCCCCATTCCGTTTCGATGGTGACCGTGGTCAGTTTCGTGGATTTGTGAACCAATGTATACTGTTTTTTGATGTACATGCTGATTATTACCGTTCTGACCGGTCCAAAGTGTTATGTATAATTATGTTATTAACCTCACGAGCACTGGCTTGGGCTAATCCTATGATAGAGAACCGAGACATCCGTTTAAATCACCTAGATGATTTTCTGACCGCAATGGCGCAAATGTTTGATGATCCGAATCGCCGTGCTACCGCTGAATCGGCTCTCCTTTCCTTACGTCAGGGAAAGCGTTCTATCGTTGAATACGCCACTGAATTTAAGAGGTTAGTGGTAGACACCGACTGGGGAAACAATGCATTATTGTCTGTTTTCAGAAAGGGGTTGTCCGGTACCATCAAGGACGAGTTAGCTCGTTCCGAATCTCCAGGGGATTTTGAACTGTTTCTCCAGCACTGTGTGCGTATTGATACCCGCTTGACGGAACGTAGACAGGAAAAATGGGCGGCTGTAAACCGTGTAAACAACTTTACATTTCCTTCCAGAGAACCCGCTCTCAGGACGCCACGGGAGGCCGAGGACGTTCCTATGCAAGTAGACTCTCTGCAAAAGCGAGAGACCAATGAACGTCGCGAACACCGGCTCCGTGAGCGTTTGTGTTTCTATTGCGGTCAATCGGACCATTTCTTGATCGACTGCCCGAAACGTCCGAATCGCCCAAATAAGGTATTGGCAGCCATGGCAGAGTGTGACAACACGGACGCAGAGTCCGATATCTCTGAGGCAAGTGGACACTTGGATGCGGTATTTCCCTTGACTGTAATGTCAACCTCACCGAAGGACTCGGAAGGGAAATATACCCATTGCTCGCTCCCCATTCAGATCCGGTGGGAGGGACAGCTAATACCTACCTCTGCAATGATAGACTCTGGGGCAGGGGGAAATTTCATGGACTCTTCTTTTGCCAGGAAACACGGTATCCGGACTCAGCAAAGATCCTCACCGGTTACCATGGAGACGGTAGACGGATCTCCGTTAATCTCTGGACCAGTCGATCGGGAAACCGTACCGCTAGAATGCGTCATGAAGCCAGGTCAGCAGGAGACCCTTGTTTTCATGCTAATTTCATCTCCTCATTTTCCGATTATTTTAGGTATTCCGTGGCTACGGTCTACAAATCCGGTCATCGATTGGGAAACTAAGGAAATATCCTTCCCACCGCAGAATATTCCGACCATTAGTCCAGCTGTTCCGGTTCCAGTACCACCAAATACGGAGAGCACTGTACAGGTACCTGTTTTACCCCCGGTTTACCGTGACTTCGCTGATATATGCGACAAAAGAAAAGCCGACCGACTTCCCCCGCATAGACCATATGATTGCCCCATAGACTTATTCCCAGGGGCGGAGATTCCGTTTGGTCATGTCTACCCGTTGGCGGCACCTGAGCTAGCAGCACTAAAAGAGTATATTGATGAAAGCCTAGCCAAGGGATTTATTCGTCCGTCTACCTCCCCCACAGGGGCACCCATCTTTTTCGTGAAAAAGAAAGAGGGGACTCTGAGACCCTGTATTGACTACCGGGAACTGAATAAAATAACCATCCGGAACCGGTATCCGTTACCGTTGATTCCTGAGCTATTGGAGAGGGTCCAACAAGCAAAAATATTCACCAAATTGGACCTCCGTGGGGCATATAATCTGCTTCGTATACGTCCCGGAGACGAGTGGAAGACCGCGTTCCGATGTCGGTACGGACATTTTGAGTACCTAGTGATGCCTTTTGGACTTTGTAACGCTCCCGCGGCATTTCAACATCTTGTTAACGATATTTTTAGGGATATCATGGACCAATTCATGGTGATCTATCTGGACGATATCCTAATCTTTTCTGATTCTCTACAGGAACACCAGGAGCACGTCAAGACCGTACTTACCCGTCTGAGGGAAAACCACCTGTACATTAAGCTGGAGAAATGCGAGTTCCACTACTCACAAATACAATTCTTAGGTTATGTCATCTCTCCTCAGGGACTAAACATGGAATCTAGCAAGATACAAGCCATTCTGGACTGGCCGGAACCGGGAAACATCAAGGAGGTACAACGCTTTGTCGGTTTTGCCAACTTTTACCGACGCTTTATCCGTAACTTTTCAGAGATTGTCCGTCCCATCACTCTGTTAACCAAGAAAGGACAGAAGTTTGTGTGGTCCGCCCAGGCCCAGGAAGCATTCCATCGTCTCAAGGTATGTTTTACCTCAGCGCCAATATTAGTCCATCCGAATCCCGCACTTCCCTTTATCGTGGAGGTCGACGCTTCCGACTATGCATTAGGGGCCATTCTTTCTCAAAGGACTGGGGACAAGAGTCTCTTGCATCCGTGTGCCTTCTTTTCCCGCCGGTTGTCCCCTGCAGAAAGGAACTACGACATTGCGGACAAGGAATTATTGGCGATTATTTCCGCTTTCAAGGAATGGAGACACCACTTACAGGGAGCCGCGCAGCAAGTGATAGTACTCACAGATCATCGTAACCTGGAATTTCTGAAGTCTGCCAGGTGCCTGTCTCCACGGCAAGCCCGTTGGAGCCTATTTCTTAACCAATTCAATTTTGTCGTTACATACCGTCCAGGTTCACGTAATGGGAAAGCCGATGCCTTGTCCCGAATCCACGCCGTGGACTCCGTGCCTGGAACCCCGTCTCAGACCGTGTTATCGGATGCCAATTTCGTTGGAGTAATCCAGGACCAGGACTTGTGGAAGGACATCAAGCTGGCCTATGATGGTGACGTATTTCTTGCTGCCCCCCCGAATGATGTAACGCTTGTTCTTCGGAATGGTGTGTGGTTGAGAGAGCGACGCATTTATGTCCCGGAGGCCGTAAGACTTCGGGTTCTCAAGTTGGTCCATGACTCCGTGTTGGCTGGTCATAGGGGGGTACAGAAGACGCAAGAATTTCTGAGCCGTTTTTTCTGGTGGCCTACTTGCTTAAAGGATGTGAAGGACTATGTCCACTCATGTGTGGTTTGTGCCCGGTGCAAGGTCCCTCGTGTGGCTCCTACGGGACTCCTCCAACCGTTACCCGTGCCATCTCGCCCTTGGGGGTCTATCTCCATGGATTTTATTGTGGAGTTGCCAGTCTCATGCGGACACAATACCATTTTAGTGGTGGTAGATCGATTGACTAAAGCTGCTCACTTCATTCCGTGTACCGGTCTTCCCTCAGCCGCAGAGACAGTGGATTTGGTTATCCAGAATGTATTCCGATTGCATGGGGTACCAGACGAGATCATCTCTGACCGGGGCGTGCAGTTCACGTCTAGATTCTGGAAGGGGTTTTGTACGGCACTCCAGATTGATGTCTGTTTGTCTTCTGCATACCATCCTCAGACAAATGGGCAAACCGAACGGACGAATCAAACCCTAGAACAATACCTTCGATGTTATGTCAGCCATCTCCAAGACGATTGGTTGAAGATGCTTCCGTTGGCGGAGTTCTCATATAACAACACTCAGAGCAGCTCCACTAAGGTAACGCCCTTTTTCGCTAACTTAGGTTACCATCCGAATGTTTTGCCTAGGTCACCGGTTGCGGTTTCGGTGCCAGCGGTGGAGGACAGATTGACAGAGCTACGACAAAATCTGGAGGTTCTGAAGGACACTGTGGCTACGGCCCAGGAGCGTTACAAGAGGTCGGCCGACACTCACCGAAAACCAGCACCCATGTACAAGGTAGGGGACTCTGTATGGTTGTCCACCAAAAACCTGAGATTGGGTGTTCCTTCGCAGAAGCTGGGACAAAAATTCATCGGTCCATTTAAGATCACCGGGATCGTGAGCCCTGTGGCCTGTCGGCTACGGTTGCCGCACCATCTAAAGGTACACCCGGTCTTTCATGTGTCTCTCCTCAAACCTGTCTCCCCTAATACGTTTCGTGGTCGTGTTGTGCCTCCTCCTCCGCCTGTGATGGTCGACGGCGAGGAGCAGTTCGTGGTTGAGGACATTATTGACTCCCGGCTCCATCGTCGTCGGCTTCAATATCTGGTACGTTGGCAGGGGTACGCCCCCGAGGACGATTCCTGGGAACCGGTGGGTAACATTCGGGCACCCCGGAAGATCGCTCAGTTTCATCGACGGTTCCCGGACAAGCCGGGCCCTGATCCGTCCTGAGGCCGTCTCTGGGGGGGGGAGTAATGTCAGGTTTCCAGGTTTTCCAGTTCTCTTTTGAATGAGCTTGCCCTCACTTAACATGGAGTTTTAAGGTTCTGTTGCCCTACTTCCTGTCCAGCTGCTTAAAGGGCCGCCTCTCAGCCCAGTCCAGTGCCTGAGTATACTGCTTGCTGTGTGCTCCTGCTTTGCTGCTGCTAATCCTGATTGCTTTTGGATCCTCCTAAAGACTACCGACCGACCGACTCTGGACCTTACCCGGTTTCTCAAGCTGTGCCCGGATTCCGTCTGCCATCTTCGGTCAGCACTCTGCCCGGTTCTCTCTGGTTCGTAACCACTCTGGACAATCATCCCGTACGGACACTCCTGGACTTTTACCGCTTGCCCCTTGTGTCCCGGCTGCTGCGCATTTAGGCCTTCCGGGGTGATTGCCGGACAGTCCCTGTATAGGGGTTCGCTCTGGTGGTCTCCCTGGGGGAGTCCGGTGCGTGGCCCCGGGAATTCCCTCCGCTCCGTTTCGGGAAGGTATTGTGTGTATTTGTATTGCTGTGTTTGTTCCGTTGTTATCTACCGTGGTTACAGATTATAAAACATCTTGTATCAAAAACTCGTCTCTGCTGATCATTGCCCTACGCTATCGAAATCCTCAGAACATATAATAAGTATTACACAGCGGTAATTATTACTCCGGAGGATACATTGTCAGAACTCATGGATCTCAGATGACTGGGGAGGTTGATGCCATTCAGATTGAGCTGCCCAAATGGATTCAGAAAAATAAGGAGCATCCACAATTCGCAGCTATAATGGCCAAAGCGATTTTACGTTACTATGTATTTAGTGTTGGGCATTAATCTAATTCCCACAGCCTGGTGTACATGTACGTCACACACAGGCTGTGTTACACAGCCAGCACTTGCCATTAACAGCAGCAACCAGAGCTTTCTCCGTTCACTGCTGTATAACCATTTAGTTGCTGCTGTCAATCACTGACCAGTGCCTCCCCAGGCTGTGATGTAAAAATAGGGTGCTGATGTTTTTCCAATATGTAAGAAAAGAAAAAATAAAATCAGATTTGGTACCACTGCGTCCGTAAAAGTCCAATATATGAGAATATCGTATAAAATTAATTATCCCATAATGCAAAAAGTATCAAGATTAAAAATCTACCATAATTGACATTTTTTTCATCGCACCTTGAATTTAACCAACAAATTTCAAAATATGCACCAGCTCTTATCGGCCTTTTGCAATGAAATTTTGGGTTATTGATGAATTGTCATGGCAACAGGTAGCCTGCTGGAGACCCCCATTGTAGAAATAACAGCAGCAGCTGGTGTTGTGGATTCGGCTGGGATGGATGGGTGCGGTAACAGCGGTAGATGTGGATACTTGCACCAGCGGCAGCGGATATCGTGGTAGGTGGCTGGCATGGATACTTGCAGCAGTGGCAGGGGATATTGTGGGAAGCAGCCCCTTTGGATGCTTACAGTAGCAGCAGCCTTGTAATGCAATAAAACACAGACACAAATCAGCAACAGCATACAGCACAATGACAGCAGCAGCAGCACTGAGGACCTGAGAACTAGCAACATATAGAACTAGTTGCCCAGGCACCTCACTAAACGGGAAGGTGACCTAAATACCTGAAGTCTCTCAGCCAAGCTGAGAGGCACTTCCCGGTCAGGGTAAACTGGTCCTTTAATAAAAGGGTCTCACTACGAGCATGCTTACTACGGGCACTTCCAGGAGGCATGTGTGGCATGCACAGGGTCTGGGAGACAGCAACGTGAGCCAGGGAAGGGGCAGCCACTGCAGGGTGTCTGAGAAAGTGAGAGTGCCGGTGTCCCCACTGGGAGAGGGGTGCAGGACAGCACTTGGATGCCAGTATGGGCATTATACTCAGGTCACCTAAGGAGAGTAAAATGGAAACTAAAAAATAGAAATTAAAAAAATGGAAACAATATTAATATTTAAATCATCCTATTTTTTTCAATTAAAAAATAAATAAAGAAATAAAATAAAATGTGATACTGCTTCATCCATAAAAGTCCAATCTACCAAAATGTAAAATTAATTAAATCCTATGGTTAATGCTGTAAAAAGAGAAAAAAAAAACCCACTAGGATAACATTGTTTGTCACCACAGCTTGCTTTATAAAATAAAAAGTGATCAAAACGTTGTAAATAACTCGGAATGAGATTAATAAAAAATTCGACAAGCCCTCCCATGTCTCCATCAATGGAAAATAGCAACATTGTGAGTCACAAAAAATGGCGACACATACAAATTTCTATTTTTACAAATTTTCCCCAAAATTTTTCACTACTTAAAAAAAACGTTTTTTTAAAAAAGCAACAAAAAATACAAGAGCAGAATTACACTTATTTACATCATTTCAATGCACTGGAATTTGTTTCCAGTTTTTCTGTACATAATATGATAAAGAATAATAAAAAAAAGTTAACATAATTGTCTATGACTGTTCATAGTTTGCAGCTTTCTCTAATGAAATATTTTTTTCTATTAAATCTGATAAATCGAATCCATTTAATGTTGGATTAGAGGCCAGTCCAATGCACAATGATAATGATTCAGAGGAGCACAGACGCTTATTGCCAAAAATGTAAGTCTCAAAAATCCCCTTTGTTAATGATTTTGCTACTTCTGTGTAATAGTCTTTACATTGTATCAAGGGACCATTCTTTATATCTAAGAGGAAGCTTCGGATTCACAACTTCCCAAATGTCCCTGTGTACAATACTGCTACCCTGACACCCCTGTTCATCTGCGTCTTCTTCTTTTTGTCCTTTGTTTCAGTTTATTTTATGAGAATTTTTTTCTTCCCACTTACATCACTGGTGATCTATAATGTTGGGTGTCATTTGGTATTAGAAATAGAAACATTTGAGCATTTAGTAAATGTCAGAAATACGGCTTTTACATTTTTGGCACCAGACATTCCAGTTATGAGCCACTTCTCCTCTGTCACGCTGTGACTGCAGGATAGCAAGGGACAGGGGGCTCCTATACTGTCACTCATGCTAGGGAACCCTAGGCTATGCCTAACCCACAGATTACCCCTGATAATGGAGATGCCAGAGTCTTGTGCCTAACTATTCTCCTGACCAGAATCAATCTGTGCTCCCCACCCATCCAGGAAAGGAAAGGGCAGGAGTGAGATGGAAATACAGATAAGGACAGACATGGAAAAACCAAAACTCAGACACACTGCAAACTCACAGGGAGAAACAGTAAGAGACTAATGAGAAAAGCAAGAGAAGTAAGGCAGCAACAAAAGGACAACCACACACAGCCACAACTACTACAACCACCAGTAATTCTAGATCACAGCACCTCACTAGACCAGTATAGAAAAGCTATAGTTTGCATTAAAGGAAGTGTCAAGCCAGCATATATAGAAGGGGAGCGAATTTGACTGGCTCCCCGACAGCATTTGATCACAAAAGACTAAAACGTCCTTGCTAAATGAAGATTATGAATTTGAGAAAAAGCTAAACCTAAATAATTGGGAGAAAGATTTGCACAAGGAATTCCCTATAAGTACATGGAAACAAGCTCTGGAAACAACTTATGCAACTGCAACCTGTGCTTCTCTTCAGGAGACATATTATAAAGTGTATTCCAGATGGTACTATACCCCTCTAAAGTTGTGCAAGTTTTCTGCTGATAACTCACCACTATGTTGGAGAGGTTGCGGGAAAAATGGATCCTTTATCCACATTTTCTGGGGATGTCCTTTACTTAAACCCTTATGAAAGAAAGTCAGAGACCTCTTAAAGCAATTGACTACAAAAGATATAAATCTTACTCCAAAATTGGTTATTCTTTCCCTAGGGTTAGAAGAATATGAGAAAAAGTATAGATACATTGTCTGTCACATTTTCTTAGTTATTAAGAATTTATTAGCAGCCAACTGGAGAGAAGAAAGAATCCCATCTATTTCAGACGTTGCGGACAGGGTTTCAGCTCATAATTTATATGAGTATAATATCGCGTTAAAAGAAAAAAACTATCAAAGATATAAAATAAGATGGTCTCTTTGGTCCCAGAAATACATGCCAAACCTTTGTTTTGAATTAGTTCCTTGACATTATCTAAATAATATAAATGTAATATGTTATTTCTGAATGTGTTTATATACTGTGCTAAATGAATACAAGAGTTTATAATCTTGCTTGACTTTGAAACTTAACGAATTTCCTCAACATCTTCCTCCTTCCCTTTCTCCTCCCCCTTTATATTCCCTAACTCCTTCCATTCCCACTTCCCCTCCAATACCCCTTCCCATCCACTTTTAGCCTACCCTTTCTTCCCTTCCTCTTCCCCTTCTTTGTTATTTCAACAATATTTTTAAGAATGCATTTTAAATACTTCAATTACCCCCTCCCCTGTTATTGTAAACCCCTTAAAATTTAAGAAAGTATACAACAGACTAAAACGCAGCCCAGCAGAGATTAAATGGAACCTGTCACCATGTTTTTTGCCTATAAGCTGCGGCCACCACCACCAGGCTCTTATATACAATATTCTAACATGCTGTATATAAGAGCCCAGGCTGCTGTGAGAACATAAAAAACACTTTATAATACTCACCTAAACCGGTCTCTGCGGTGAATGTGGGTCAAATGGGCGTTCCCGTCTTCAGGTGCTGGCGCTGCCTCTTTTGGACATCTTTGTCGCCGCCTCTGTCATCCTTCTGAAGCCGCGGTGCATGACGCGTCCAAGGTCATATGCACTTGCCGGCATTCAGGTCCTGATCAGGGCAGATCAAAGTATTGTAGTGCGGCTGCGTGGGACCGGCGAGTGTGTATGATGTAGACACGTCATGCACACAGGCTTCAGAAAGAGGACAAAGATGGCCGAAAGAGGCGGCGCCGACAATGGAGACGCCCATCTGAGCCACATCCACCGCAGCGACCGGTTTAGATGAGTATTATAAAGTGTTTTTTTTTATGTTCTACACAGCGGCCTGTGCTCTTATGCTCTTATATACAGCATTTTAACATGCTGTATATAAGAGCCCACTGGTGGTGGCCGCAGCTTATAGGGCAAAAAACTGGTGACAGGTTCCCTTTAACTCTTGCTAGCCTGTCTATGAACTATACGTCTGTGGGTCGACACCTGAGTCTGGGTGTGCTGATCACAGACATCAGAGAAGTCAGCAGATAGAGTGCCAGAATCTGTGGTCTCCATGACAGTCGGCAATGTTTGTAAAGACGTCCTTGTAATACTCTACTCCTGAAGTAATCATCAATGCTAAAAAACTGATTAAATCCTTCTTAGTCAAAACCTGTTCACTTGGGGATCAGATTACAGCTGCCTACTGAAGTCTATGGAGCAAGGAGCAGCGTGAAAGGAACACATTAAAGTGCTGCTGCTTTACTTTGACACATATACAGTGTGTCCACCCATATCCTGTCCACCACCATTAACTTGAGAACGGCGGCAGCTATAGACATAGAAGTGGTGTCTAGGTATAGTAAAGTAGCCGTGCACTATGCAATGAAACCACCTATGCAAGGTGTCGATTCGTATTGAATTGATGATGCCCTACAACTTTGTAATTTTCTTTTTTTCTGTATCTCGTTCCGTTTTTGAGATAAAAATGCTAACTCCGTTGTTTTTCCCCAGGTGGCGCTATAGGTGGTTTCATTGTGTAGCGCATGGCTACTTTACTATACCTAGACACCACTTCTATGCCTATAGCTGCCGCCGTTCTCAAGTTGATAACGGTGGACAGGATATGGGTGGACACACTGTATACTGAATGTATATATATATATATATATATATATATATATATATATATATATATATATATATATATATATATATATATATATATATATATATATATATATATATATATATATATATATATATATATATAACTATATGGAAAAAAAGCCAGCTGAAATTGTCACGATGACTATGGAATAGTCCTATGCTATCCCTAACCTCAGGGATACTCCTGATGGTGGAGAAGCACAAGTCTCTCTCTCAGGGATACTCCTGATGGTGGAGAGGCCCAAGTCTCCTTCCTGGCCCTGCCCCTGACCAATCCTGATCTTTTTTCCCCTCCCCCCTAGGGAATGACAGGACAGGAGTGTGATGAGGCCAATAGATAAAGACAGAGGGAAAACCAAAACTTTGTCGCACAGCACGCACAAAGGTTAAGACAATAACAAATTTAGGAGGAAAAACAAGAGCAGGAAGGAAGCTGCAAAACAAAAGGGGTACACTCCACAACCCCACCAAGCAATAAGCACAACTTTCACCAGAAAGTCTGGGATACCACACCACCCAGACCAACAACTATAGCTGGCATTTGTGGAAGGATTCAACCAGCATAAATAGGAGGGGAGCAGATGTGAAAGGCCATCCCACAACATGTGATTAAAGGAGCAAACAGACCAGCAGAGATTACGTCTTGCTAGCATGCACATGAATCAGCACACATCAAGTTGACGCCTGAGTCTGCCTGTATTGTTCCCAGGCACCAGAGAAACCATCAGGCGGAGTGTCAGAATCTGCAATCTGAACGGAGCCTGACGCCGCCATGACAGTTGGCGAAGTTTGTGCAACTATCCGGATGAGAGAAATACAGTCATGTAATAATCAAACTGTGTGTGTGAGTATGCCACGCGCTCCATTCAGCCCTCGCTGGATGACTTACAACCCAACTGTTCATACATTTATACCTGGCTCCATGGAAAAATAGCGGCTCAGAAACATAGTTAGCTTTTGGTCACAGAGTCCCCCCGGCTCCATATGAAGGCACAGCCCCTGCGCTCTCCTTCCATTCCCCCATCCTTTATCTCCTACTCTTTCCAGTGGTATAAACTTTGGCCGTCAGGAATGAAGTCATCCCGACACGTGGAGTGAGATAAATGGTGAGGTTTACATGAGGTTTACTGTTTGCTTTTTTTGAAAGGTCAATTGCAATCCTAGTCCCATTATCAAGACTTCTGCACCCGGGGGCAAATAAAGATTAGTCTATTACTGCATCTTCTTTCATCTTGGCCTCGGATAATAACCCTACAGTGTATGTTCCCTTTGTCTGGGATCTGGACATGAGCCACCATAGATTTCATCACTGTGCGGCTATCTTCTTCATCCAATATGGTTGATCCGTTCATTGCCAAAGTAATTATCGAAAGGAGCTAACTGGATTATTTCATGTGTAGGTAATGGAGTGCTCCAGATACCGGAGACAGGATACTGTGGCTCCCGTTCATGATCGAGACTGAGTCTGGGGGTTTAGGATCCAGACATGGGGTGGACATCAGCAAACAACAGCATAAATTTCCCTCCACCCCCTGCTTATTCAGTGTCTGCTAAAGGTATTGTCCAAAGGCAAAATAATATATCTGCTTATTTCTTTCTGAAATGTAAATTTAATTAACGTAATAACATACTTTATTTTCCAAATATTTATGGATCGTCCTATTGGAGACTTTGTCTTTTGGTTCTACAATCTCCATTTCTAGATTCCCTGGACGTTCTGTCCTCTCTATGCCATTGCTTGACTTGTGGGGTGCTGGTAGGTGGCTGTCTCTATAGCTCAGTGGGTGCTGGTAGGTGGCTGTCTCTATAGCTCAGTGGGTGCTGGCAGGTGGCTGTCTCTATAGCTCAGTGGGTGCTGGCAGGTGGCTGTCTCTATAGCTCAGTGGGTGCTGGTAGGTGGCTGTCTCTATGGCTCAGTGGGTGCTGGTAGGTGGCGGTCTCTATAGCTCAGTGGGTGCTGGTAGGTGGCTGTCTCTATAGCTCAGTGGGTGCTGGTAGGTGGCGGTCTCTATAGCTCAGTGGGTGCTGGCAGGTGGCGGTCTCTATAGCTCAGCCAGCCCCATTTTTCCAGCATTTTCTAAAACAGGAAAGTTGTACCTTACCTATGATTATCAAAGATGGAGGAAAAGTACCTCGAACCAAGAAAGTGGGTCTGAAATCAGATGACCTATGTGGATCTGAAAATTAAAGTTTATTATTATGTTTATTTATTTTCACATGGGTCATAAATGTCAGTGACGTCCATGCTAAGTAGTCAGCGCAGGACATGCCAGAGATCCATGCTGAGTAGTCAGCGCAGGACATGCCAGAGATCCATGCTGAGTAGTCAGCGCAGGAAATGCCAGAGATCCATGCTGAGTAGTCAGCGCAGGACATGACAGAGATCCATGCTGAGTAGTCAGCGCAGGACATGCCAGAGATCCATGCTGAGTAGTCAGCGCAGGACATGACAGAGATCCATGCTGAGTAGTCAGCGCAGGACATGACAGAGATCCATGCTGAGTAGTCAGCGCAGGACATGCCAGAGATCCATGCTGAGTAGTCAGCGCAGGACATGCCAGAGATCCATGCTGAGTAGTCAGCGCAGGACATGCCAGAGATCCATGCTGAGTAGTCAGCGCAGGACATGCCAGAGATCCATGCTGAGTAGTCAGCACAGGACATGCCAGAGATCTATGCTGAGTAGTCAGCGCAGGAAATGCCAGAGATCCATGCTGAGTAGTCAGCGCAGGAAATGCCAGAGATCTATGCTGAGTAGTCAGCACAGGACATGCCAGAGATTTATGCTGAATAGTAAGCACAGGACATGCCAGAGATCTATGCTGAGTAGTCAGCGCAGGAAATGCCAGAGATCCATGCTGAGTAGTCAGCGCAGGAAATGCCAGAGATCTATGCTGAGTAGTCAGCACAGGACATGCCAGAGATTTATGCTGAATAGTAAGCACAGGACATGCCAGAGATCTATGCTGAGTAGTCAGCGCAGGAAATGCCAGAGATCCATGCTGAGTAGTCAGCGCAGGAAATGCCAGAGATCTATGCTGAGTAGTCAGCACAGGACATGCCAGAGATTTATGCTGAATAGTAAGCACAGGACATGCCAGAGATCCATGCTGAATAGTCAGCGCAGGAAATGCCAGAGATCCATGCTGAGTAGTCAGCGCAGGACATGCCAGAGATCCATACTAAGCAGTCAGGGCAGGACATGCCAGAAATCCATGCTGAGTAGTCAGCGCAGGACATGACAGAGATCCATGCTGAGTAGTCAGCGCAGGACATGCCAGAGATCCATGCTGAGTAGTCAGCACAGGACATGCCAGAGATCTATGCTGAGTAGTCAGCGCAGGAAATGCCAGAGATCCATGCTGAGTAGTCAGCGCAGGAAATGCCAGAGATCTATGCTGAGTAGTCAGCACAGGAAATGCCAGAGATTTATGCTGAATAGTAAGCACAGGACATGCCAGAGATCCATGCTGAATAGTCAGCGCAGGAAATGCCAGAGATCCATGCTGAGTAGTCAGCGCAGGACATGCCAGAGATCCATACTAAGCAGTCAGGGCAGGACATGCCAGAAATCCATGCTGAGTAGTCAGTGCAGGACATGCCAAAGATCCATACTAAGCAGTCAGGGCAGGACATGCCAGAGATCCATGCTGAGTAGTCAGTGCAGGACATGCCAGAGATCTATGCTAAGCAGTCAGCGCAGGACATGCCAGAGATCTATGCTAAGCAGTCAGCGCAGTACATGCCGGAGATCTATGCTGAGCAGTCAGGGCAGGACATGCCAGAGATCTATGCTGAGTAGTCAGCGCAGTACATGCCGGAGATCTATGCTGAGCAGTCAGGGCAGGACATGCCAGAGATCCATGCTGAGTAGTCAGTGCAGTACATGCCGGAGATCTATGCTGAGCAGTCAGGGCAGGACATGCCAGAGATCCATGGTGAGAAGTCAGTGCAGGACATGCCAAAGATCCATGCTGAGAAGTCAGCGCAGGACATGCCAGAGATCCATGCTGAGCAGTCAGCGCAGGACATACCAGAGATCCATGCTGAGTAGTCAGCGCAGGACATGCCAGAGATCTATGCTAAGTAGTCAGTGTAGGACATGTTTTTAAACCTTTCCTGGTCCTAAAAAAGAGTCCAGCAAAATGGAGCCGGGCACAGTGGGACATGTGACCCAAATTGAGTATTTTTTATCATTACTATTTTTTTCTTAGCCTTATATTTATGTACTATGTCCTTTATTTATTTTTTTTTGTTGTTACATTAATTGGACAATTGGTCAATTTGTTTTTGTGCTGAAAAAAGTGGAATAATAAACTTTCCAAACGTCTGAATCCGGCAGGAATCCCCATGTTAATGATGCCATAAAGCTGTATGTAAAGGATGACTGTTCTCTTATTTTACACTGTGATCTCCGAGGTCCCTCCCCGACCTCCCCGGGTGCCAGATCCCAGATCTGTATAAAGGGTGATGAGAACCACAAGCGTCGTCTATCAGGAGAGCGCCATCCTGCAGGTGAGTCTCTCCACACTCTCACACATTGACTGTGGACAAAAAAATTAATTTTTTCTAAACTTTTTAAAAAGTTTTATTGCAACAAAAAAAAAGTAATTTGATGTTTACATTTCCCCATATGGGAAATTATCGGTCAGTTCTGGTGAAACCACAATAAGAGGGTGCACGACTTTCCCAGCTGTTGGCGCAGACCCTGTGTATTGTGCCCACCATATGGATGCACTCTTCTCCATAGAAGCGAATCTTTTTTTTTTCTGTTATAGTTTATACACAATTATTTGGTTGTGATATATATATACAAATGTTTTGTGTGGTCATTTATTGTATCATCCTTTTCTGTTCAGTCTCTTAGACACGTTTTCTGTCCTGATCCGGTGTCACTATGACTCGTCTCATACTGCTTCTGTCGGC
Organism: Anomaloglossus baeobatrachus; assembly: GCF_048569485.1. NCBI lineage: Eukaryota > Metazoa > Chordata > Amphibia > Anura > Aromobatidae > Anomaloglossus > Anomaloglossus baeobatrachus. Next base: position 17,814,521 of record NC_134361.1, read on the forward strand.
CGTCTGCGTGGTGGCACATGGTATGTAAACCTCAGATCTTGTAAAATGGGAAATTTACTGCACATGAGCTTTTCACTACAGGAGATACAGAGCGTATAGATCCTCTCCAGCAAGAACAATACTATACGCTCATGGCCATAATTGTGCTGCCATAGTGGACCACCTACTGCTACCATACCATACGCATGCTTGTAGAAGTTGGTGTCTTGCCGTTTCTTATCACCCCGCTGGAAATATTCAGCAATGTCCCCTTATGTCCAGTTCACACCTGGTCTCTGCTCCCTCCATCAGTTCTGACACCTCAAGACACAAGAATCCCTCCAGAATCCCTGATTAATAGACCTCGCTGGTGGCATCAGCCTTGTTTTACTTGAGCGCAATATGGGTTCACTTATATTACAGCCGTAAGTCCTGACTAGTCCTCTATCTTCAGGAGCGTACTCCTCCCCTGCCTCCTGACTTATCGGTTGCCCCAGGGGCGATGTGCTCCTGATGACTGACAATGTGAACCAATGACGTTGGTTGTGCACTAATCTGAACTATGTGCTGTCCCATACCATCAGACTGTGAGGCTGACAGGATCAGAGCAGCGCTTACAAACTCTGATTTACACCTGATGTCTGCTCCCACAACACATCAGTCCTGACACCCCAAGACACAAAAATCCCTCCAGAATCCCTGATTAATAGACCTCGCTGGTGGCATCAGCCTTGTTTTACTTGAGCGCAATATGGGTGCACTTATATTACAGCCGTAAGTCCTGACTAGTCCTCTATCTTCAGGAGCGCACTCCTCCCCTGCCTCCTGACTTATTGGTTGCCCCAGGGGCGATGTGCTCCTGATGACTGACAATGTGAACCAATGACGTTGGTTGTGCACTAATCTGAACTATGTGCTGTCCCATACTATTAGACTGTGAGGCTGACAGGATCAGAGCAGCGCTTACAAACTCTGATTCACACCTGATGTCTGCTCCCACAACACATCAGTCCTAACATCCCGAGATACAAGAATCCCTCCAGAATCCCTGAATAATAGACCTCACTGGTAGCATCAGCCTTGTTTTACTTGAGCGCAATATGGGTGCACTTATATTACAGCCGTAAGTCCTGACTAGTCCTCCATCTTCAGGAGCGCACTCCTCCCCTGCCTCCTGACATATTGCTTGCCCCGGGAGTGGCGTGCTCCTGATGACTGACAGTTTGGACCACCGGCGTTGGTTGTGTGCTCCTCCATTCCATATCATCAGACTGTGCGGCTGGCAGGATCAGAGCAGCGCTTACAAACTCTATAGGAGAGAGCTTACAAGCACTGTACTCTTTAGTAAGGATGTGACACCTGACAGAGGAGCAGCTTCGTGTCCTGCGTTATTTAATAGCCATTGCTCTTCTTTTCTTTCTATGTTTTAGGATAAACACGAGACTGAATACATAGAAAAAGAACAGAATACAATGTATGTTGTGACAACACAAGGAAAATGCTAATACTTTCTAATTCTATTTTTTCCATCCAGGATGTCCCAATATCGTCGCGAGATCATCCTGGGGTAAAGGGAACACCAACTGCAGAGACGCATTAGTAAATCCTGTGTCCTGGGTGATCGTCCATCACACGGTCACCCCGACCTGCGGAACAAGGGACGCCTGCACCGCACGAGTGAAAAGCATTCAGGACGACCACATGCGGAACAGAAACTATTGTGATATCGGCTACAAGTTAGTACTGAGCTTTGGATTTGGGTTTATGTTATTCTCGTGGGTTAGAAGCTTTTTTACATCTTCATGTGTAGGTGGGTGAGTGGCAGGACTGGTCTTCAGGACATGTGGCGGGCATCAACCATTGCACCGTTACCTGATCACCAGCGATATTCTATCGATATTGTATACCGTAGCACTGGTTTTAGATGATTTTGTGGTTACTGTATGGGTTATTTGTCATCCGGACACCATACCAGGAAAGCGATAATGGGAGATATCACACATGGTACGATCTACACCAGTGTCACGTTCAGAAGGACAGACTCAGTATTCGCTTTCTCCCTGTAGCTTTTTCCTTCAGGCACATTAAAGGGGGCTTTACACACTGCGATATCGCTAACGATTTATCGTCGGGGTCATGGTGTTTGTGACGCACATCCGGCGTTGTTAGCGACATCGCAGCGTGTAACACATACGAGCGACCTTCAACGATCGCAAAAGTGGTAAAAATCGTTGGTGTTGGAGAGGTTGTCCAAACACCAAATATCGTTGTCTGGTGAGTAGCGATGTTGTTCCTTGTTCCTGCGGCAGCATACATTGCTATGTGTGACACCGCAGGAGCGACGAACATCTCCTTACCTCCGTCCACCGGCAATGAGGAAGGAAGGAGGTGGGCGGCGTGTTCCAGCCGCTCATCTCCGCCCCTCCTCTGCTATTGGACGGCTGCCATGTGACATCGCTGTGACACCGCATGAACCGCCCCCTTAGAAAGGAGGCGGATCGCCGGCCAGAGCGACGTCGCAGGGAAGGTAAGTCCGTGTGACGGGTGTTAGCGATGTTGTGTGCCACGGGCAGCAATTTGCCCGTGACGCACAACTGACGGGGCGGGTGCGCTCGCTAGCGATATTGGTACTGATATCGCAGCGTGTAAAGTACCCTTTAGGGTTAATTCCTTCACTGGTGCAGCAGCAGACTTGCCCATCTGTCAGCACTTAATCACTTCCGTCAGGGGATATAAGCCCTCTGCTTTCTGGGTAATGTCTTGGTTATTCTATTCAGTTAGGAGCAGAGAGGATGTGGTGGTTGCTGCTGTGCTTTCTGCTGCGGTTTGTGCAAGTTGAGTGTTTTTGTTCTACCTCCTTTCCTTTATTATTCCTCACCTGTATTTCCTTGATTGTTTTTGGTGTGTTTGAGGTTTGTTGTTCTGTTGGTAGTGTCACGGTTCTGATGCACGGAGCATCTTGTGGTGTTATGCTCTCCTGCAGAGCCGGTACTTGCATTGTGCAGAGCTTTTTGCAAGTTTGGATGCTCTTCTGTTTGTTTTGAACACTTATGCATGGGTCGTCTCTCAGCTATGGGTTCTGCGCTGGTTCTGTTAGGTGCCTACGTAAATGCTCCTCGTTCCTGGTGATTGCTCTACTTCATTAGGGAGCATGTTCGCCCGGAACGTCGCCAGTCATACTTCCTGTTTTACAGTAGTGCTCTCGGCTCCCGTAGTGTTTAGTGATCTGATCTTGGCTCTTGACTCCGGACTGTTGTTGACTCTTCTCTGCCTGCCTCCCTGTCTTTGTCTTTACCTCCTGGCTTTTGACCTCAGATCTCCTCCTGACCACGTCCACACCCGATCCCTGTATGCTGTACGTACTCTCCTGGAATCTTGACCCTCAGCTTGTAGCTTGACCTTGCCGCTGTCTGCTCCCAGTGTCCCGTCGCTACCTCCTGGCTTCTGACCTCAGCTTGTCTGACTATCTCTCCATTCTATTCACGCAAGTAGTGTCTAGCGCCACCTTGTGACGGGTGGGTTGTTAGGCTCTGTCCGGGTTAATCCCTTGGGTGGTGGGGACACAGTTGTTAGCGCCTGGAGAGGATACAGGATCACGTTGGAGGCTCGACTCTGACTACCACTGAGTCTACCGTCAGGATAAGGGACAGCTCAGGGTCCCTAGTCGTACGGTGAGCCTAGGAGCCCTGTACCATCCTATTCCCCTGTATCTCCCAGTTATAATCGACTGTGAAGAATGGCCGCAGGATGTTTACAGGTTAATGGTGAGAATACTTACAAAATACAGAATTGTTTCCAATTATTTCACAGCTTTATAATCGGCAATGACGGCACCATATTCGAAGGTCGCGGCTGGTCAAAGCTCGGGGCTCATGCCGTAGGCTCCAACTCAAAGTCCATTGGTATCGCCTTTATTGGAAACTTTCAGAGTAAGTAGAGAAATGAGTTACTGGATAGATGTGAACATTCAGCACAAATTTTCCTTCCCCTATTTCTTTAAAAGTTTTTTTTCTTACAAACTATGATTATTACAACTGATTACTGAGGCTTTAAAGGCAATGTAGAGATGTATGGAGCGCTGATGGCTGTGATGGCGCAGGACAGATCCTAGGCCAAATGTATACGTTTCCCAAATGTTTTATTTAAGTAATTTTCGACTAGGCCACGACTGAGACCTCTTAGGCTGGAGTATTTGGTGCGGATTTTATGCACAGAATTATAAACCATTTCTGCAATAAACATCTTTATACTTTGTTGCAGAAAATGCATTAAAAAAAGCACAGAGCAGCGGATTTCATTGTCCCCGTTGAAATTAATGGGTAGAAATGCACCAAAAATTTTACTTTCTGCCAAAGGAATGAACACGTTGCAATTTTCATAAATGCACCCAAAAATAATATCTGCAGATAAAAGGCTCATCATATAGATGTGATTAAGCTATAAAACTCATCCAATTTGCTAGGACTGTAAAATGCTGCTGCACCAAATACACAACGTGCACCTGACTTCAATGGGATGAAATAAATCTTGACTCCCCCAAAAAAACGAGATTATCCCATGTTTGTACGGTATAACTTGCTGATTTTGGGGATCCGAGCACTGGGTCCAAAGATTAGACAGATGTGTTCAAACTCGGCCTCTACTTCATTTATTGCCTATTGGATTGTCGGGAATAGCCGAAAACAGCGCTCCAACATTCCCATAAGTGATTGGAGGCCGAGCACGTGCTCCTCTGCTCCATTCAAGAGGGGGCTGCAGGCACCCAATTTTAGGACCCAGTGCTTGGACCCCAGCAGTCAGCACCTTATTCTCTATCCTATGGATAGGAGACTGCTTTTTTTTTCATAATTGTTAAACTACACATGTACCCATATCTGCTAGTATTTAGGAGGGACAGACGTGGGTGAGTGGCGCTTCGCTCACATTGTTGCGGCACCGTTGCTGCACGGTCTGGTAGTACCAGTATTTTTGTGTAATGTATCTGACATTTTTCTTTCTCTCTTCTCGTAACCAGACAGTCTCCCATCCTCCAACGCCTTGAACGCAGCCAAAAGTCTTATCCAATGTGGAGTCGCCATCAAGAAGATAAAACCAAACTACACCCTGAAGGGTCATCGCGACGTGCTCGGCACCACGTGTCCTGGGGACGTTCTATATAATAACCTCAAGCAGTGGGGCCGGTTCTTGGCTCAGAAGCAATCGCTGCCATAGAGAGCAATGTACACCGCAATGTAGGAGAATAAATCAGCATATACTGCACTGATGACTCTGCTGTTATTTCACCGCAAATAGCCAAAATGTCAGAAAATCCAGAAATACTAAACTATAGGTCTACAGCTCCAGAATGAGCTCATTATATACTGAGGCTCCTTGATGTGGGGGTCAGGGGTTTTCAGTGGAGCCCCCATATTTACTAATGAACATTGCAGATGATTCCCCTCTTAGTAATTAATCTCGACCAGATAAAAAAATATTTATTTTATATGAAATGAGTAGATGAATATCTACTGGTTGTCTCGGGCTATGTAATGACAGGACAGGAGGCCCATAGGCTGGCCCTCAGACTAGAAACCCTGCGCTGTCCCTTATCTTGGAGGTAGGCTTGATGGTAGCCAGGTCCAAGCCCCCAGCATGACCCTGACTCCTGTCCGAGCTCTGATCTTACTCTCCCTCTCCCGCACCCTTGGGTCTAGCCGGAAAACATAATAGCAAAACCCCACAAAAACGACACGGACAACGGAGAACGAAAACTCATACACACAGCACTCAAAACACCCAGGAGATACAACATGTGTACAAGGGAACAACGAAAAAGGGGAGAAAGTAACGCACAACATGTAAATGTCCACAGCACTCAATATCGCAACACAGATCACCATAATCAGATTCACACAAAAGACCGGGATCGCAGGAGCTTATGCTAAAGCTATCATCGACGCATACTGGAAGAATAAAGTACCTTAAATAGGAAGGACACAGCTGCACGTGACAAATAGCAACCTGAGCTCCTAGTTCCTGCTCACCAGTCTGTAGGAAGTAATTCCTGCAGGGCTGAAGACCAGTGAACCTGAATCAGCCGACACCCGGCTCTGGCTGAACAATTCAGAAGCCTCATGTTGCTTGCCAAACTCTGTAGTGTGAACAGAGTCTGACGCTGCCGTGCCACCAAGTGCGTGCAGAGCCAAACATCGCATAACACTCGTATAGTCCCTATTTGTTCTGGGACACAGTGCTTCAGTCCTGATAGAAAAAATATTAAACACGCCCTGAGCCTGGCAGATTGACGAACTTATGCCCAATGGTGCCCATTCATGTTAGAATAAAATTGTCCAAAATGGCCAAATTCCATCATAACAAACAGTTGTTGGCTGTCTCGGTGGGTTCTCTTAGACTGATGACCTTTTGTGATTCACAACACAGGCCAAACTTGTTGGGTTTTTCGAATGATGATAAACACTCGCTGAATCCAATATGGCCGATGCAGTCTGAGGTGTGACAAATGATCGTCTGGTTGGCCCATTTTCATCTGACGTGTATGAGGCCTTCCCTCCCTCTTTGCTGTGGGAAAATAGAGCAGTAGTGTACAGTTGGGTACTGGGCAGTGTGGAGAGCTGTGGCTGATCCTGGGGCACACTGCGGATCACTCTGGGCACGATACTTGCCCCTAGGTAAGCTGTGTCTTACTTGCCATGAGCTTTCATTCTGTGGACACTGTGGCTGATTCTGTGGACTCTAGGGCTGACTCTGAGTGGTCTGTGGCTGACTCTCAGGGCACTGCAGCTGACTATCGGTGACTTGCTGATTGTTCGGACTCTGTAGCTAACTATGGGCAGGTTGTGCCTGACTCTAGTGGCATTGGGCTTGACTTTGGGGTAGCTATAAGTTAACCAGTGAACCATGGTTGAATCTAGTGGCTCCGTGGATGAATTTGTGGCACCATGGGTAATTCAGGGGCTCTGTGACTGATTCTGGAAGCACAATAACTGATTCTGGGGCCCTGTAGCTTATTCAGGAGATTTGCAGCTGATTCTGGGGCTTTGAGGCTGATTGTAAAGCTCTCTGGCTGATTTTGGTGGCACTATGGTTGATTGTAGGGCTCTGTGGTGAATTCTGGAACTCTGTGGCTAATTCTGGGGCTTTGTGACTGATCTGATTCTGGGGGCACAATGGCTCACTATAAGGTTTGTGACTGATTCTGGGGGCAAAATGACTGATTATGGCTCTGTACCTGATTTTGGGGGCACAATGGCTGGTTCTAGGGCACCATGGGTGATATGGGGTTCTGTAGCTGAGGCTGGTAGCACTATGGCTGATTCTGGGGATTTGTGGACAATCATGGGGTCTCTGTGGCTGATTTTGGGGATTAGGTTCCTATCAGGTCCTTTATAATTCCCAAACAACTACTCTAACCTAATATCTGCCAATTTTTGTATTCTAATAACATCTTAAAAATTGACAGTCAGCCTGGTAGCAGTGGGGGATCTCTTCTTGCCAGGTGACTTGGAGGCCTTCCTTAGTGCGCTCTGTGCGTGGGTCGCTGTGGCCTGTAGCAGCACAGCGTCCCCCTTCTTAGATGCTGTATGCCTTGCCCCTTGTGGTGGGCAGCGCGAGACGGATATAGGGCCTGCTTGTATTTCTGCGGCCCCGGGCTCTATTGTGCTACTTCGCCTTGGGAGTCTCTGATGGGCCAGGAGATGTGGAATTCCTTGCCCTCTGGGTTTACTGCTGGGCCGTTAGCACCCGAAAGTCGAGGACCCGGTGTCCTTATTCAGCGCTCGGTCCTGAAAAGCTTGCAGACAGCTCTCTAACAGCGACCGTTCTCTTTCCCTGCTACTAGAGTTCTGAGGTCCCTCTTCCTGTCTCCCTGTCTAACCCCTCCCCAGCCCAGAATGCACAGGGAAGCTCGCCCTAAACAGGACTTGAGCTCCCCCTTCTGGCTTGAGTTAGGAAGTGTTGTGTGTGACTGGACCTGACATGGAGATATCCCCGCTGCTTCCAGGCATAGAGTTGCCCCCCGGTGAGGAGAACGACGCCACTGTGGCTCCCATGACCACTGGGGTGCCACATACAGTTAGGTCCAGAAATATTTGGACAGTGACACAAGTTTTGTTATTTTAGCTGTTTACAAAAACATGTTCAGAAATACAATTATATATATAATATGGGCTGAAAGTGCACACTCCCAGCTGCAATATGAGAGTTTTCACATCCAAATTGGAGAAAGGGTTTAGGAATCATAGCTCTGTAATACATAGCCTCCTCTTTTTCAAGGGACCAAAAGTAATTGGACAAGGGACTCTAAGGGCTGCAATTAACTCTGAAGGCGTCTCCCTCGTTAACCTGTAATCAATGAAGTAGTTAAAAGGTCTGGGGTTGATTACAGGTGTGTGGTTTTGCATTTGGAAGCTGTTGCTGTGACCAGACAACATGCGGTCTAAGAAACTCTCAATTGAGGTGAAGCAGAACATCCTGAGGCTGAAAAAAAAAGAAAAAATCTATCAGAGAGATAGCAGACATGCTTGGAGTAGCAAAATCAACAGTCAGGTACATTCTGAGAAAAAAGGAATTGACTGGTGAGCTTGGGAACTCAAAAAGGCCTGGGCGTCCACGGATGACAACAGTGGTGGATGATCGCCGCATACTTTCTTTGGTGAAGAAGAACCCGTTCACAACATCAACTGAAGTCCAGAACACTCTCAGTGAAGTAGGTGTATCTGTCTCTAAGTCAACAGTAAAGAGAAGACTCCATGAAAGTAAATACAAAGGGTTCACATCTAGATGCAAACCATTCATCAATTCCAAAATAGACAGGCCAGAGTTAAATTTGCTGAAAAACACCTCATGAAGCCAGCTCAGTTCTGGAAAAGTATTCTATGGACAGATGAGACCAAGATCAACCTGTACCAGAATGATGGGAAGAAAAAAGTTTGGAGAAGAAAGGGAACGGCACATGATCCAAGGCACACCACATCCTCTGTAAAACATGGTGGAGGCAACGTGATGGCATGGGCATGCATGGCTTTCAATGGCACTGGGTCACTTGTGTTTATTGATGACATAACAGCAGACAAGAGTAGCCGGATGAATTCTGAAGTGTACCGGGATATACTTTCAGCCCAGATTCAGCCAAATGCCACAAAGTTGATCGGACGGCGCTTCATAGTACAGATGGACAATGACCCCAAGCATACAGCCAAAGCTACCCAGGAGTTCATGAGTGCAAAAAAGTGGAACATTCTGCAATGGCCAAGTCAATCACCAGATCTTAACCCAATTGAGCATGCATTTCACTTGCTCAAATCCAGACTTAAGACGGAAAGACCCACAAACAAGCAAGACCTGAAGGCTGCGGCTGTAAAGGCCTGGCAAAGCATTAAGAAGGAGGAAACCCAGCGTTTGGTGATGTCCATGGGTTCCAGACTTAAGGCAGTGATTGCCTCCAAAGGATTCGCAACAAAATATTGAAAATAACAATTTTTTGTTTGGGTTTGGTTTATTTGTCCAATTACTTTTGACCTCCTAAAATGTGGAGTGTTTGTAAAGAAATGTGTACAATTCCTACAATTTCTATCAGATATTTTTGTTCAAACCTTCAAATTAAACGTTACAATCTGCACTTGAATTCTGTTGTAGAGGTTTCATTTCAAATCCAATGTGGTGGCATGCAGAGCCCAACTCGCGAAAATTGTGTCACTGTCCAAATATTTCTGGACCTAATTGTATGTGCCACCCCCCCACCATCTTCTACCTTCAGGGGCTTCTCTGTCCTCTCATTCTACATCCATAGACATTAATATTGAGTTACCCCTTTTTTCCCCTTCATCCAGAGGAGCATTTGTGAGATGACATTGATGTTGGGGGGAGGCCAGGGTCACAGGCTCCATTATAGGATGGGGCTGGGGTCCGGGCTCTGTGCGGCGTCATGGTCTCCCCCCTCCATGTCTTTATGGACTCTGTACACTGGGCAGAGTCATGGGGAACAGAAAAGGGTCTTCCCAAACTGTTCCCACAAAGCTGAAGCTACAATTGTCCACAATGTCTTGTGCTGAAGACTAAAATTTCACTTCACTGGAACTAATGGGTCTGGGCTGACCCGTGATAACAGCCCTGAGCATCATCCTCCTCCACCCTCTGTACCGCAGGCACAAGGCAGTCAGGGGTTAATATTTTCCTGAAATCACCAAACCGAGACTCCTCCATCAGATGCAGATAGAGCAGTGTGAACCATCACTGCACAGAACACGTCTCCTTCAGAGTCCGGTGGTGATGGCTTTACACTACTTCTTCCTACGCTCAGCATTGTGCTTGGTGATGTGCGGCTCAGGATTGTGCTTGGTGATGTACGGCTTGGCATTGTGCTTGGTGATGTACGGCTCTGCATTGTGCTTTGTGATGTACGGCTCAGCATTGTGCTTGGTGATGTACGGCTCGGCATTGTGCTTGGTGATGTACGGCTCAGCATTGTGCTTGGTGATGTACGGCTCGGCATTGTGCTTGGTGATGTACGGCTCAGCATTGTGCTTGGTGATGTATGGCTCGGCATTGTGCTTTGTGATGTACGGCTCTGCATTGTGCTTTGTGATGTACGGCTCGGCATTGTGCTTGGTGATGTACGGCTCGGCATTGTGCTTGGTGATGTACGGCTCAGCATTGTGCTTGGTGATGTATGGCTCGGAATTGTGCTTGGTGATGTATGGCTCGGCATTGTGCTTGGTGATGTACGGCTCAGCATTGTGCTTGGTGATGTACGGCTCAGCATTGTGCTTGGTGATGTTCGGCTCGGCATTGTGCTTGGTGATGTACGGCTCGGCATTGTGCTTGGTGATGTACGGCTCGGCATTGTGCTTGGTGATGTTCGGCTCGGCATTGTGCTTGGTGATGTACGGCTCGGCATTGTGCTTGGTGATGTTCGGCTCGGCATTGTGCTTGGTGATGTTCGGCTCAGCATTGTGCTTGGTCATGTACGGCTCGGCATTGTGCTTGGTGATGCATGGCTGCAGCTTCTCGGACATAAAGCCCTTGGCGGTCGCAATGTTTGTGCTCATGTTACCAGTGAAGGACTGGACTCAGCAGTTGTGGGGTCAGCAGAGTGTTGGGGACTTTTCTGCCCTCTGCTCCTCAGCACTTGGCCCCCAGCTCTGTAACGTTACGGTTCTCCTCTTTGTGGCCGAGTTCCTGTAGTTCTTTCTGAATAATACCACTCACAGGTGATGGGGAAGAAAGAAGAATAAAGGTCATGACCGGACTTTTTACCCTGGTGGCTTCTATTACAGTATGTGCTGTATCAGTGAGCTCTGCACCACCGGCCGCTCTGTCACGTGGTACTGATGGCAGATGGCATGGCAAGGCGGGGGGCCGGAAGGTATACACTGGGGGAAATAGGGCCAATTATTATACACTGGATGCAATGGGGCCGGAAGTTATACACCAGGGTAAATGGGGCTGGATGTTATACACTGTGGACAATGGGGCTGAATGAGAAACCTGAACTCAGTGATTAAGATTTGTGTCCATTTCTCCATATCGTATATATCTATTTTGGGGAACATTAAGAGACAACTAGTATGGCCGCCATTACAGTTCCTGCAAGGGTAAGCAGCTTTCCTAAATTCATGAATTAAATACCGGCCCGGAGGGGGCAATAAAATTGTGTCAATATTACCTAAAGGAGATCGTCCAAAGCTAACAAATTTACCCTTAACTGGCCCATCTATACTAAACAAGTATTTTTCTTAGAAAATAATCCACCCTTCTGTAGAGAGTGTCCCTGCTCACTTGAGGTCCCTCTCCTTTAGCATGCGCTTTTCGATGAGGTTAGGTTTGAAACACTAATCATATGTATGCCTGTTCGTACTGAGCATGTGCAGAGCAGCTATTCCTGCACATGCTCAGTTCAAAATCAGCACTAAACCATACACCTCTGCCCCCTTGTGACATACAAGCACTGGTACATGTGCTGCGCCTGTACTGGTTGGTGAAAGAGGTCTGATGAAGTGCTGCCCGGACTTCTGATGACTTATACTAGGGATTTGTAGTTGACTGCGCACCAAAAATGTGATTTATAGCTTGTGACAGTCAATATTGGAGAAACCTCTGATCCCGGCTGTTTTACTTCTTAGATGCCTCAGTCATAGCCGCTGTGGCATCTAAGGTGGTTGGCAGAGGATGGAGATTGTCAGCGTACCGGCGTCCTGTGATGCATTCAATGGCTTTTAATGGCTAATCATCGCAGCCTCGGGATAACAATGCCCCGGTGTCGCCGTCACTTCTACTAGACATGGTTCTGAAATTCCATGTTTCTGAACGCATCATACAAGAGGATCAAGTCCTCATATAGTAAATTGAGGGAAGTCTAAAAAATGTCTGAGTGCAATAATAATAAAGGAAAACAAAAATAATCCGATCCATAAAATATCTTTTTCATTGTTATTATGTGACCGTGGGTTTAGTCAGAAGGTGCAGGACTTTTGCTTCTTCTCTGGCATCTCATGTCTTCTCAGGTAGCTGTGGTTATGGAGGCGTCCTCCACCGGCGCGGGGCAGTCCCAGATTTCCCAATCCTGACATCAGGTTACAAATACAGAAGCTGCGCAGACAATTCTCCATCCACACAAAGAGTCATCAGCGCGTCCCTCCTCATCAGTGTCCTGCCATCATGATCCGTCTGCTCCTGATCCTGTCCCTGTCCTGCATCACAATACACGGTAAGAAGCTCCACATCTGCCATTACTGCCACCGAATGTACTTTTCGCTTCTATGCTGCAATAGGGTGATTGTATTTGTGGCAAATTTGTGTGGTAATAGGCAGCAGAATATAGCAGACTTTTTATGGCAGCCTATATTCTGCCTATAGGTCTGGAGTAGTTATAAGCGGGCACCACCATGCCCGGGTGCTCTGTACCCATAACTAGTGATGAGCGGGCACTACCATGCTCAGGTGCTCAGTACTCGTAACTAGTGATGAGCGGGCACTACCATGCTCGGGTGCTCAGTACTCGTAACTAGTGATGAGCGGGCACTACCATGCTCAGGTGCTCAGTACTCGTAACTAGTGATGAGCGGGCACTACCATGCTCGGGTGCTCAGTACTCGTAACTAGTGATGAGCGGGCACTACCATGCTCGGGTGCTCAGTACTGGTAACTAGTGATGAGCGGTCACTACTATGCTCGGGTGCTCAGTACTGGTAACTAGTGATGAGCGGGCACTACCATGCTTGGGTGCTCAGTACTCGTAATTAGTGATGAGCGGGCACTACCATGCTCGGGTGCTCAGTACTCGTAACTAGTGATGAGTGAGCACTACCATGCTTGGGTGCTCGGTACTCCTATCTAGTGATGAGCGGGCACTACCAAGCTCGGGTGCTCTGTACTTGTAAATAGTGATGAGCGGGCACTACCATGCTTGGGTGCTCAGTACTGGTAACTAGTGATGAGCGGGCACTACCATGCTCGGGTGCTCTGTACTGGTAACTAGTGATGAGCGGGCACTGCTATGCTCGGGTGCTCTGTACTGGTAACTAGTGATGAGCGGGCACTGCCATGCTCGGGTGCTCTGTACTGGTAACTAGTGATGAGCGGGCACTACCATGCTCGGGTGCTATGTACTGGTAACTAGTGATGAGCGGGCACTACCATGCTCGGGTGCTCTGTACTGGTAACTAGTGATGAGCGGGCACTACCATGCTCGGGTGCTCAGTACTCGTAACTAGTGATGAGCGGGCACTACCATGCTCCGGTATTCAGTACTCGTAATTAGTGATGAGCGGGCACTACCATGCTCAGGTATTCAGTACTGGTAACTAGTGATGAGCGGGCACTACCATGCTCGGGTGCTCAGTACTGGTAACTAGTGATGAGCGGGCACTACCATGCTCAGGTGCTCAGTACTGGTAACTAGTGATGAGCGGGCACTACCATGCTCAGGTGCTCAGTACTGGTAACTAGTGATGAGCGGGCACTACCATGCTCAGGTATTCAGTACTGGTAACTAGTGATGAGCGGGCACTACCATGCTCAGGTATTCAATACTGGTAACTAGTGATGAGCGGGCACTACCATGCTCAGGTATTCAGTACTGGTAACTAGTGATGAGCGGGCACTACCATGCTCAGGTATTCAGTACTGGTAACTAGTGATGAGCGGGCACTACCATGCTCAGGTATTCAGTACTGGTAACTAGTGATGAGCGGGCACTACCATGCTCGGGTGTTTAGTACTCATAAGTAGTAAGTTTAACAACAGCACAGGAGCCGCTCATTAAATCAACACTTCTGAATGCAAAACCACCCGAGCCGTGAGGGAGGGTTTATTACCGGGACATGTTGGGGGATGAGCGGCTCCTGCTCTGTTACGTTTTTACTGCAACGTGGAATAAAAGCCGTGTTTTACTGGAAATGTCTCATTGCTGACTCTTTCCATTGTCCATTGTTTGCACTGACTGCTGTACACGATCTACATCCATTTAAAGGAACTGATGCATGGAATTAAAGTGCAAAAAAAGTATGAGTTGCATTAATAATGCAAATGGAAAAAGAAGGGCCCCATTGATTATTATGGGGCCCGTGTGGGTTTAGTTGTGTGTCTTCTTTGTAGAACTGAAAAAAATCCTGCATGCTGACGTTTTTCTTTTCTAAAAACTTGCACAAGAAGCTCCCCATAATAATCAGTGGGGCCCTTCTGCTCCCATTTGCATAATTTGCATGTAGACACTTTTCCACATGAATTACGTTTTTCATTTGAACTGAAAAGTGATCTCAGCCTCGCTGTCATTACACCAGTGTTCCCTAACATTTGCTCAGGGAATAAGGGGCTCAAATCCTGGACTGATAAAAGGAACTCGGAGTGCGAACGATTGGGTTGCCTTGTTTCGGGCAATGGCTACAAACGCTACGTCACATAACTAAGCCTGGGCCTGACCTTGAGGTAGGTAAGTGCCTGGTGCATCTATCCGGCCCTAGCTCAGGCTCATGTTCTGACATCTTGGACATCTTGGATACTTAAAGGAAAGCGACGCTTTATGATTTTTGACAATAGTAAAATAATTAAGATTTTCTGGTCAATGTAATTGGTCAAAATGAGCAGAAATCTTTTTGCTTGGATTCAGTGGCTCCCCTTTACGGCAAAATCATTTTCTTCCCATCTTCCTTATCATCCAGGTTGTCCAACTATTGTATCCAGAGCTCAATGGGGAGGGAAGAACCCAACCTGCCGATCCGGCCTGAGAACGCCGGTGCCTAATGTGATCATCCATCACACGGAAGGGTCTTTCTGCAGCTCCAGGACGACGTGCAGCGCCCAAGTCAGGAGTATACAAACCTATCACATGACGTCCAGAGGCTGGTGCGACATCGGCTACAAGTGAGAGGCAAAACGAATGTTCAATAGCCAAGTGCTCGTTTGCAATGGGGGAGAGGGGGGTGAGCGATGCCGGACACCCTGGTCCTTTTCAGATACCTCTGGTTTAACTTCCCTGAAAACAAATGGAACGGGTGTGGAAATGTAACATACCAAATCCATCTTTCCCCAATATCATCGGTCAAGAAAGAGTCGGGGGTGCACACATAAGGCATAGAACATTTTAGGGTAGTCTGGCTAAAATTAATAAATTTGGCAAATTTGTTTAATTGTGGAAAGAATGGGAAATAATTGTTACAGGCTACGAGCTATATACTGAAACAACCTCGACGAGACCAATATACGTCACTGATAGACCCGTATTTATGGCAGAAATCTAAGAATGTAGATTGTGGTCACGTGTGAACGAACCCAAATGTTTTTTGTCCAGGACTCATATTAATGACCTATCCTTAATGGGGTTGGACATGTGGCGCCCCATCAGTCAGATGATGCAGCTCCCGCGGCGGCTGGATGCCACACTACACGGTGGACGCTCTCGGGTACCGCATCTCAGCTCCAATTCACTTCATTGTGAGCTGATTTTCAGTTCCGACAATGGCCAAGACAGAGGCAAAACATGGAAATTGCTCTTTAACGTGATAAAAAAAGATTAAAATCCGATGACTTGTAGATGATGATTTCCACCTTTCTCCGCGCAGCTTCCTTATCGGAGAGGATGGCCTTGTGTACGAGGGCCGAGGATGGAAGACACTCGGGGCACATGCCACATCCTACAACCCCATCTCTACTGGCATCAGCTTCATCGGGTCCTTCACCAGTAAGTGGGGATATTCTGTGCCTGTGATCGCGGTGGATTTGAGGAATAGTTGTTTCCCAGTTCTTCACTTAAGTTCTTTCTTGTTTTTGCAGAACGTGCCCCCAACTCTGCTGCTCTTAATGCAGCGAGGAATCTCATCGCTTGTGGGGTCTCCAAAAACTTCATCAAAGGGAGTTACGTACTAAAGGGACATCGCAACGTGATGAGCACCAGCTGCCCAGGGAACAGCCTGTACCAGGTCATTCAGCGCTGGCCGCACTTCAATGCTTAAGGTGAACGTCCAGAAATCAAAGACGCCATAAACTTCAACAAAAGCCAAAGCTTAGAACATCCAGTGGTGGTGACGCCGGGACGCTTCACCCAACATTACATGATTGAAGACACATTTCTCACATATCTGCCATTTTTTCTTGTACATATTCTGCTTGTATTTTCTATATAATACATGAGACCTGCAACTTCAATTCAATGGCGTGATTAATTATACAGGTCGCATAAATTGGTCTTCGCTCCAGGACGACCTTCACAATCATAAAAATCTGGAAGATTCGATGACTTAATTGATTTAATGTCAAGAAAGGAACTTAAGCTCCTGATCACAAGTAGCATTTTTGCTGGGTTTTTTTTTCATGCGGAAAAATTTTTTTACAGTAACGCCCGCTCCGGGGGTCATTGTCCTACCTACACATTAATGGCTTTTTTTCCCCTTTATGATCTGTATACAGAATAATGATCATATATGGAATAGGGTAAGGGCTCATCAGGGACGTACATAGAAATCCATGAGCCCGAATTGGGGCCCCTGTTGTCATTAAACAACCCATCGGGTTTCCCGTGATTGTTTTGCAAGGTCCCCCCCCCCCAATCACTTACAGTTCCCCTCCCCATGCGCATATAAAGTAATTAGTAAAAAAAAAAGGAAGTTTACTAAATTGATAAACTGCCTTCTATTTGCAATAAATCAATTAAAGGAAAACAATATAATTAGAAGAACACAAGTAATAGAACAACATATAAGGAAAGGTTTCTCCAAACTGAGCATGAAAACAGGGGACCCCTTCTGTCACCAGAGTCCTGAGGGGCTCAGTGGTCAAAAACATTTGAGTAACTGCAAAATAACCTTCAGCGAGATCTGGTGGCAGTGAGCGCCGAGGGTTCAGTTTTTTTTGCACAAGACTCTGTCAAGGCTAAGCACTCAGAAAGAAGCGGAGAATGATTCTTGATGCAAGTGTTTTTTTATTATTAACAACCGACAAACTGCAAAAGTGTGAACCCTGACATATAGCAACAACCAACGTTTCGGTTCTGAAACCTTTATCAAGGTAGTTGCTTAATATAGAGATGCTATGTCATACGGGTCAGCTTGGACAACAGTCAATGTAGATTAGATGGAGGGCATCACATTTAGCAGTATGAGTAAAGGCAAAGGAGTGGAGGAGAAGACGCCTGCTTAGGATGTCCAGGACGTGCTGTAACAGCGGTCGAATGCCGCCGCTTCCACTGCCACCGCTGTTACAGCACGTCCTGGACATCCTAAGCAGGCGTCTTCTCCTCCACTCCTTTGCCTTTACTCATACTGCTAATTGTGATGCCCTCCATCTAATCTACATTGACTGTTGTCCAAGCTGACCCGTATGACATAGCATCTCTATATTAAGCAACTACCTTGATAAAGGTGTCATAACCGAAACGGTGGTTGTTGCTATATGTCAGGGTTCACACTTTTGCAGTTTGTCGGTTGTTAATAATAAAAAAACACTTGCATCAAAAATCATTCTCCTCTTCTTTCTGAGTGCTTGGGTTTTGCTATTTGTGATATATTTATTTACCCTACAGCACCTAGATTTATAGCAGTAGAGCCAGACTTTCTCTATATTCTATGTCAAGGCTGACATGTAGTTTGGCTCTAAAAAAAAATGGAGTCTGGGGATTCTGTTCAATGGAGGAAACAAAACTGGAATTTTTCAATTCAATACAAAAGGATCAAAAACTTTATTCTTCCCACAAAATGATATAATTAAAATTGACAACTCAGGCGCTCAGGCATCTCAGGTGCTCAGATGACTGAGGGGCTTAGACAACTCAGGAGCTCAGACAATGCAGGCGCTCAGACAACTCAGGCGCTCAGACAACTCAGGCGCTCAGACAACTCAGGCGCTCAGACGGCTCAGGTGCTCAGACGGCTCAGGTGCTCAGACAACTCAGGCGCTTAGACGACTCAGGTGCTCAGACGACTCAGGGGCTTAGACAACTCATGGGCTTAGACAACTCAGGTGCTCAGACAGCTGCATCCACAGAAAAATAAAATCTGCCGGAAATAGATACAAATCAATACAATAAATAGAGAAATGTCACGAGATTCAAGTCTCAGAACTAATGCAGACTAGACCCGGATCCTGGCGTAAAACCCGACTGTTTGATCGGTGACCCCTCCATCGTGCATGAGCTCGATCTTTCATATATTAGAAATCGGGAGGAGAAGCGTGGACGTGACGAGTCCTCTGACCACTTTGTTATAAATACAATTAATATAACAAAATTCATTCTTTATTTCTCCTTGTTTTTGTAGCGGCCTCTCATCCTCCGCTGGACACACAGGATTGAACACCCCGCTGAACTTGGTCCTAATTCAGGGACTGCAGACAACGTTGACTCCCGTATGCTTCACGTGTACTTTTCTGTGTTTGATGAGGCATGAATTTTGATTGAAGGCTTTCCCGCATTGGTTGCAGACATACAGTCTCTCACCGGAGTGAGTTCTCTGATGCTCAATCAGGTTGGACGTCTGTGTGTAGCTCTTCCCACAGGCGGTGCACGTGTACGGCCTCAGCCCCGTGTGCGCTCTCTGGTGTGCAATGAGGTTGGAGACCTGAGTGAACCGTCGGCCGCATTCATCGCAGGAGAACGGTTTCTCCCCCCTGTGCGCCCTCTGATGAGTGGCAAGGTGAGAACTGCCAGAGAACCTTTTCTCGCAGTCTGTGCACGCGTAAGGCCGCTCTCCGGTGTGCGCCCTCTGATGGGTCACGAGGTTGGATACAAGAGTAAAGCTTTTCTCGCAGTCGCTGCAGACGTACGGCTTCTCTCCTGAGTGCGCCCTCTCTCCTGAGTGCGCCCTTTGATGTGCAATAAGATTTGAACTATCAGTAAAAGTTTTCTTGCACTCGCTGCAGGCGTATGGCCGCTCTCCGGTGTGCGTCCTCTGGTGTTTTACAAGATTTGAGCTATCTGTAAAGCCTTTGCCGCAGTCGAAGCAGATGTATGGCTTCTCCCCGGTGTGGATCCTGTGGTGTGTGACCAGCGATGATCTCCGGGTGAAACTTTTTGCACAGTCTGTACATGTAAACCTCTTCCCATCTCCGGGCTGCTCCTGTTCCTCCTCACACAGTGTAATATTTGGGGACAGGTGTGAAGATGTAATTTACCCTCTCACTGTATATGCTGTGATACTATGTCATGATATGTATATTTCCCTGGTTGTATTAGTTGTAATTCATGTATTTTCTTGGGGGAGCTACTGGTCTCAATGTGTCTCTCTCAAACAATTGTAGTCTTGGCATCTAATGTGATTATGTAAATAGCCTGTCCTCTTCTTTCCAGAGTTGTGTATCCAGTCTGTAATTGCATTGGCCAGTGAAGGAATAGTCATTGTGCTGCACAGCAGGGGATCCCTTCATCTACTGTGGCTGGCAGACATATCGGAGCCCTGTGATGGACCAAACCATTGATGATAGGATGTGTGACCCCCACCCCCTGAACAAACATGGTGGGCTGGTCAAGCAGCACAGACAATGCATTTCCCTTTTTGTAACTTCAGAGTGAGCTGAAACTTGAAGAGAGCAGGAGCCCCAGCCTGGGTGGCTGTGGACACGGACGGAGCTAGGCCTGTGTGGCGGCCCGTGGGATTGTGTGGAACTCTTTGGACTACTGTAAGGACGATTGCTTTGTTATCCGGTCCGAGGATTGTCGGGAAGGGCCCCCGAATCTGTTTTATGTGGACTAATCGTGTGCTGTTCCTGTATTCCTGTTAGTAAACCTGTTGGATCATCCTCGGCCTGTTGTCTCTCTTTGCTCTGATGTACACCCCGTCGCAAACTGGTTGGCAGCGGTGGGATCAGAACAGAAGGAATGGAGGACAATGGCTCAACATCACGAACCAGCACTGCAGAGTACAAGACCTGGACTTTGGGGAGCCTGCAATCAAAGGCCCGTGAAGTAGGAGTTCGTTTCAAAGGACTCTCCAAGGAGCAGCTGATTGAGGCGCTAGAAGGAGTCTGTTCGCAAAATGACGTGGAGGAAGGATCCTCACAGCAAACGGAAGAAAGACGGCAGCCGGAGGTGAATACCCAAAAAAGTCAATGGGTTGTGTGGTACAAGGAGGAGATGGCACTGCTTGGAGATGAGGCCACCATAGAAGATAAGAGGGAGGCCATGCGTGGAGCTAAAGAGAAGGAGCGCAGGATGGAGGAGATGGCACTGCTGGATAAGGAGCTCGCTGTGGAAGCCGCGAGAGGTTCCAGACAGACTGTAACCCCAGCACCCATCATGAGGGAACTTCCCAGGGTGTCCCGCAAAGACTTTAAGCCGTTTAATGAGGCTGCAGGCGACATTGAGGGCTTCTTCCAGGACTTTGAGCATCAGTGTCGATTAATGGAAGTCCCGGACAGGGAGCGTGTCCGGCATCTGGTTGGGCTCCTAGAGGGGGGAGCTGCTGAAGCCTATAGAGCTATGGACCCTCGGTGGAACTGTGAGTATGCGGATATTAAACAGACTATTCTAGAACATTATGCTGTGACCCCAGACACTTACAGGACTCAGTTCCGTGCTTTAGCCTGTGATGGGGAAGTGTCTTTTAAGATATATGCTCATAGACTCAAACAAATATGTAATCGCTGGCTGGAGGCAGAGGAGGCCTTATCTTGGGAGACCTTCCTGCAGGTCATCCTAAAAGAACAATTCTTTGCCCAGTGCCCCACTGAGATCCGGGAATGGGTGCGTGAGAGAAAACCAGCGACAGTGGAGGAAGCTGCTGCTCTCGCTGATGAGGCTCTCACCATCAAGCCTCAGTGGAGGGTTCTGTTGGAGGATGGAGAGACGCCTAACAGCTCCACAACACCGGATGCCCCCAGTTATTCTGTCCCCATTGTTCCCCGTTCCTCTAAGCCACCACATGTTGATACCCGTGTTAATGTGCCTCCAGTTGCTTCTACTGCACTTTCTGGAATACGCCGGGGAGAGGAAGTAACAGAGCGCAGGTGTTATGTTTGTAGGCATCCCGGGCATTTGCAGGCCTCATGCCCAGCCAGGCCATGGAGGAATCATCCTCAAACCCCTACAGCACCTTCAGGTGGGAGCCGGCCTCCAAGTTCCCCTACCCCTTACCCAAGAGGACGCCTTGGATGGAGGGAGACCCAGCTCAGATGCTATCAATGTGGACAGCCAGGGCATCGGCAAGTCTCCTGCCCAGCTGTTCAAATGAGGACTGATCCTGCACCCAATCGGATTGTTAATTATTTACAGCCCAGTGCCATGGAGGAAGATGTGGCACCGTTATGTGAGGACTGGCCTAGTGACTCAGCCCCCCATGTTGCACCACCAGGAGTTTACGGGGTGCGACCCGCAGTTATGACGACTTCTGCTCATCGAGGTAAGCACTTGCAGGAGGTTGTGCTGGATGGACAGAGACTTGTTGGATTTTGTGACTCGGGTGCTTTCCTCACACTGGCTGATCCCCGAGTGGTTCGGCCTGAGGCAATCCATAGAGGACCTGGGATTGTTATTGAACTGGCTGGTGGACAATGGAGGACTATTCCCACAGCCACTGTGGATCTGAACTTTGGTTTTGGGGTCAGGCGATGTGTGGTTGGGGTGATGGGTGGTCTGCCTGCAGCTGTTCTCCTGGGCAATGATGTGGGAGAGCTACGATGCCAATTCGTGGCTGCATGAAGCCACATGTAAGTAACGCTCTGCCTGTGTGTACTTAACCAGTGACCTGTAGAGGTCCCTAGTACGTACACAAGTTGGGAGGGGGAGGGATTGTGAAGATGTAATTTACCCTCTCACTGTATATGCTGTGATACTATGTCATGATATGTATATTTCCCTGGTTGTATTAGTTGTAATTCATGTATTTTCTTGGGGGAGCTACTGGTCTCAATGTGTCTCTCTCAAACAATTGTAGTCTTGGCATCTAATGTGATTATGTAAATAGCCTGTCCTCTTCTTTCCAGAGTTGTGTATCCAGTCTGTAATTGCATTGGCCAGTGAAGGAATAGTCATTGTGCTGCACAGCAGGGGATCCCTTCATCTACTGTGGCTGGCAGACATATCTGAGCCCTGTGATGGACCAAACCATTGATGATAGGATGTGTGACCCCCACCCCCTGAACAAACATGGTGGGCTGGTCAAGCAGCACAGACAATGCATTTCCCTTTTTGTAACTTCAGAGTGAGCTGAAACTTGAAGAGAGCAGGAGCCCCAGCCTGGGTGGCTGTGGACACGGACGGAGCTAGGCCTGTGTGGCGGCCCGTGGGATTGTGTGAAACTCTTTGGACTACTGTAAGGACGATTGCTTTGTTATCCGGTCCGAGGATTGTCGGGAAGGGCCCCCGAATCTGTTTTATGTGGACTAATCGTGTGCTGTTCCTGTATTCCTGTTAGTAAACCTGTTGGATCATCCTCGGCCTGTTGTCTCTCTTTGCTCTGATGTACACCCCGTCACAACAGGGTTTGCTCTTGGGCAGTTTTTCTCCGTTTTTCACCTTGTGTCTCCTTGTTACTGGATGGAGCGCTCCTCCACCTGGATGATTGTGAGCTTTGTCTCTTCATACAGTGGACGTCAGGGTCATCGCTGGACATCATCTCCCATCATAAACGGAAGGATGATAATGGGAGCATGACGCACGGATACTGCTGCGAGTCTGTGAAGACAGAAAAACATTGTGGTATTTTATTAAAATCAAAAAATAAAATGTCTTACATTATTCAAAGTCAAGTTCTGATGCTCAAGTCCCATCACAGGCCCCGGAGGAGGAGACGGCAAAAATCACCAGATACACAGCTACAAAATACAAAGCAAACTGTGACGGTCTCAGAGTTGTCACAACACCGGAAATCATCTGCCGTATACCGAGGACACCCCCACAACACCTGCCATATACCAGGAACACCCCACCCACAAGACCCTCCGTATATAGAGAAGACCCCACAAGACCCTCCATATATAGAGAACACACCACAAGAACGTCTGTACACCAGGGACACCCCACAAAACCCACCATATACCAGGGACAACCCAAAAGACCCACGACATACTGGGGACACCCAAGACCCTCTGTATACTGGGAACACCCCACAAGACCCTCTGTATACTGGGAACACCCCAGAGACCCTCCGTATACCGGGAACACCCCACAAGACCCTCCATATATAGAGAACACACCACAAGAACGTCTGTACACCGGGGACACCTCACAAAACATACCATATACCAGGGACAACCCAAAAGACCCACGACATACTGGGGACACCCAAGACCCTCTGTATACTGGGAACACCCCACAAGACCCTTTGCATACTGGGAACACCCCACAAGATCCTCCGTATACTGGGAACACTCCACAAGACCCTTTTTTATACTGGGAACACCCCACAAGACCCTTTGTATACTGGGAACACCCCACAAGACCCTTTGTATACTGGGAACACCCCACAAGATCCTCCGTATACTGGGAACACTCCACAAGACCCCTGTACACCGGCTGCTGTGTCGGAACCGCTCTGACCCAGTGATTTACACATCACAATTTGTCCCTTTCTCATGTCTCCTGCAGTAGTTTTAATATTATGACTGATCTGTACACACAGGGAGTACTGAGGAACCACAAAGCCCAGAATACCCTCCGATCCACCAGGATCTGCACTAGCACTACTTCTCCCAGCATGCCTTACTATCTTTGTATATGTGCTGTTTCTCTGGTGACTGTAGAACTACAATATCCAGCAGGCAGTGCAGGGCAGGCTGGGATTTGTAGTTCACCAGCTGTATTCCCATGGCCTTGTGACCTCCGCACTGTAGCCTCCGGGCGCCCCTCCCCCCCTCGGGTCCTGCTGCTCACCGGACTGTGCCCAGAGGTAGAAACTGGATCCTGGTGGAGAGAAAAACCTGTGATGATGACATGATCATGTGACCTGACATGTGGGCGGAGTCAGGGAACCTGTGCCCCCCTCACCCATCCTCCTCTGGGGGCTTCTCTGTCCTCCATCCTCCTCCAGGGGCTTCTCTGTCCTCCATCCTCCTCCAGGGGCTTCTCTGTCCTCCATCCTCCTCCAGGGGCTTCTCTGTCCTCCATCCTCCTCCGGGGGCTTCTCTGTCCTCCATCCTCCTCCAGGGGCTTCTCTGTCCTCCATCCTCCTCCAGGGGCTTCTCTGTCCTCCATCCTCCTCCGGGGGCTTCTCTGTCCTCCATCCTCCTCCGGGGGCTTCTCTGTCCTCCATCCTCCTCCGGGGGCTTCTCTGTCCTCCATCCTCCTCCGGGGGCTTCTCTATCCTCCATCCTCCTCCAGGGGCTTCTCTGTCCTCCATCCTCCTCCGTGGGCTTCTCCGTTCTCCATACTCTTCTGGGAAGGATTTCTACAAGACATGTCTTCTCCTCAGCTCTCGGCCCCCCTCTGTAACGTTACGGGGTCTCCACTTCTCTTTACACCGGAGATGTCGCCGTGTGGTCCCGGCTTTACTGTAGAGTTGTGCTCCGGTTAGATCTGATCTGAGGACATCTATGGAGGAGGATCTGACGGAGGAGATAATATTTCTCAGAAAAAATTCACAGACTGCACAAATGTTATTCTGTCATTTTCCTTGTTTTTCTCCCACTTACTGCACAGTGTATCGCATATAATCTGATCTTCTAGTTTATAGTGGATTGCAGATTTTGCATATTTACAATTATACTTGTATTCCAATAAATATGTTATGTTCTATCTAAACAGCTTGATTACTGCATCATAATAATGATTAAAAGCCGGATGTTACCATTTTACTAGTTTGTTTAAAAGAACTGAAGTCCTCAGTGGTTGATACCTTTTAAAGGCTAAATGAAAAGATGGTAATAATATCGGCTTTCGAGACTCTCAGGTCTCTTCTTCAGGCTCAATATAACACAAACACTCTTCAGATTTTGTGTTATACCGGCCTGATAAAGACACCTGAGCGTCTCGAAAGCCGATATTATTACCATCTTTTCAGTTACCATTAAAAGGTATCAACCTCTGAGGACTTCAGTTCTTTTAAACAATTTTTTATCTCTACTGGATAACACGGTACAAAGATATATTTATCACAAACATGAGTCCTGTATGAGGGAGTCAGAATCAGGGAAACTGCGGAGTATAGATACAACGCTCCAGAGAAAGGAGAAACCATCAGGAGGCCGAAAACAAGGGCCCCATATACTGAGAAAGCCTATGGTGTGATACTGTCTGCTGAGCTGTGTATCTAATCCTCTCCTGTGTGATATTGTCTGCTGAGCTGTGTATCTAATCCTATCCTGTGTGATACTGTCTGCTGAGCTGTGTATCTAATCCTATCCTGTGTGATACTGTCTGCTGAGCTGTATATCTAATCCTCTCCTGTGTGATACTGTACGCTGAACTGTGTATCTAATCCTCTCCTGTGCGATACTGTCTGCCGAGCCGTGTATCTAATCCTCTCCAGTGTGATACTGTCTGCTGAGCTGTGTATCTAATCCTATCCTGTCTGCTGAGCTGTATATCTAATCCTCTCCTGTGTGTTACTGTCCGCTGAACTGTGTATCTAATCCTCTCCTGTGTGATACTGTCTGCCGAGCCGTGTATCTAATCCTCTCCAGTGTGATACTGTCTGCTGAGCCGTGTATCTAATCCTCTCCAGTGTGATACTGTCTGCTGAGCCGTGTATCTAATCCTCTCCAGTGTGATACTGTCTGCTGAGCTGTGTATCTAATCCTCTCCAGTGTGATACTGTCTGCTGAGCCGTGTATCTAATCCTCTCCAGTGTGATACTGTCTGCTGAGCCGTGTATCTAATACTCTCCAGTGTGATACTCTCTGCTGAGCTGTGTATCTAATCCTAAACTGTGTGATACTGTCTGCTCAGCTGTATATCTAATTCTATCCTGTGTGATACTGTCTGCTGAGCTATCTAATCCTATCCTGTGTGACAATCTAATCCTCTCCTGTGTGATACTGGCTGCTGAGCTGTGTATCTAATCCTATCCTGTGTGATACTGTCTGCTGAGCTGTGTATCTAATCCTCTCCTGTGTGATACTGTCTGCTGAGCCGTGTATCTAATCCTCTCCTGTGTGATACTGTCTGCTGAGCCGTGTATCCAATCCTATCCTGAGTGATCCTGCTTGCTAAGCTGTGTATCTAATCCTCTCCTGTGTGATACTGTTTTCTGAGCTATGTATCTTTGCTGTTTTCTTCTGTCACAATAAGGAAAGTGACGCGTGAGGGAGGAAAGACGAATAACAGCAGAAGTGATGAAAAAACATTTATTTATTGTTTTATATCATTTATATCTTTCAAATGTTACAGTATTTAGATATTAATGACTTAAGAGCTGAGCTGCAGTACCGAGTACGGCCACTACCCAGTGTACGGTGCTGTGCTGTCTCTGTACACTGTAGATCACGGTGGTGCCAGAGGTCGGACCCCGCTGATCTGATACTGATGATTTATTCTAAAAAAAATATCATCAAAAACACTTGCTGTACTGCTGATCGGAGCTTGTTTTCACTAAGCTAAGTGCTCTCTCTCTTTAGCGGATTTCTAAAATGTGGCTTAAAAGATAGATTTAGCAACTGTGTAAAATGCTGTCTCTGTGTACACAGACGCAGCACCATCCTATAAATACATTAGTCCTTCTGTTCTGCGCTCAGATCCATGGCAATAATCAGAAAGAAGGGAATTTTGTTACTTACCGTAAATTCCTTTTCTTCTAGCTCTTATTGGGAGACCCAGACGATTGGGGTATAGCTACTGCCCTCTGGAGGCCACACAAAGCACTACACTAAAAGTGCAAGGCCCCTCCCTCTCTGGCTATACCCCCCCGTGGTATCACGGGTACTCCAGTTTTAGTGCCAAAGCAAGAAGGAGGAAGCCAACAACTGGTTTAAACAAATTAACTCCGAGTAACATCGGAGAACTGAAAAACCGTTCAACATGAACAACATGTGTACCCGCAAACAGCAAAAAACAATCCCGAAGGACAACAGGGCGGGTGCTGGGTCTCCCAATAAGAGCTAGAAGAAAAGGAATTTACGGTAAGTAACAAAATTCCCTTCTTCTTCAGCGCTCTATTGGGAGACCCAGACGATTGGGACGTCCAAAAGCTGTCCCTGGGTGGGTAAAGAAATACCTCATGTTAGAGCTGCAAAACAGCCCCCCCCTACGGGGATGTCACTGCCGCCTGCAGGACTCTTCTACCTAAGCTGGCATCCGCCGAAGCATAGGTATGCACCTGATAATGCTTGGTGAACGTGTGCAGACTCGACCAGGTAGCTGCCTGGCACACCTGTTGAGCCGAAGCCTGGTGCCGTAATGCCCAGGACGCACCTACGGCTCTGGTTGAGTGGGCTTTTAGCCCTGAAGGAACCGGAAGCCCAGCAGAACGGTAGGCCTCTATAATTGGTTCTTTGATCCATCGAGCCAAGGTGGCTTTAGAAGCCTGCAACCCCTTGCGCGGACCGGCGACAAGGACAAAAAGTGCATCGGAACGGCGCATGGGCGCCGTGCGGGAAATGTAGATCCTGAGTGCTCTCACCAGATCTAGCAAACGCAAGTCCCTTTCATACCGGTGAACCGGATGAGGATAAAAGGAAGGCAATGATATATCCTGATTAAGATGAAACGAGGATACGACCTTAGGGAGAAACTCCGGAATGGGGCGCAGCACAACCTTGTCCTGGTGGAACACCAAGAAGGGAGCCTTGGATGACAGAGCAGCCAGCTCAGACACTCGCCGAAGCGATGTGATCGCAACAAGAAACGCCACTTTCTGTGACAGGCGAGAAAAAGAAACTTCTTTGAGAGGCTCGAAGGGCGGCTTCTGGAGAGCCACTAGTACCCTGTTCAGATCCCATGGATCCAACGGCCGCTTGTACGGGGGCACAATATGACAGACCCCCTGCAGGAACGTGCGCACCTTAGGAAGACGTGCTAGACGCTTCTGAAAAAACACGGATAGTGCCGAGACTTGCCCTTTAAGGGAGCCGAGCGACAAGCCCTTTTCCAACCCTGATTGCAGGAAAGATAGAAAAGTGGGCAATGCAAATGGCCAGGGAGACACTCCCTGAGCAGAGCACCAGGTTAAGAAAATCTTCCACGTTCTGTGGTAGATCTTAGCAGAAGTTGACTTCCTAGCTTGTCTCATTGTGGCTACCACTCCCTGGGATAATCCTGTTGACGATAGGATCCAGGACTCAATGGCCACACAGTCAGGTTCAGGGCCGCAGAATTCTGATGGAAAAACGGCCCTTGAGACAGCAGGTCTGGACGGTCTGGAAGCGACCACGGTCGGCCGACCATGAGATGCCACAGATCCGGATACCACGATCTCCTCGGCCAGTCTGGGGCGACGAGTATGATGCGGCTGCAATCGGATCTGATCTTGCGTAGTACTCTGGGCAAGAGTGCCAGAGGCGGGAATACATATGGGAGGCGGAAGTGCGACCAATCTTGCACCAAGGCGTCTGCCGCCAGCGCTCTTTGATCTCGCGACCGCGCCATGAATGCCGGGACCTTGTTGTTGTGCCGAGACGCCATTTTGATGGCTGAGATAAGATCGTTTACCATGGCGTCCCCATCCGGGGTATCCAGATTGAGAGGGGTTCCAGGATTAGACTCCTGATCACTCTCTTCAGACACATCACAGGGAGACTGATTGCGCTGAGACCCTGAGCAGTGTGATGACGTTGAGGGTCTTTCCCAGCGAGCCCGCTTGGGGTGGCTGGGGCAATCATCTGAGTCATCATACTCATCCTGAGAGGCCGGGGACCCCCTTGCAGTCTGGATTAAATCCAACTGCGGAGGGTTAGAGGACATAGACCTCGCCGTGTCCATAGACTGAGCCCCAGGCATGGATTGCAAAGTTTCCAGGATTTTTGCCATAGTCACCGACATATTAACCGCAAAAACTGCAAAGTCTGACCCTGACACCGGGGCAGGACTTACAGGCGTCTCAGCCTGGGTCACTATCTCTCCTGACTCCGGCTGGCGAAGCAGCACCGGATCTGAGCATTGCACACAATGGGGGTCTTTGGAACCTGCTGGTAGAGCAGTCCCACAAGCAGCACACACAGTGCACACAGCCCTAGCCTTGGCAGCTTTGCGTCTTGTGGATGACATGCTGCTGCTTCCTCAGAGCGATCTGGGGTATTCAGCCAGGAAGCGACCTCACAGTGCAAGAAATCAATAAATCTCTATGTCCAGTGACACAATACACTAACATACACTGAGGCACTAGAGGGGCCAGCTGAAAAGCCGCTTACCGCCCGCTAAAGAGCGGGTGTGTGGTCTTCCAAAGCCCCTCAGTCTAGGTCTCCCAGAGCCTTGCGTCCTTCCTCCAGCCAGACATGCATGTAATGGCTGCCGGCTGAGAGAAGAAGGGGGGCGGGCCCTGGGCGTTCCTGACCAAGAGCGGGAAGCCTGCTTCCCTCTGTGCCTAGTGAGAGGGCTGGAGCATGTAAATCAGGCTCCAGCCCTCCTCGCTGCCGTGAAACAGCGTCTCTCCCCTACCCTGATTGACAGGGTGGGGGCGGGAACGATCGGAGCTGCCGGCGTCCTAGGCCCAAAAGCCGGGGACTAGAGTTATAAACGCCGCCGCCGTAAAAGCGCGGTCGGCGTATCCCCGGCGCACCACAAGTCACAGCAGCGCCGCCCGGTCCAGTGAGGGTCGGCGCTGCGTTCCCAGAACACAAAGTCCCCCAGATGACTGTAGGAACACCAGCTCAGTGTACGGTCCCCGGCGCACTACAACACCCAGCCAGCCCGGAGTGTGTCTGTGCCTGCCGGGGACACAGAGTACCTGTAAGATGCAGGGCCCGGTCCCTGATGGTACTCCTGCTCCGTATCCATCAGGTTCTGATGGGTCTGTGGATGGAGCCCGGCGACAGAGCTTTGAGGCCGGCAGGATCCCACTTCCACAGAACCCCCAAGGGGATGTGGAAGGAAAACAGCATGTCAGGCTCCAGCCCTGTACCAGCAATAGGTACCTCAACCTTACAACACCATCCAGGGGTGAGAAGGGAGCATGCTGGGAACACTATATGTGTCCTCTTTTCTTCCATCCGAACTAGTCAGCAGCTACTGCTGACTAAAATCTGTGGAGCTATGCATGGAATGTCTGACCTCCTTCGCACACAAAGCTAAAACTGGAGTACCCGTGATACCACGGGGGGGTATAGCCAGAGAGGGAGGGGCCTTGCACTTTTAGTGTAGTGCTTTGTGTGGCCTCCAGAGGGCAGTAGCTATACCCCAATCGTCTGGGTCTCCCAATAGAGCGCTGAAGAAATAAATCGATACTCCCATCTCCATCCTTACATGTGTAGTGTAGTGTCACATTTTTGCATCTTATTTTTCTTCTCCGATGGTTCGGGGGGGGGGGGGGTGTTACACAGCATCAGCACCTGTGATTGCAGTGACCTCATATGTTCGCTTTGGCCGCCTGTGTGGGGTTTTATCAGTAGAGACTTTGATGAGATATCTATGTACAACTTCTGCAAATGCAGAAAGTGCCCTGCCGTATCGTCACCGCTCTTCTTGTTTCCGAGGCACCATCATTAAAGGTAACTGGACCGAACATAGCCTCCAGAAACGGCTCAATGGAACCAGCAAGTTAAGAGAAGTTCTCTAGGCACGGCTTCCAGAGACCGGTGGGGGATTAAGGATTGGCCTATAGTAGCCAGAGGGGGGGGGTTTAATGGAGACCGGTGAGGGCCACAGTAATCGGACCCCCAGGGATCCCACACTGGTAGCCTGTCTTAGCAAATATTTATTAAAGGGGCTGTCTAGATAGCATAAAGGCCAATTCACACAACCATATAGTGGGCGGATGTCCTCCTCCAGGTTACGTCCAGAATTCGGGGTCAAGGTACAGGATCACCAGCATTTCTGATTATGAGGCTGTTAGTTCACGAAAGCCATGGCCATAATATAGACCTCAAAAAACAGTCTTATTTTGTGCGAAGTGAAAAAAGATAACATTTATTAATGAAAAAGATGGTGCAACCTTGAGATATTGGTGGTGGTACCTTCACTTCAGGCTTTATTTTGAGGCAGGAGAGACGTTTCCTCCTTTTTATGCGATGCGTGTGAAGGGTCCCGGCTCAGTGACTGATTTCAATAACCAGTCACCCCTTCCCATTCTCAGCAGTTATGGAGAAGGGGACTGGGTTAGATCTTGAAATGAAACAGTCTGCTAGCCCCCTGAAAGCACGTCACCAAGACAGCGGAGACAAAGACGAGATACCGGGACCGACGTCTCCAGATCAGAGCGGCTATGTAACTTCAGATATTAGCAACTTTCAGCTTTTCATTCCATGCACTTTTTTTCTAGATGGATATGCCCTTACTAAACAATCAAACATCTTCTAATTCGGCATCTCGCAGTGAATCTATTATTAGAATTCCATATCATCATCATCGTCTTCCTCTTTGATTTCAATTTTTACAGTAATGTGATTGAAATCGTCTTGGTTTTCTGAAATTTCAGCATCTTCTGAATTATTTGGCTTTTCAGGTCGATCTGAGCGTCCACAATCATCGGTTTCACTTGCTGTATGAGTTTTTTGGTGTTTGGTAAGAGCAGACCTCCTCGCATAGCTCAGTCCACACACGGGGCACATGTACGGCTTTTCTCCAGTGTGAACTCTGACGTGTTCGACGAGCGACGATTTCCAGTTGAAGCTCTTGTCGCATTCAGAACAAGAGAACGGTTTCTCCACTTTGTGGACGGCCTGATGTTTTATCAGGTTGGAACTGTCTGCAAAGCCTTGGCCACATTCTGAGCAAGTATACGGCTTCTCCTCGCTGTGAACACTTTTGTGTTTGTCTAGAAGGGATTTCTGACTAAAACTTTTCAGACACTTAGGAGATAAAAAGGACTTCTCCCTAGTATGTATTTTTCTATGGCTTACAAGTGCCGAGTTGACAGTGAAGCATTTTCCACACTCTGAACAGGAGTATGGTTTCTCCCCGATGTGTATTCTAACATGTTTTTCAAGACTCGATTTTTGGGAGAAACTCTTTCCACACTCGGAACATGATAAAAGACTGACCTCTTTGTGAACCTTCTCGTGATCCGCAAGGCTAGAGTACTGAGTAAAAGTTTGGCCACACGCAGAACAAATAAATGGCTTTTCCTCGTCATGAAGGAGCTGGTGTCGATCCAGATGAGCTTTAGTTAGAAAGCACTTTTCACAATGAAGGCATGAAAATGGCTTCTCTCTGGAGTGAGTTTTCAGATGCTGTTCAAGGTTAGACTTTCTACAAAAGCATTTTTCACACTCTGAACAGGAAAATATCTTCTTCTCCGTGTGGATAATGAGATGACTGGTAAGATCTGACTTGGTGAAAAAGGTTTTACTACACTCCCGGCAAGCAAATTGCTTCACTTTGTTATGAACTCTATCATGTTTGACAACTTGGCATTTCTGGCTAAAGCGTTTTTGACAGACAGGACATTCGAAAGGTTTTTCTCCGGTGTGGACCCTTAAGTGTTTGATGAGGGCAGATTTCTGAGCGAAGCGTTTGTCGCAAAAGGTGCAGGCATGTGATTTCACTCCTGTATGAACATGTTGGTGATTGCCAAGGTTCGACATGCTGCTAAAATGCTTCCCACAGATGGAGCAGGAGAACGGCTTCTCCCCCGAGTGAGATCTTAGATGTTTTAGGAGTTCGGACTGGTAGGTAAAGACTTTGCCGCAATCTTTATAAGGGCAGATGATCTTATTGTGGACCTTTTGGTGCTGGGTCAGTGCCAACTTTCTGTTAAAGCCCTTTCCACACTCGGCACAAGAAAAGCGAGTGTCTTCGCTGTGCACTGCCTGATGCCGTATCAGATGCCTTTTGCGGCTAAACCTTTTGTCACAGCCCGAGCATGTATATGGCTTCTCTCCAGTATGTGTCCTTTGATGCTGCTCTAGATTAGATCGTTTATAGAAAGATTTCTCACATTCAGTGCAAGAAAAAAGTTTATCGATTGAGTGAACTCGCTGGTGCTCAACCAAAGAAGATTTCCAACGAAAACATTTTGTGCACTGTGAGCAAGAAAATGGCTTCTCACCAGTGTGAATCCTCACGTGTTCCATAAGGGACGACTTCCACCGAAACCGCCTTTGGCACTCAGAGCATGAGAAAGGTTTATTACTAGAGTGCACCAGTTTATGTTTCACATGTTCAGCAGCGGTCGGAGAACGAAAGCCACACTCCCAACAAAAGAAGAACTTCTCAGCAGAATGGGTTATTTTATGTTTCTCCAGATGTGACTTCTGCCTAAAACACCTTCCGCACATAGAGCAGGTGTACGGCTTCTCGCCTGTGTGGATCCTCAGGTGTTTAACAAGACCAGAACTTATACCAAAGCTTTTTCCACATACGGTACAAACAAACGGCTTCTGCCCCCCGTGGATTCGCTCATGTATGATAAGATCGGACTTCTGCATGAAAATCTTCCCACATTCCAAGCAAGAAAATGCCGTCTCTCCTTTGTGGAACCGACTGTGTAGGAAAAATGTTGAGTACTGTGTGAAACATTTTCCGCATTCTGGACATATCAGTGGTTTTCTGTCAGTGTGAGTGACCTGATGCCTCAGAAGATGCGATTTTGTGGTGTAACTCTTTCGACATTCATGGCAGAAGTATGGCTTCACCACGGCGAGAGATTTCTGGGGTTTTTTAAGAGTAAGCCTTTTGAGTTCAAAGAAAGGAAGAGATTGATTCCGTTTTCCTATTTCCATGGGATCGTCAGGGTGCAGTAACTTCTCATGATCATCGGGATTTTCCCTTGGTGCTGCAGGCGGCTCCGTGGCTGCAGACATTATACAGCAAGCTGGCTGACATATGGGATCGCCATCTGCAATAAAGGAAAAAAGAAATAATTTTCTTGCACAGAAACACTAAGAATGTCAGTTAAAAAAATGGACAAAAATGCACTGTTTTAGAGAAAATATAGCATAACTGAATAGTTTAGAACTACAATAGGATTCTGCTGACTTCTCCCCGCCCCACTGCCTCTGACTTCTCCTCGCTCCCTCTGACTTCTTTCCGCTCCGATGCCTCTGACTTCTCCCCCGCTCCCTCTGACTCCCCCCCACTCCCTCTGACTTCCCCCCCACTCCCTCTGACTTCCCCCCCCACTCCCTCTGACTTCCCCCCCGCTCCCTCTGACTTCCCCCCCGCCCCCTCTGACTTCCTCCCCGCCCCCTCTGACTTCCCCCCCGCTCCCTCTGACTTCCCCCCCCAGCTCCCTCTGACTCCCCCCCCAGCTCCCTCTGACTTCCCCCCCCAGCTCCCTCTGACTTCCCCCCCCAGCTCCCTCTGACTTCCCCCCCCAGCTCCCTCTGACTTCCCCCCCCAGCTCCCTCTGACTTCCCCCCCCAGCTCCCTCTGACTTCCCCCCCCAGCTCCCTCTGACTTCCCCCCCCAGCTCCCTCTGACTTCCCCCCCCAGCTCCCTCTGACTTCCCCCCCCAGCTCCCTCTGACTTCCCCCCCCAGCTCCCTCTGACTTCCCCCCCCAGCTCCCTCTGACTTCCCCCCTCAGCTCCCTCTGACTTCCCCCCTCAGCTCCCTCTGACTTCCCCCCCAGCTCCCTCTGACTTCCCCCCCAGCTCCCTCTGACTTCCCCCCCAGCTCCCTCAGACTTCCCCCCCAGCTCCCTCTGACTTCCCCCCCCAGCTCCCTCTGACTTCCCCCCCAGCTCCCTCTGACTTCCCCCCCAGCTCCCTCTGACTTCCCCCCGCTCCCTCTGACTTCCCCCCCGCTCCCTCTGACTTCTACCAGCCACGCTCAGCTTCATTTACGGATTTCGATCTGTAAATCATGCAAAGATGAGTGAGAGAAAGTCAGAAGGATCCTGAAGACACCCTTCCCACTGGGCAACTCAAATTTTCAAGGGGTCCTCGTTTATTTATCGTCAGTCAACTGCGTAATTGTCTGAAGTATAGGGGGCAGAAGAGGGCTGTTCAGTGACAAATTGGTGGCACCGGTGAGAAGTGTGTGTGTGTGACTTTCTAACTAAAGATGATGAACTTTACCTGGACGACTTTGCGCTGACGCGTGCGGCCATCGCTCCGGGATCCACAGCTCCTCCCCGTTTTCGATCTTTGATATAATCTCCGGTTTTACAGCGACGTCACCTTGGTGATAAGAAAACAAAAGAGTAAATCTTTACATCAGAGGCGACAATAGAGAAAGAGTTCAGATTTTGATCTAGACCCTCTCTGGAGTTCATCTCTGCATTTTTCTATAAATTGCTATTTACAGGGGTCATCCTATTAGAAACTCCCCCATCGATGTGTGTTGCAGACATGGACGTTATTGTTGGGAGCCCCCCGCTCAGGACTCTTCTACCTGTAAGCAGCACACACAACCTGAAGCCATGTGCCACCACCTGTGTTTGGTTATATCACAGATCAGGACCACAGTGAACCCCTGAGGGCATACAGGGCCAGGCGAGCAGGCGGTCTACAAGACAAGGTGGGCAGGTAACCTACAGGATGAGCAAATGCAGGCGACCTACAAGACAAGGCGAGAGGGCAGCCTTCAAGAAGAGGAGAGCAGGCAACCTAAAGGACAAGCCAGGTAGGCAACTTAAAGGACGCAGGCGACCTAAAGGATGAACCAACGCAGGTGACCTACAAAATTAAGCGAGTAGCAATCTACATGTTGAGGCGAGCAGGTGACAAGGGACGAAGCGAGGAGGCAAACCAAGGGACGAGGTGAGCAGGCGACCCAATGGGACAAAGCAAGCAGGCGACCCAAGGGACGAGGTGAGCAGGCAACACAAGGGGGCGAGCCACAAAGGCGACCCAAAGGACGAGCCACGAATGTGACCCAAAGGACGAGCCACGCAGGCGAGCCAAAGGACGAGCCACGCAGGCGAGCCAAAGGACGAGCCACGCAGGCGACCCAAAGGACGAGCCACGCAGGCGACCCAAAGGACGAGCCAAGCAGGCGACCCAAAGGACGAGCCAAGCAGTCGACCCAAAGGACGAGCCACACAGGCGACCCAAAGGACGAGCCACGCAGGCGATCCAAATTACGAGCCACGCAGGTGACCCAAAGGACGAGCCACGCAGGCAACCTACAGGATGAAGTGAGCAACAATCTACATGTCGAGGCCAGCAGGCGACCCAAGGGACGAGGCGAGCAGGCCACTCAAGGGGCGAGGCGAGCAGGCGACCCAAGGGGTGAGGTGAGTAGGCGACCCAAGGGGTAAGGTGATCAGGCGACCCAAGGGGCGAGGTGAGCAGGCGACCCAAGGGGCGAGGTGAGCAGGCGACCCAAGGGGCGAGGTGAGCAGGCGACCCAAGGGGCGAGGTGAGCAGGCGACCCAAGGGGCGAGGTGAGCAGGCGACCCAAGGGGCGAGGTGAGCAGGCGACCCAAGGGGCGAGGTGAGCAGGCGACCCAAGGGGCGAGGTGAGCAGGCGACCCAAGGGGCGAGGTGAGCAGGCGACCCAAGGGGCGAGGTGAGCAGGCGACCCAAGGGGCGAGGTGAGCAGGCGACCCAAGGGGCGAGGTGAGCAGGCGACCCAAGGGGCGAGGTGAGCAGGCGACCCAAGGGGCGAGGTGAGCAGGCGACCCAAGGGGCGAGGTGAGCAGGCGACCTAAGGGGCGAGGCAAGGAGGCATCTACAAGACAAGGAGAGCTGTGACCTACAGGACAAGGCGAGCAGGCGACCTACCCAAAGAGACAAGACAGCGGAAGTTTTCCATCATCACGTCCTTATAAATTTCTTTCTCTTTTGGCAGCAGACATCGCCACTCCTCCTGTGAGAAATATACTGCTATGTCTTCAAAGGTCAGCATCTGTGTGCAGAAGAGAAACAA